>NW_026652293.1:59768047-60076665 GCF_009828535.3 Hylobates moloch | reverse complement strand
TGTGTGTGTGTGTGTGTGTGTGTGTGTGTGTGTGTGTGTGTGTGTGTTAAGATGGAAGAAACAACAGCATGCTTGTAATCTGATAGAAATTATCTCATAGATGATTGGAGGAGAGAGGAGAGGAGGAAAGTACTGGAGCAAAGTACCTGAGGATGTTCGTAATAAAGGGATTGGCCTTACTCGATCCTGTTTTTTTTTTTTTTTTTAAACCTATCATGAGAAGAGCAAGTAGAGTATATGGACGTAGATAGGGGTGGTGGGAACTTGTCCATGTGTTGAGCTCTCTTGTTGAGTTGGGCATATTGAACTTGTGGTGCTCGGAAGACATCTTTGTAGAGATGTCAAGTCAGTTTGAAGGCCACAGAAGCTCCAAGTGTAGATTCAGAGATCATCAGCTGAATACATAAATAAAACCAGCTAGTGTCATTGATGAGATACCTCAGGCAGCATGTGTAGAGAGGGAAGAGACAGCACCTAAGACAGAATACTGAGGAGCATTGGTATTTACAGGAAGAATGGAAGAGTCACAAAGGCAGCTGAAAAGAAGCCAGGAATGTAGACTAAAACTAGGAGAGCTTGGGATCCCTGAAATCAAAGCCAGACAGCATGTCAAGAGGGCAAAAGTGGACAACACTGTCAAAAGTGGCCAGCAGGTTGGATGTAATCACAGGCCAGTGTTGAGTTTTGAGAGAGCTGTTTTCTTGAGATGGTGGAGGCAGAAGCCAGATTTTGATGTGGTGGAGAGCAACTAAGCGATGAAAAAGTGGTTACAGAAACTGTTTCAAGATGCCTACCAGTGAGTGGGAAGACAAGGATTTGGGAAATGAATTGTGACACAGGGTATGGGGAGAGTTTCTTTATTTTTAATATGGAAGAGACTTAAGCTTGTTTAATGCTAACAGGAAAAAGAATGGTTTTACATGAAAATTTTACTCTATTTTTGTACATATTTTTCTGAAAGTCTTTGCAGTTTTTTTGGGTTTTGTTATTGAAGTTGCTTCTGTGTTAGGAAAGCTTCCTAAACATAACTAAATTTCACATCTGTCTATAGATAAGAGTGAAGTGACAAATTTGCTTGGAGATGGAGGTTGGCTTATTTTCCTTGAATTTGTCATTTAAATTATAATTTATCTTCAGTAATGTTATGTAGGAGATTTTTAAGATTACACTTTTAAGATCAACCATTACTTACATTCTTTGTTCACCGGAAAGCAATCACATAAAATTACCCAGAACTGAACCACATGGAATTTCATTTATTGCTAACGTCCTACAGCATCCATCAAATTGCTGTAGATATAAGCCTGTTTGTCACATAACAATACAGTCTTCAAAAACTTATTCCTTGCTGGGCATGGTGGCCCATGCCTGTAATCTAAGCATTTTGGGAGGCTGAGGCGGGCAGATCACCTGAGGTCAGGAGTTCGAGACCAGCCTGGCCAATATTGTAAAACCCCATCTCTACTGAAAATGCAAAAATTAGCCAGACTTGGTAGCATGTGCCTGTAATCCCAGCTACTCGGGAGGCTGAGGCTAGAGAATTGCTTGAACCTGAGAGGCGGAGGTTGCGGTGATCTGAGATCGCACCACTGCACTCCAGCCTGGGCTACAGAGTGAGACTCTTGTCCCAAAAAAAACAAAAAAAAACAAAAAAAAAACTTACTCCCTTTTTTTCCTTAGAAGATTTTTTAAGTCTTATTAAAACTGTCTTTACTTCTAAGGGTAAATAAGTCATCATGCTCCACAGAACTGTCACTTTAAATAAGCTTCGTAATATTAAAATAATAATGTGTATGTATGTAGATGTAGGAAAGAAGGGCTGAAAGTATTGATAGAACTGTCGGAAATTTAACTGAGCTTTTAATACAATCTAGAGTTGAGAACAAGGAATCATTTTGTGGTTCATATATCCTCCTGTTTCCCTAACCTCTCCTTTCACCATGCTTTCTAGTATATACATAATCAAATAAGGTGAGTATAGGAAGTCTACACATCACAGACGTTTTCCTCAGATTTCCAAATGAAACACAAATAGATGTTATTAAGTATACATTCATTGAACTCATTAAAAGTAAATGAGTGTGACTTTTAATTTTAAGGGAAAGGATGAGGATTTGGAAGCATCAGGCTATAATAAAGCAGATGGTACAAATAGCCAATCTGGAATACTGTTATTTTCAATAAAATCAGGCAATGCAGTTCCATTCTGGCATTTTCCGCTGTCATTTGCAGACTATCATCTGAAGATACCTACCATAGTGTTTCTCCAGGATGCTAGTGTGCCCTCTCACTAGTGTATTTATTAATGCCTTGGTGAAAGGAGTGCCTTCTGGGTGTTCTGAAGTGGGTGCTTTGTGGGTGGCTGACCAGGTTGCACATAATAAGTCCACTCTGACATTCTCATCTCCTAGAGCCAGTAGACTCTTTATGCTCGGTAAGTCAAATATCTCGAGCTAATTGACTGTAGCCTGCTATTGGGTCGAAAGTCCAAGCTTCGTCAGGTTTGTCAAAGATCAGATAGTTGTAGCTATGCGGCGTCATTTCTGAGGGCTCTGTTCTGTTCCATTGATCTATGTCTCTGTTGTGGTACCAGTACCATGCTGTTTTGGTTACTGTAGCCTTGTAGTATAGTTTAAAGTCAGGTAGCGTGATGCCTCCAGCTTTGTTCTTTTGGCTTAGGATTGACTTGGCGATGCGGGCTCTTTTTTGGTTCCATATGAACTTTAAAGTAGTTTTTTCCAATTCTGTGAAGAAAGTCATTGGTAGCTTGATGGGGATGGCATTCAATCTATAAATGACCTTGGGCAGTATGGCCATTTTCACGATATTGATTCTTCCAACCCATGAGCATGGAATGTTCTTCCATTTGTTTGTATCCTCTTTTATTTCATTGAGCAGTGGTTTGTAGTTCTCCTTGAAGAGGTCCTTCACATCCCTTGTAAGTTGGATTCCTAGGTATTTTATTCTCTTTGAAGCAATTGTGAATGGGAGTTCGCTCATGATTTGGCTCTCTGTTTGTCTGTTATTGGTGTACAAGAATGCTTGTGATTTTTGTACATTAATTTTGTATCCTGAGACTTTGCTGAAGTTGCTAATCAGCTTAAGGAGATTTTGGGCTGAGACAATGGGGTTTTCTAGATATACAATCATGTCATCTGCAAACAGGGACAATTTGACTTCCTCTTTTCCTAGTTGAATACCCTTTATTTCCTTCTCCTGCCTGATTGCTCTGGCCAGAACTTCCAGCACTATGTTGAATAGGAGCGGTGAGAGAGGGCATCCCTGTCTTGTGCCAGTTTTCAGAGGGAATGCTTCCAGTTTTTGCCCATTCAGTATGATATTGGCTGTGGGTTTGTCATAGATAGCTCTTATTATCTTGAGATACGTCCCATCAATACCTAATTTATTGAGAGTTTTTAGCATGAAGGGTTGTTGAATTTTGTCAAAGGCCTTTTCTGCATCTATTGAGATAATCATGTGGTTTTTGTCTTTGGTTCTGTTTATATGCTGGATTACATTTATTGATTTGCGTATGTTGAACCAGCCTTGCATCCCAGGGATGAAGAAATGGGGAAAGGATTCCCTATTTAATAAATGGTGCTGGGAAAACTGGCTAGCCATATGTAGAAAGCTGAAACTGGATCCCTTCCTTACACCTTATACAAAAATTAATTCAAGATGGATTAAAGACTTAGATGTTAGACCTAAAACCATTAAAATCCTACAAGAAAACCTAGGCAATACCATTCAGGACATAGGCGTGGGCAAGGACTTCATGTCTAAAACACCAAAAGCAATGGCAACAAAAGCAAAAATCGACAAATGGGATCTCATTAAACTAAAGAGCTTCTGCACAGCAAAAGAAACTATCATCAGAGTGAACAGGCAACCTACAGAATGGGAGAAAATTTTTGCAACCTACTCATCTGACAAAGGGCTAATATCCAGAATCTACAATGAACTCAAACAAATTTACAAGAAAAAAACAACCCCATCAAAAAGTGGGCAGAGGACATGAACAGACACTTCTCAAAAGAAGACATTTATGCAGCCAAAAAACACATGAAGAAATGCTCATCATCACTGGCCATCAGAGAAATGCAAATCAAAACCACAGTGAGATACCATCTCACACCAGTTAGAATGGCCATCATTAAAAAATCAGGAAACAATAGGTGCTGGAGAGGATGTGGAGAAATAGGAACACTTTTACACTGTTGGTGGGACTGTAAACTAGTTCAACCATTGTGGAAGTCAGTGTGGCGATTCCTCAGGGATCTCGAACTAGAAATACCATTTGACCCAGCCATCCCATTACTGGGTATATACCCAAAGGACTATAAATCATGCTGCTATAAAGACACATGCACACGTATGTTTATTGCGGCACTATTCACAATAGCAAAGAGTTGGAACCAACCCAAATGTCCAACAACGATAGACTGGATTAAGAAAATGTGGCACATATACACCATGGAATACTATGCAGCCATAAAAAAGGATGAGTTCATGTCCTTTGTAGGGACATGGATGAAACTGGAAAACATCATTCTCAGTAAACTATCGCAAGGACAAAAAACCAAACACCGCATGTTCTCACTCATAGGTGGGAATTGAACAATGAGAACTCATGGACACAGGAAGGGGAACATCACACTCCGGGGACTGTTGTGGGGTGGGGGGAGGGGGGAGGGACAGCATTAGGAGATACACCTAATGCTAAATGATGAGTTAATGGGTGCAGGAAATCAACATGGCACATGGATACATATGTAACAAACCTGCACATTGTGCACATGTACCCTAAAACCCTAAAGTATAATTAAAAAAAAAAAAAAAAAAAAAGAAAGTCCAAGCTTCAGTTACTCAGCCTTGCAGTGAAAAACTACACCTGAATATTGAGTCAACACGTTAAACCACAAATCCTAGATGAGTATGTGCATTTGATAAATTTGGCTGTATTTAATTTTTTACTTACCCACCTTGGGGTAACACCCTTCTGACCTGAAGGAAGAAGCTGAGGCACAGGATATGTTTAAAGAGTTTGCTTGAGCCAAAGTGAGGACAGCTGCCAGGAACACACTTCCAGGTTACCTTGAGGAGTGCTCCATTAGGTCTTTGTTACAAGTAGGTTTTTAAAAGCAAAAGGAGACAAGGGCTGGGCTGATACAAAGTCGTTTGACAGGAATTTTCACTGATTTACAAAATAACATTGATTAGTGATTGGCTATTTGTTGTTGAACTATAGCATGTGAGTCATGGTCTCCAGTGTATGGCATTTTATGGCTACTTGGCATAAGTTTAGAGCCCGCATAGCAAGTGGCCTCAAGAGGTGATTATTTAGCTCAAGGTGGGAGTGAGATGTGACTGCTCTCACATTTTAAATACCTCTCTGGGCCTGATAATTTAAATGGTCTCACATTCCTTAGATAAAAAAAGTTAATTTTCTTTCTCAGCCCTTAGAATTCATTTCTATATGCTGCCCATACTCCTTCCAATATAAATTGCCAAAATCCTTTAACACCTTCATTGCTTTTATGTCTAGTCTCTGCTGTGATCTTAACTGTCATCATAGGCCTGAAGACAGTGACAAGTGATTGGGTAGGTGTTAAAGATACTTGGCCTCCCCTTTTGCAGTAACTATTTCAGGTGAAGTTAATAAATGATTTATGCAAAAACAGGCTGGTTGCCTCAGGTTATAGCTGCTTTGGGGAAAGGGATGAGATTGCTTCTACCTGCAGAGGTTTGAAGCAATATGAGGGTTCAGAGTTCCCAGCACTGTTTTTTGCTGCCCGAAGGTTCCAGTATGTTGTCCAAAAGATAGAAACTAAGACAAAATTAATATAGAGTTTATTTGGGCCAAGGTTGAGGACTGCAGCCCAGGAAACACAGAGAAGGGCTCCAGAAAACAAAAAAGAGGCTCAGGTTTTTAAAGAAAGACAAATCAGGAGAAGGAACATACAAAAGTCTTTTGTCAGGAATTCTCATTGGTTTGCAGAAATAACATTGATTAATGATTGGCTGTACATTGTTGAACTATAGGGTATGAGTTATGGTATCCAGAATATGGCGTTGTTGGGTTAATTTATAGCTATTGATGACACCCAGTCTGGAGTCCACATAGCTGGTAGATTACTTAGCTCAATTGGGAGAGTAAGATGTGACTGCAGTCACATTTCAGTGCCTCTCTGGCCCTGCTAATTTAAAGGGGCTCGCATTTCTCATAAAAAGTTTCTTTTCTTTCTCACATCTCACATGTCTTGGGGACTCCACTCATTCTGAATCCACACCCTTAGCCTAAGAGGTTTGGTCAGTGTTGTGCAGATCAACATTTTGCACCTTCTGATGGGATGCACTGAGAAACATTGTTCTTGTGGTATTCTAGCCAAAAATGAATTCTTTGAGACGAGTCATAAACATCAGATGGCCCCAGGTTGAGTGTCACTGTACACAATTAGAGACCTATACATTATAAAACTGTTGCGAGAGATAGGGAAGACTGAGGAACTGTTCTAGACCAAGGGAAATTGAAGAGACATGACTACTAAATGCAACACATGTTTCTCAGTTGGATCCTGGGCTTCGTAAGAAAAGGAGACATTGTTGGGATAACTTGAATTGGGTCTGTGAATTCGGATGGTAAATGTTCTGGTAATGTTGATTTTTTAAATTGAGAGGATTGCTTCGCGATTATGGCAGAGTGTCCTTGACTTTGAAAGATACACACTGGAGTATTTAGGGATAATAGGGCATAATATCTGCAGAACCACCTCAGTGGTTCTGAAGAACACCAATGAAATCAGTACATACACAGTAATAAAGAAAATGCAGTAAAATATTAGCAGTTGGGGAATCTGGGTTAAGAGGATACAAAAATTCTTTGTACTATTTTTGTAACTTTGCTAATAATAATGAAATTATTTCGAAGTAAATTTAAAATTTCTGAGCTCATAAATTCTAATTATGAACAAAATGTTTGGAATACTGTTGTTAATCAAATTGATAACACTAGGAAGTGACTCTGGCCTAATAATAAGGGCCCAGCAACTTTGTATTTTGTAAGAATATTGTGGTGGAAATACACAAAGAAAAGTATCTAATTTGGTCTCAAACTAATTTGCCTTTGGATAGAACGTAATGAATGTGAAGCAAATGGCAATTATTATTTTCATTTTGGTCCATTATCAACCTTGATGAGACCTTCTCTGACTATATAATCTAAAGTAGCCACCCTCTCCCAAATACTTTTTGCATTGCCATATATATATAATTTAGAACTTATTAGCTGAAATTAGTTCATTTTACTCACTTTTCATTGGCAGTCCGCCTCTACCAGAATATAAGCTCTGTGAGAGCAGTAGCTGTCAAGACCTACAACAATTCCTTGGCACCTAGTAAGCACTCCATAAATATTTGGTAAATGAATGAACAAATCAGTATTATTGTAATATAAATTCCTGGAACATGCTTTCACCAGGCCTGTCATTACATATAAACAAGCTGTATTCTATGGGGACAATATTTCTGCAGTTCTATCTGATATTTTATGTTTTATGTAACTATTGGAAAAATAATTTCAAGTTTTCAGTTGACCTTTAATTCCCTTTTTTCCTTTTGTGTTTTGAATTGCGTTAGTCAAAGTGAAAGGGAAGAATTTGAAAGTGAGTTCAAACAACAGTATGAACGAGAAAAAGTGTTGTTAACTGAAGAAAATAAAAAGCTGACGAGTGAACTTGATAAGGTGAGTGATTTAGTCTCATGTTAATTGAGTAGTACATGCTAGATGTTCAAAACTGATAGGAATTGTGAGTATAACTTTATATTTGGCATACATTTTTGTTTAATAGTCTTTCTCCTGAGTTATGTTGCTTCTATGATATACGCAATTCTTTGTTACAATAATCTGATAGGAGTCTTCTGAGGAGAGAGTTTTGCTTATCTCCTTTTATTCTTTGTCCCGTTTATTTTTTTGAGCCTCTTATTTATTTCAGTCTCCATCCGTATTAGTCCATTTTGGGGTTACTATAAAGGAATACCTGAGACTGGGTAATTTACAAATAAAATAGATTTATTTTGGCTTATGGTTCTGCAGGCCATACAGGAAGTGTGGTGCCAGCATCTGCTTCTGGTGAGAGTCTCAGGAAGCTTTCAATCATGGCAGAAGGTGCAAAGGCAAGGGAGGGAGCAAGAGAGAGACTGGGGAGGTGTACACACTTTTGAACAACCGGATCTCAATGAGTACTCACTTATCACCAAGGGGATGATGCTAAATCATTCATGAGGGGCCTGCCCTCATGATCCAGTCACCTCCCACCAGTCCCCACCTCCAACACTGGGAATCACATTTCAACCTGAGATTTGAAGGAGACACATTGAAGTCATGTCACCATGTGTTCTCTTTCTTACTCTTTTCTTTCAATATTCATCATATACCCCGTCACGGATGGCTAAGTTCAGGCCAAGTTAAGGCTGTCAAGGGACAATTAGGCCAAACCTGGAGAAATTGTAACAGCTGATTCATATTCACAAAGAAGAACTGGTAAAGCTAGAAATGATACCAGGGGTAGGTGATAATCTAAATAAACCATCTCAGCCTAATTTCTAGAATCATGTATTGAACTGAGAAGTAGCCATATTCATGAACAAAATTTCAAATACTTAAAGGAATTTTTTTCCCACTTAATATCTCAAATTTCCCAACTTCCCACCATTCTGCATTTCTTGTGCTAATTCCTAACAAGCAGTTGTAAAAATCCTAATATTAACCAGAAGTTTATTGTTTGTTTGTTTTGATATAGTCTCGCTCTGTCACCCAGGCTGGAGTGCAGTGGCGTAATCTCGTCTCACTGCAACTTCCGCCTCCTGGGTTCAAACAATTCTCCTGCCTCAGCCTCCTCAGTAGCTGGGACTACAGGCACACACCACCACACTCAGCTAATGTCTGTACTTTTAGTAGAGACGGAATTTCGCTGTGTTGGCCAGGCTGGTCTTGAACTCCTGACCTCAAGCAATCCACCCACCTCAGCCTCCCAAAGTGCTGGGATTACAGGCGTGAGCCACCATGCCTGGCCGCATGAGCCACTGCACCCAGCCCAGAAGTTTTAGTAATTCTACTTAAATTTAAATAAGGAGGACTGGTTAATTGTATTTTATAATGATATCTAGTATTTTCCTCCAATAAAAATATTATGTTCAATTATTAGTTATTCCAATAACAGACTGAAAGACCTTGACTTGTAAAATTAGAGACTCTTCCTTCTTTTTGTTTTCTATATAGCTCTGTATTTCTCACTATTTTCCCCATGATTATTTAGCATGTAAAATGCTAAATAAGTATTTAAAACATTTTTAAACTGATTGCTTGTTTTCTAAGCCTTTAAAAAATGACTAGTTGAAAACTACTTGAGAAAGAATACTGTTCGTATCGTAAAGTCTTGTAAAGCTAACATACACAAACATTGTAGAAAGTGGCTGAACAGTAAGTAATATAGATTGATTTTTTAAGCCATGTATAGTGCATGAACTTTATTGTATAACAGTTATTTCCATTGAAATAAGGCTGACAATATTTGAACTTTATCCAAGCAGGTCACATAATTGTTATTTCATGTGTTGACTAATTTGATTACAAAATTTAATGTCATTTTGTCCTATAAGACAGAATTTTAAGATTTTGTTGAGTTACCTACTAAAAGATGTTATTACATTTTAAGAAAAATTATATTGGAAAATAACTTGAATGTAGATCAAATTTTTACATTCAATTATTGGTTTAATTTCATTGTTAGCCATACATTTCTGCTGAGTTTATCCAATATATATATTTAGAGAAAATTTTTCAAAACTTCTTATTTGATTAAAATTGTGTTGCAGTCTAATACACCCATGAAAAAGGGACATACTTAGACCTAGTATATGTAGTGAAGCCTCCTTGATGAGGCCTGAAGGATAGTTTGTTTTTAAAAAAACAAAACAAAACGAAAAAACAGAATTACCCATTCTTGCTAAATTGAAAGATAGGTAGGATATGAGTAGCACTTTAAGAGCAAATTCATATGGTAGGTAAATATTTAATGTCCGGTGGTTACAGGGCAATATTTATTCCTGAAGAAATGGGGGAGATCTGGAATCTCTATTTCCATTTGAACCTCTGCTCTGTTTCTCAAACTTTTGTTCAATTTTTGCATCTCTCTCTTCTTAATTCTCAGTCTACCTTTCCCTTTTTAATTCTGTCTGTCTCAGTAGTGATAAACTGAACTTCACTGCACATCTTCACTTTCCATTTATTCATTTTCCAGTTTGGTTTGAAGTGGGTAGTTTCCCCAAGGATGACCACAGAAGCATTTGCCATTGCTGAACTATTCCATTGGGAACCAGCTTGTAGAGAACTGGATCTCTTCTTGACAGAATTACAGATATAGAAGTCAGAAAGCAATTATTAGGTTAATTTTGAAAGGTATATTATAGATTTTCACATTTTTAAACTCCAAAAATAAAAACATTTAAATAAATTTTTAAAAATTAGATGACATTTTTGTAAATCTTATAAGCCCCACTTTTTACTAAAAGATAATTCATTGCCGGCTGGGCACAGTGGCTCACGCCTGTAATCCCAGCACTTTGGGAGGTCAAGGCAGGCAGATCGCTTGACGTCAGGAGTTTGAGACCAGCCTGGCCAATATGGAGAAACCCCGTCTCTACTAAAAATACAAAAATTAACCGGGTGTGGTGGCACATGCCTGTAGTCTCATCTACTCGGGAGGCTGAGGCACTGAGGCAGGAGAATCACTTGAGCCCAGGAGGTAGAGGTAGCAGTGAGCCAAGATCGCACCACTGCACTCCAGACTGAGCGACAGAGTGACAGTCTGTCTCAAAAAAAAAAAATATATATATATATATATATATATCGTTGCAAATATAATTAGCCATCTGGTTTCCTTGAATCTCATAACAAATTTTAAAAAATTAGCCATTTATGCAAGTGAGTAAAATTGTTTACAGTAAGAAAAGTTGTAATTTGTTTTTAAAATTTGTTTTTTTTAAATATTTTCAAAAAACGTGGAAAATATTTAACATGAAAGTTACCCATAATGTGATCACCACAAAACAGGGATTTTAATTTTGTATGTTCCTTTCCAGGTATATCCTTATTATTATATAATTGCAATCATGTATACAATCCACTTACTAATCTGCCTTTTAAAATGTTAAGAGCATTTTTTTCATAATCCTATGTAGTCTTCTTATAAGTCAAATGTGTGAATGTACAAATAGTAAAACCTCATTTTCAAACATGAAAAATGAACTAATACTTAAAATTTACTATGTGCAGGTCATCTTCTGAATTACTTCATATAACTCATTTAATTTTTACAATAACTCTCTAAGGTGTACCCTTTTGTTCTTACCATTTTATAAATCAAGAAACTAAGTCAAAGAAGGGTTAAATACTTTCCCAATCACAAGAATAAGAAGTAGGATTTGAGTACACGTAGTCGGGCTCCAGAGTCCATGCTTTTATTTGGTAATAATGCAAAGATTAACTTTTTTCTAACCAATTCCACATACATTAAGCAATCTATTGAAAACTACTTGTCACTCTTGTAATATGACAGTGCAGAGTTTGCATTTTCCTCCTCCTCTTGCGAACCTCCAACTGAAACCCCAACCACAAATGTGGAAGGGCTGTAAAAAATAATGGTAATCCAAAATGGATATTAGTGCAGGAATTAATGAAGAGAAGATGCTGCATATACAACTCTCAAAAACAGCTGATAGACTTCTGGCTATGCTAATATGAAGAAATTGATTAATCTTCTAAAAAAATACTAAAAAGCAAATGCAATTGTCAAAAACAACCATTTCAGAAGTCTTGGAGTTAACCAGAGGAAGGTGCCAGCTACAAAACACTGCTAAGATAAGTTAAGGACTATCTGAACAAATGGAGAGATAAACTATGTTAATGGATTGGAAGACTCAATATTGTTGGGATAGCAATTCTCCCCAAATTGATCTGTAGGTTCTGTGACATCCGTATCAAAATTCTGGTAGGCTTTTTGTTGGAATTCACAAGCTTACCCTTAAACTTACGGAGGAATAGAAAAGACTAAGAATAGTTCAGATATTTTGAGTAAAGTTAGAAGTTGGAGGATTAACACTATGTAATTTTAATACTTGCTATAAAAATGCCGTAATCAAAAAGATGTAGTACTGGCATAATGAAACGGAATGAAGAGTCCAAAAATAAGCTCTTACATTTATGATCAGTTGATTTTCTGCAAAAGTGCCAAGGCAATTCAATGGAAAAAGGATAATCTTTTCATATAGTACTGGAACAATTGGATATCCATATGTGAGAAAAAATGAACTTGGATCCTTACCTCATACCTTATACAAAAATTAACTCAAAGTGGATCACAATCTGAAATATAAAAAGTAAGCATAGGAGAAAATCTTTGTGATTCAGGGTTAAAAATGTCAAGATAATGATATTAAAAGCACAGTGCATGAGAGAAGAGCAATGATAAATTGAACATCAAAATTTAAAAAGAACATTAAGAAAATGAAAAGACATGCACAGATGAGGAGGAAATATTTCCAAATCATTTATCTGAAAAAAGACTTGTATTCATAATACGTAAAGAACTCTTAAGGTGGACGTGGTGGTTCATACCTGTAATCCCAGCACTTTGGGAGTCTAAGCCATGAGGATCACTTGAGCCCAGGAGTTCAAGACCAATCTGGGAAATATAGTGAGACCTTATCTCTACAAAAAAATTTTTTTAAATATTAGCTGGGTGAGGTGGCACATGCCTGTAGTACCAGCTATCTGGAAGGCTGAAACAGGAGGATTTATGTGAGTCCAGGAAGTCAAGGCTGCAGTGAGTGGAGATGACACCACTGCCCAGAGTTTGACCCTGTCTCAAAAAAAAAAAAGGAAAAAAAACCTCTTAAAATATAAATTTGAAATATAAATATAAAATCTTAAAATATAAATATGAATTTTCATAGCATATTCTCATAATAGTAAATAACTGGAAACAGTACAAATGTTTATCAATGGTGCATGGATAAACAAAGCATACCATACCTATATACTAGAATACCACTCAGCAGTAAAAAGGAGTGAACTTCGGATACATGCAACAGTATTGAGGTTCAACTTCAATAATCTAAGTGAAAGAAGTCCAGTACAAAAGACTACATATGCTGTTATTTCATTGATAGAAGATTTCAGAAAATGCAGAACTACAGAAACAGAAAGCAGGTCAGTGATGCCTAGAGAAATCAGAGTGCGGACCAAGATCAATTGTAAATAGGCACGGGGATATTTCTTGAGTATTAGAAGTGTTCCAAAACTGGATTGTAGCAATCACTGTACAACTGTTTAAGTTTGCTAAAAATCATTCAAGTATACACTTACAATGGGTGAAGTTTATGTTATATAAATTATACCTCAGTAAAAGTGTAAAAAAAAAAACAAAACTGGTAAACTGTATTTTCAGAGGCGAATGGCACACCCTAAGGTACAAAACTTAAATCTCTTGTTTGCAATAGGCAAATCAGTGTGTGCCAGCAGTGAGTGATAGCTTCCCTGGATCTCATTTCCTTTTGGGAAGACAAGGAGGTTGGAGGTAGGATTAAATGGGGTATTACAGACAAACTCTATATGCATAAAACAATTTGTTGTTGTTGTTTTGCCAGAAGGGAAGAAATGAAACTTTGCTTTGTGATTTGTGCCAAAATTGCCTATCTCTGCACAGAAATACAGGTTCAAAATGCACACCAATAAAATCCTGTGTCATTGGTAGAATTCCTAATAGCTTAGAATTGAGAGTTGGCAAACTATGGCCTCTGGCCAAATCTAGCTCCCAGATTGTTTTTGTCTGACCCATATAATAAAAATGATCTTTACATTTTTAAATTGACTATTTTTTAAAAAAAGATGACGATGATGTGAGATTTTATGTGGCCCACAGAGGTGAAAATACTTGCGTCTGGTTCTTTACTGGAAAAGTTTGCAGACGCTTGACTTACAACATGGTTGTGGCCTGTATTAGTTAGGGTTCCACAGAGAAACAGAACCGATAGAGTGAGTGTATGTGGGGGGTGGGGGGTGGTATATGTATGTGTGTTGGGAGCAGGGGAGAGTATAAGGAATTGGCTCAAGTAATTATATAGGCTGACAAGTCCCGAGATCTGCGCTGGGCAAGCTGGAGACCCAGGAGAGTGTATTTTGTAGTTGCAGTCCCAAAGCTTGGCAAGCTTAACATTCAGGAAAAGCTTCTGTCTCGTTTCAGGTCTGAAGGCAGGAGAAGCTGATGTCACAGCTGATGTTCCCCCCTATTATTGGTGCAGTCAGCCTTTTTGTTCTGTTCAGGCCTTCAGTTGATCACATGGGGCTCACATACATTAGGGAGGGGATTCTTCTCAGTCTGCCAGTTCAAATGTTATCTTATGTGGAGACACCCTCACAGACCTACCCAGAATAATGTTTGACCCAACGTCTAGGCACCTTGTGGACCAGTCAAGTTGACAATCACATGGCCCCTTTATCCCTAAAAACCTGTAAATAGATCCTCTAGGAGCAACTCACCTTCATCAAAGTTGAGTAATCAAGAAGAAGCTAGCACAGTATCTCTACAAACTTACAAAAAAGGAAGAAAGGAGTAGTAATAAATAGTACATGAGACCATTTATCAGAAAAGAATGTAGCTATGTAATAAAATAGTGTGCAAGTATTTTTTCATGAAAAAAAGTTTTTGGTTTTTTTTTGAGATGAAGTCTTACTCTGCCACCCAGGCTGGAGTGCAGTGGCACAATCTCTGCTCATTGCAACCTCCGCCTCCCGAGTTCAAGCCATTCTCCTGCCTCAGCCTCCCAAGTAGCTGGGATTACAGGCATGTACCACCACACCCATCTAATTTTTTTTTTTTTTTTAGTAGAGATGGGGTTTCACCATGTTGGCCAGGCTGGTCTCAAACTCCTGACCTCAGGTGATCCTCCCACCTCGGCCTCCCAAAGTGTTGGGATTACAGGCGTGAGCCACTGCACCCAGCCTTTTTCATGAATTTTCTAAAAACTTAAAGCAAGCACTTTTTGCTTCTGTGACAGATTAGCTTACATCCTGCCACCTCACCAAGAAGAGCTATAAAGCTGGATTTTAAAAATAATACTATACAAATACCACTTATAGTATTCGTCTGTAAGAAGTCATTGGAGTGACAACAAGGAAACCAGGACTTTACTGACCAAGATCCTAAAGGGAAGAATAGTACAGAGCAGTGAGCCCAACATTTAGTGCCACTTTTCCTCTTTAGGCATTTGCAGATATGAAAGCAGAAAAACCTCAGAATCTAGGAAGTTGAACATGGTATTCCACAGTTTTACAAGGCTGGAGAAAGAAAAATGGAAGTGCATTGCCTATCAAGTTGCAGGATCCTTAGTAAATAATTCAAACTTTCAATTGAACCCATTGAAAGCCTACATTTTAGGAGTAAGGGTGAGTAAGAAAGATGAGTCCTCAGTGACTGAAACCCAGCCTCCAAGTATTTCAGTCTTTGATCTATCTTTACTCTGATTGCCTACCAAAAGTAAAAGTAAATACTCTATGGAGGAAGATATTATCCAGAGTCTTAAAATTATCTAAAATTTTTATACACGATATGTGGCATGCAGTAAAAAATTACCAGGCATATCAGCAAACACAACCAAATCATTGAAAATCAAGAGAAAAATTCAGCAGCAAAAACAAAATCAAAAAAGGGAAAATGAAAACCAGGCAATCAGCAGAAGCAGACCCATAGGAGTTCCCAGTATGAAATTTTTATGAATGGACTTTAATCATGTGACTTGTTCAAGAAAGTAGACATATGAAGAATTTCAGCAAGCAACTGGAATCTATACAAAACTGTCAAATAGAATTTCCAGGAGCAAAAAATAAAATAACTAAAAGACTCAATAGAACATTTTAACAACAGATTGGAGAGAAACAAAGAAAAGGACTGCATATGTTAAAAAAAAAAATTTAGACTAAAGTATAGTCAGGGATTAAAAAGAATAGAAAATATAGAAAGGAGGATATAAGACATAGAGGATGTGATGAAAAGTTGTAACATACAAATAATTGGTTTCCCAAAAGGCGAGAAGAGAGAGATGGCGGCAGTGCAATACTTGAAGAGTGTTTATGGCCCAGAATTTTTCCAAACCTATGAGAAACATTTAGCCACAAATTCAAGAAATACCACAAACCCTAAAAGTGAAATAATTAATAGAAATCAGCCCCCACTTAGACAAATCCTAGAAAAGCGGCCAGAAACCAACCAACATAAAATTCTAAAAGCAACCAGAGAAGAAAGACATTATGTTCAAAGGCGTGAAACTTCAACTGGAAACTGACTTCCCAACAGAAAAATTAAAAATGGAATTCAGAAGAAAAAGAATGTCCTAAAAGTGCTATAGTAAAATAACTGCCAATTTACAATGTTATTTACAGCAAAAAATGCCTTCCAGAAATGAAGGCAGAAATTCAGAATGTGGAAAACTGCAGGACAACCTACATTCTTTTTTTTTTTTTTTTTTTTTTTTTGAGACGGAGTCTTCTTCTGTCAGACGGAGTCTTGTTCTGTCACCGAGGCTGGAGTGCAGTGATGCAATCTCGGCTCACTGCAAACTCCACCTCCCAGATTCAAGCAATTCTCCTGCCTCAGCCTCCCGAGTAGCTGGGACTACAGGCGCATGCCACCACCTCCGGCTAATTTTTTGTATTTTTAGTAGAGACGGGGTTTCACCGTGTTACCTAGGATGGCCTCGATCTCCTGACCTCGTGATCCACCTGCCTCGGCCTCCCAAAGTGCTGGGATTACAGGTGTGAGCCACTGTGCCTGGCCAAGACAACCTACATTCTTCAAGTCAAAAGAAAAATAAAGGTGTTGCAGGGGAACCTACAAATAAAATAGACTTAAAAGATGTATCGGGCCGGGTGTGCTGGTGCATGCCTGTAATCCCAGTAATTTGGGAGGCCACAGCAGGCAGATGGTTGGAGCCCAGGAGTCTGAGACCAGCTTGGGCAACATGCCAAGACCCCATCTCTACAAAAAATTTAAAAAATAAAAAATTAGCTGGATACTAATTTTTTTTTAGCTGTAATCCCAGCTACTTGGGAGGCTGACGTGGGAGGACTGCTTGAGCCCAGGAGGTGGAGGTTGTAATAAGCTGAGATCACACCACTTCACTCCAGCCTGGGCGACAGAGTGAAAACCTGTCTCAAAAAAAAAAAAAAAAAAAAAACATATATCCAATCATTAGGCTGTGTTTTCTTATTGGTATCATGATTCAATTTAACAGACTTAAGTTTTGTGATATGTTGAAGTAACTGGAAACTTGAACTATTACTATTTATGTGATGTTAGGAAATTTGTGAAATTTGTAGTGTGATGCTATTGTGGTTATATTTTAAAAGAGAGATCCTTATTCTTTAGAGATACATACAGCAATATGTATGGATAACATTGTATGATGTCTAGTATTTGTTTCCAAATAATACAGGAGGAGGGGATAAGAGAACAGGCGTACAGGCCAGGTGTGGTGGCTCACACCTGTAATCCTAGCACTTTGGGAGGCCGAGGTGGGCTTATCATCTGAGGTCAGGAGTTCGAGACCAGCCTGACCAACATGGTGAAACCCCATCGCTACTAAAAAGACAAAAAATTAGCCGGGCGTGATGGCGCACGTCTGTAATCCCAGCTACTGGGGAGGCTGAGACAGGAGAACTGCTTGAACCCGGGAGGCAGAAGTTGCAGTGAGTTGAGAACGCACCATTGTACTCTAGCCTGGGCAACAAGAGCAAAACTCTGTCTGGAAAAAAAAAAAGAGAACAGGCGTACAAGTGAAACAAGATTGATGTTGAAGTAATCATTGTTGAAATTAGGTAGTGGGGCTCATGGGAATTCATTATATTTTCCTTTTTTATATATGCTTGAAATTATAAGGTTTTTTAAAGAAAAAAAGATGACATAAAGACATTTTTGGACAAAAAAAAAAAGAAAGCTATTACCAACAGAAATAGGCAATTCTTAAGCCAAGCAGAGAATGTTCACAGAACCAAGTCACTGTAGGATGGTAAGGGAAAAGCAAAGATAGCAGGAGAATTCAGAGTACTTGATATCCAAATTCAGTGAGCAAAAGGGATTATTATAATAAGACAAGCATTTTTGGGTAATTGATGTTGAGTAATCAAATTTGACAATACCTGTCTGAACACCTCGAATTCTTGGTCCTAAAAGTCATGCATGTCTTAAAACTACCTTTCAGCTTACTACTTTGTATGAGAACTTAAGTATACACAACCAGCAGTTAGAAGAAGAGGTTAAAGATCTAGCAGACAAGAAAGAATCAGTTGCACATTGGGAAGCCCAAATCACAGAAATAATTCAGTGGTGAGTGCTCTTTTAAATGTTTTTTTGTGGATGATTGTGAGTATGTGGCCAAGTTGGTGTGAATTCCAGGTGGCTGCTAATAATGGTTTTTATCTCATTTGTCAGCTATGATAAATAAGTTACTCTGAAAAGCACAGTTTTATTACTGATCTGTTATTTGTGTTCTACTGTGTTTTCTGTTACGTTCCTCTGTTCCCTAACTGTAACAAATGTCCCATACCAGCATTTAACACAGCTTCATTGAAATCTGATTATTATTACTTTCTAAGAAAATGTTACCACCTCCAGAGTCAAAGTTGGAATTCATCTGCTACCTATGGATATTTCTTTCTAAGACCAAAACTCCTGTATTTGTGAGTATTTTAAGAAATGGAAGGCCTGCAAAAAAAACCTAGAAGCTAAAGATACTGTACTGTTACATTCTATCATGATTATACCAGATTAATTCACACATGGCATTTTTAAAACCTTAAATGGTTACATTTTAGTTTTATCAACTCTTTCTCAAGCTCTTGGGATTTAGTTTGGAATATTCATCTTAGTAACCTTCTTATTCATTTATTAAACAATTATTCTGGTGCTGGTAAAAAAAATTCATATTTTAGTAATACATGGAGAAAGTAGAATCTAATGAAGACTGTATTTCCAAGTAAAAATAGGTAGCTTAACTTTTTATATTTATTTAACTTTTAAAATCCTTTTTGGCAAATGGTAGGTGTTTAATTTATATCAAAACAAATACGAGTTGAGCATTCCTAGTCTGAAAATCTGAAATCTGAAATGCTTCAAAACGTAAAACTTTTTGAGTGCTGACATGACAACACCACAAGAAGAAAATTTTAGACATGACTTTGTGATGGGTCACAGTCAAAACGTTGTTTCATACACAAGAAATTATTATAAAACATTGTAAAAAATTACCTTCAGGCTATGTTTATAAGATGTATATAAAACACACGAATTTTGTGTTTTGTCTTGGGTCCCATCCCCAAGATAATCTCATTATGTATATTCAGGTATTCCAAAATTAAAAAAAAAAAACCTGAAATCCAAAATACTTTTGGTCCCAGACATTTCACATAAAAGCTACCCAGCCTATAGTTTTATCATATATTTATAGATCAGTCATTTGTAGGGAATTTTAATTCCTGTATGCATATTTTGGTTCAAATGTTTTTCCATTAAGAGTTCTTATGCTTATAATGTTTCTATTCAGTGCATATAAAGGGAATATGCAGATTGTGGAAATTTATTTGGGTTCTAGACAGTACAGTTATTGGTTCATTAATTTGTATCATCAAGTCTGCATTTCTGAAGCAAAATCCATTTTAATCTTTAACCAAGTTTATAATATCAAAAATTATGACTTGCCATTTGTAATTCCATTTTTATGTTATCAAATATATATGTAAGGAGGAGCTGAAAATGACTTTTCAGAAGACAGAGTCAAAACCTGTGATACTAGACTACTGATTTTTTCAAGTGTCTGGCATGATGAGTTCAGCTGGAATGGGAAGTGGTGCTAGTAATGGAAGGAAGCTTTCAATGTGGGCTTTGTAGAAAGGGTGAAGATGAAAGTTTATATGATGCCACAAAACACTCACTATACACTTTTCACATTCAAACGAAATATGCAGAAATCAGAAATACAAGGAAGTCACTTTGCATAAAAGCTGTTATTAACCCTACTTTTTATTTAGAAATGGACTAATAGATAGCAGATTGGCAAATACCCAAAGGGAAAAAGTAAAATATATATTCCCTGTTCAACTTTCTTACCTACTTGAAAGTTAACTCTGTGAGATACAATATCCAAGCTTATAAAGGTCAGACTGAGTTATTTTCATTTTTTGAGTTTAGTATACAGATTGAGTATTCCTTATTCAAAATGCTTGGGACCGGAAGTATTTTGGATTTCTTTTGGATTTTGGGAAGTTTGTATTATACTTAACAGTTCAGCATCCCTAATCCAAAAATTGAAGCATCTTGTCAGTACTCAAAAAGTTCCAGATTTGGAGGCATTTCAGATTTTGGATTTTCAGATTAGGAATACTCAACCTTCTTTTAAAAAATGAGGTAATGCTCAAACAAGATTATAGGACCTCATGACATATAGCACTTTAAATGTTTCCTGGGACAAATGAACAATTTTAATACAAAACAAATACTGCAGTATATAAAACCTTACATGAAGTCACTTCTAAGGGCTCTTTAACTCCACCTCCTCTCTCTTTTGCTATGAAATATCCGTTTCATAAGAAACCCTTTTAGAGCAAGGACATCTTCTTCTCACCACTGTTAGAGTAGGAACTTTCCTTCTCGCCATTGGCTCATCAGAGGACTTCACGTTTTTTCTTTGAAATAATATTACAAAGAGAGGTTAGATTAATAGGCTAGTCCATAAGATTTATTTTTTAAATGTGTTTCCTCACATAAGGCATTCTTCTGGTACAATAAGAGATACAGAGGTCTATAAATGTAGTACTTGCCTTTAAGTAACTTGTAACTTAACATTTAAAGTTTAAAAACTATTTTGACCAGAGCTGGAGATAACTTATGAGACTTAAATATAAATGCCTTACATATTGAATAGATACTGACTTTTTAAAAATAAGAATGTAGTGTTGAGAGAATTATCTCACATTAGTTGCTCAAGAAGGGTGGGAATAATCAGTTAAACTAGACTGTGTTTTCTGAAAACCCTGAGTTTAGTAAAATACCCTACACCTAGTTTGACCAAATTGGAGAATTTATGTAAAAGAATAGTAGGAAATAAGAGTAATAAAGTTACTGCAACACAGTTGTCATGAATACTAGGTAAGAATTTTACCTTCACTTATTTGTAAGATGGAGAAGGTTTTTGCAAAGGTAATGGTGTTAATTAAAATGATGATTAGGCAAATAGCTCTTAACAGTGATGTTCAGGATGAAGTAGAAGGTAAGGTTAGAAATAAAGTGAACAAATGCAGAAGACATTGTCAAAGAAAAATCTACAGGACTTAATACTATTTACAAATGAAGGGCAAGAGATGAGGAGAAATTAGTATTCCTGAATTGTGAGTTAAGGAAGTTAAGAAAATGATGGCATCATTGAAGTAGGAAAGTTAAGAGGGGTAACCACCCTTGGGGAAGATGATACAATCAATTTTAGCTGTTATTTTATTTTGTTTGTTGGTGAGACTGAGGTGATCCTGAGACATCTTAGTAGAGATTTCTCATTTGCTTTTGGAAAACTAACATAAAGATTAGGATTGGAAATGTATATTTGGGAATTAAATTCATTGTGAATAAGGCCAATGAAGTGGTTGAGATCTTTTTAAGGAGACAAGAAAGAAGGAGAATGGTAAGGGCTATGTTATAAAAGCTAGATGAAACAGCGCTGTAGGAGAACCAGGAGAAGGGTTTAATAATTACAGAGCGTTTCAGTAATGAAACCTTTGTCTCTCTTTATTGAAATCCACTCACATTATTTGAAATATTCCTCATCCAGTAATGCTCATTTGTGTATAGTAATAACTTCTATTGATTAAAACGTAGGAGTATTCTGGTCATTAGGCTGGAAATTCACATGTATTCTTAGTTATTACACCGGTCCTGTGAGATAGATATTTTTACTATCCCCATTTTACAGGTAGGATAACAAAGTTAGAGAAGTAACTTACCCAAAGTCACACAGCTGGTAAGCACCAGAGCTAGGATTTGAAACCAGGTCTATATGACTTAGTAATCAAAGTTCCTAATTACTATATATGCCCCAACTTTTCAAGAACTGTCTCTTATTTGTCTTCTTAATATGCCCAATGTAATAGTATTTAATAAGTATTAACTAATTGATTATTTGAGAGAACTTGGAAGGGAAGGATTAAATGTGCCAAGAGAACACATAGATCCAAGTTGGCCTTCTGTAGTTGAGTTTTAAGAGATTAGCTTCAGCAAAATAGTTGAGGCAGGAATTAGACTTCAGGAAGTATAGAGTAGTGAATGGAGGGTTTAACACTAGAGCAATTACATGTATGGAGTATAACAATGAAAGAGGGAAAAATGGGATGTTTGGGGATTTGTCAGTTAGGAGGACGGGGAACTTTTGGATTTGGTAGAGTTTGTACATGTTTAAAGGAACCAATGGAAATAATGAAATTGAAAATATAAGGTGTAGTAGGGAGGGTGATTATGTATAGTAATAATAACTGTGTTATTAAGAAATATTTGAATGATTTAGCCAAATAAAAGATGAGACACCTACCTCTAAAACTGTTTTCAAAAGTTAAGAGAATGAATATGAGTAAACTTAACCAAATGGCCTAGAAGCAAGGAGCAAGAGATAGTGTTGGGGCCAGGTGCAGTGGCTCACGCCTGTAATCCCAGCACTTTGGGAGGCTGAGGCGGGTGGATCACCTGAGGTCAGGAGTTGGAGACCAGCCTGGCCAATGTGGCTAAGACTCATCTCTACTAAAAATACAAAAATTAGCCAGGTGTGGTGGCATGTGCCAGTAATCCCAGCTACTAGGGAGGCTGAGGCAGGAGAATTGCTTGAACCCAGGAGACGGAAGTTGCAGTGGGCTGAGATTGCGCCACCATACTCTAGCATGGGCAATGGAGCAAGACTCTCTCTCAAAAAAAAAAAAAAAAAAAAAAAGAGAGAAAGATAGTGTTGGGGTTGGAGAAAGTAAGATTTTTTTTTTAATGAGGTTGAAAAATAGACAAATAGCAATGATTATGAAAAGGAGTTGTGTGAGACCTAGAGTCCAGTGGAACGTAAATGGCGTGAGTTCCTCCAAACCAGTAATTCTCTATAGCCAAGAAAAAGAGAAATAGGTTTAATCAAAAGTTAGGAATTAGTGGAAGACTGCAGTTGTAAGGTGTTCAACATGTAAATAAAAAACAAAGTTAGAAAAAAGAGATTGTCATATAAAATTCCGAATAACTTAAAGTCAATTTACAAGAGGTTGATTTCCAAAGTTAATAAAACACATTAGACTTCACAGTTTCTTGGAAATGTGCATAAACTAAGATCTCTGAGCTATGGTAGACACTAAACCAGTACTAGGCGAGACCTGTTAGCCTGGGCACTTAAAGGATAATACAGTTTTCTTTATTGTTACAATATAAGTATCTTTTTTGTATTCTAAAAAAGATAGTCTTCCTTCATCCCAATTTATTCTCTATACTATAGATCAGGTAATTAAATGAAAACATTGCAGTCATTTGTGGTCATAGAATTTTAGAAGGACACAACCCTTGCTACACAAACATTCTTAAAATAATTTCCAAAACCATTTTTCTTTAACAGGCAATAAAAATATGTACATGTACATGGAGCCTAGGAATATGTAACTGTCCCTAAAGTGGGCAACTTCTTACCATGGTTTTATTGCATCTCCATATTTTCTTTTGCTTGTACTCCAAAGACAACCTCCCATCTAAGAGAAGAGAGCAACAAGCCTCTTTTAAAGGGCATCTTTAAGATATATATGAATTTGACTCCTCAGGAGTTTACATTCTAAGGGATACTAAAGCAGAGCTCAGGAGTTAAACTTGTCTGCTTTATACATCAGATACATACTGATTTACCTGAAATATACTTTCCTCATAGCTTCAGTGACCTGGATTTTATCTGAAAACAACCAGCCTGCACAAAGACAAATTGTCTTCCCCAAAGTGTGTTAGAATACACTTGTGAGCATTGCAAATTTCAACTCCATTTTTTTTGTTTGTGCAGTATGGCTTTCTATATACCAGTGGTTTTCATTCTTCATGAGAATAGGACCTTCTTTTGTAGATTTTTGTAGATATGCTAGACTCCTCCCCTCACCTTCTCCCCACTTGAGGGAAGTATAAGAAGTGCAGATGTTTTCTTGAGAAATTCTAAAATGTGGAATTTGTCTCACTAAATATAATTTGAAAACGTTCTATCTAAAATTATAATTGTATCGTCAGCTACATAGCCTTAAGACAGTAAGCAGAAATTAGGTTTTGGTAGACTTTAATCTTCTCTCTTTGTTATTTTATTGATCATTTCAGAAAACAGAAGAGCTTAATTACAGTATAACCCTGGTTTTTGCAGAATATCCTACATTAAACTTTCTAAATTTAATATACACTTCAGTTTTAAGAATGGTATGTTGTTTTTATGATATAAAATGGCAGAATCCAATTGAGAAATCTTATCACTTTGAAAACCTCACACATTTGTGCATCTGTGTTGTTAGATTTAAAGAGTGTTAATTCTGTGTTTTAAGGGTGAAGTTTTAATAATTTATCAGCTATGAGTAACTTGGACTTTTGTAAACTTCACCAGCTCTACCATGTACATAAAAGAACAGTTCCGTAAACCTCTTCCCAGTTGTTGACAGGTAGTATATACTATGGTAGACCTTTTCAAAGAAATTATTTAAGACTATCTTTGAATTTCCTATCACTTATTTCCTTAGGAAGCTTTAAAATAACATATATTGCACTGAAGCTTTTTTGTTTTACTTTTGTACTTTGTCTTTATATATCCTAGGGTCAGCGATGAAAAGGATGCACGAGGGTATCTTCAGGCCTTAGCTTCTAAAATGACTGAAGAATTGGAGGCATTAAGAAATTCCAGCTTGGGTACACGAGCAACAGTAAGCTTCTGTGATTTTGCATGGAGGCTTATCATACTAGAAAAAAGAGATTTAAAAAACACTATAATAAATCCAATTACTTGTATCAGTTTGTTTAGACTTTGAGCCTACTAAAGAGTTTTTTTATGAGAAAACTATTAGTTTGGGTCTTTTCCAGTTTAGAAAAACATAACACACAGCTGGTTAACTGTAATAATTTAAATGTTAAAAATAGGATGGAACTAAAAACACAGTCATTATTTCATAGGATATGCCCTGGAAAATGCGTCGTTTTGCGAAACTGGATATGTCAGCTAGACTGGAGTTGCAGTCGGCTCTGGATGCAGAAATAAGAGCCAAACAGGCCATCCAAGAAGAGTTGAATAAAGTTAAAGCGTCTAATATCATAACAGAATGGTAAGATTGAATAATATAGTCCTACTAGAATAATTTCTAAGTTTGTCAGAATTATTTGGAGAGAAGTTACATGTTTAGTTTCCATTGCTTTCTTTTAGAAAAATGATGGCCCAATATGTTACGAAGATTTGAAAATAACTAGATGCTTTTAAGCCTTGTAGATAGTGATGAGGTTTTAATATAGCCTTGTTTTCCTCTGGCTTGTCCATAAAGTAGAAGTAATAGTATTAAATAATAGTCCATTATTTAATTTTCCTCTTATAAAATTTAGTTGACTCTCAAATTTTATTAAACCTAAAATTCTCTCATGTTTAGAAATATTATATTTGTATAAAAATACAACATATGGTGAGAAGAAAATATAATCATTTGAAAATCGTGGCCTCTACCATAGGTCTTTTATAAATGAAAATTCTATTGATGGCACATTTCATAATGGTATAATATCTTTTAAGTCTAATTATTGTTTTTCATGTTTCTTTATGTATTTAGAAAAAGTATATCCCACAGTCTCTGAAGCAGTTAGCTAATGAACACATTTCCTCAATTCTTGTCACAACACTGGAGTGAATCATACTCTGAATACATAAATGATTCACAATTAGATTGATTATAAACATGGTTCAAACTAAGCCAGTTTAAGTGACATAGAGGAACAATAGAAACTTCACATCACAAGTGAAACTACAAATATGAAAATCCATTGACTGCTGAGAATACCAAAAGTTCCAAAAGCCTGAAAAGAAATGCAGGCCCATGAATTCAGTTTTTAATGGTGTGTAGTCATAGTCCTTAAACTGCAATTGTTAATCTTTTTAATCAAATCAAAGGCCAGATACATGATACCTCTGTTGGATTATAAACTTTTGGTTTATAAGCTTTTTGCTGTAAATAATGCAGACATAGTATGTTTTACTTAAATGTGCTTATGTGGCATTGAGGAAGGGAAAACTTTTTCTGGAGAAAGTGAATTGATCCCAGCGTAAAGAGCTAATGAATGTCATTCTCTGTGTTGTAATTTGAAATAAGTAAGATCTTTTCTCCTTACGCCTAGGACATACGAATTTACATATTGTTCATATGTCAGGAAGATGAGCCAGTTTGAAAAATTATAAACTTACTCCTGAATATGCTCTACTTTCATGGTTGCCTGTAATGGTATAATATCTAACAAAGTCTAACAGAATTCTAAAATTAACCTTTGATTTTGTAACATTTTTAAATTTAGTAATTTAGTTCAGGGTCCGCAAATGTTTTCTGTAAAGGTTCACTTAGTAAATATTTTAGGCTTTGATTAGCCTCCATCACAGCTTCTCATCTCTACTATTGTAGTGTAAAAGCAGCCGTAGTCAATACTTAAATGAATGAGATTGGCTGTATTCTAGTAAAACTGTTAATCTACATGGAAGTAGGTAGCAGGCTGTATTTGTTCTTCTGCAGTAATTTATAGTCCCCTAATTTACCATGCCTGACATTTAAACCAAATTAAGTTTGGCTACATCCAAGATGGCTCACTAACCAGCAGTAAAAATTAATGACATTTTTCCTTTTTTCTCCTTATTTAAGTAAACTAAAAGATTCAGAGAAGAAGAACTTGGAACTACTCTCAGAAATCGAACAGCTGATAAAGGACACTGAAGAGCTTAGATCTGAAAAGGGTATGGGAGTGTGTGTTTGCCTCACTCAGGACTTACTGTTATGTTATAAATATATTTTATTACAGAAGAATCAGTTCATTGCATAGGTGGGAGAATTGTTGACATAAGCAATTCTGGCACTCATTTATGAATATATGTGTGTATATATGATGCATGTGCATACACACACATTTGGAAGACTGGCCTCTGAGTCATTTTGTTTTACTTAATATACATTGTTTAAAGATTTCATAGTAACAGAAAAAGACACTTTGCCATAAATTTGACGTTTTTTTCAGTGCCGTGAACTACTTCATGAATAACGTTTTTGCGATTGGAAAAAAAATTATTTTATAATGTACTTTTAATATTCTCAAATGCTATAATATAAGGTTATCACTCTGACAATGGCAGTGTGTGTTAACATTCAGAACTTGGTAAGGGTACTTGAACAAGTATTTCTTAGCACTTTTTATGTGCCTAGAATGTATAAAAATGGGGGGGGGGATTCACTTTCAGGGTAGTTGATGAAACAATGTATGAAATAGCTGAAGATTAATTTAGTATTAATGGAGCAATTCAGTAAGGAAAATTTTAGGGGGCATTTTAATGTCTTCTTCCAGTTTGACACTTAAATTGCTTGTCCTGTGGGATATCCCGGATTTATTACCATTTTCTTGAAAACTTTACTTAAACATTTTTCCATTCATGTTAAAGCTTAGTCAGAGTGCTTGATAGCTGTATTACATGAACTTCTTAAACTTTCCTTAATGTGGATGTTAAGACTGTGAAGATTTAATAAAGAGAAATTCAGATATTTTTAAAATAAAGGGATATCTTATATGCATTTATTTGAAATTGATTTTCCTGACAAAGGCCATCACTGAATACTGAACTGGTTAATGGGCTTTTTATTAGGTCTAAGTGCTTCCCTATCATTTCTCAGCCATGCAACACAGTGAGATAAAACTGATGGAGTCTCTGCATCTGCATGTAAAATGATGGAGAACAGAGAGTAATCACATAAGGAAGCTAACATGAAAAAGCCTTTACAAATAGTTGATGCTCAATAAATTCTTTTTGATTGAATTTCTTAATTAACAAGAAAAGGAAGGAGCCCAAAGTGAATAGTAATTCAGATTAGGAGCACAAGCCATCATGCCAAAATGAAAATCAAGCTAGGTTTTAATTAATGAAAATTGGAAAGGAGATACATTATTTAGTGAGGAAAAGAATACATAAGACATGGACAACTTGTGGCCCTAATGGCAAATAGAGACTAGTGCAGAATATGACTTGCACACCAGATGACATTGATCGCATCATTTTTAGAATAGACGTAAACTTGAAAGAGACTTAAGTTTATCACATTGCTTTATGAAGGCATGTTTACCACAGCTTTTTAATTTGGATTTTGAATATTGCAGAACAAAATTTTATTGTATAATATAATGTATACTACTACTTCAGTAATATGATGTGATATTTACATTATGAGGGCAAGGATGCTTTTAATGCTTCATTTACTATTATGTCCCCAAGTGTCTAGAACAGTGTCTGGCACACTCTCAATATTTGAATGAATTTCTAAACATATTGCCTTACCTGATAACTGTGTTATATTATTAGATAGTAATATGAAAAACACAAATCAGCTGATGTCAATTCCTAAGGATATGGAAGTAAAAAATGTGGGATTGGCTGTTTTCTGGTTTTTTTCTACCTAGTATTTTTATTTGTATGTTTTAAGAATTACTTGGGAAATTGTGCATTTAAAGTTAATGCCATAGTCAAGAGATATGTATGAATTTTAAAAAGTTCATCTGAGAAAAACTGGGGTTTGGAATCTTCATCCTGTCAATAAAAAAATACCTGAAATTAGATTGACAGTTTTTTTGTAATTAAGTGTATTTGTTTTATCACTGCATTAATTTCTTATAAAGGATTATTCTTATTAGTGCGTACTCTGTGCTTTGATAAGAGTATTTCAAAACAGAAGCCTATTTGGTATTGAATTAGCTTAGAAAAATCAGACATAAACAGACTACTATTTTTAAATTCTCTCAAGCCTACCAAAAGGTTTAATGTGGTTTTTTATTATTTACTATACACAAAAAGAAAGAAACTCAGTAACTTAAATAAGCATTTCATGGAAACTGATATAAATGAACTATTAAGTGATTTTCTAGGAAACACTAGTGTATTTTAGTTTTGTTTAAATGTAGAGTTAATAATAGTGATCAACTTGAAATACAGTAGTTTGTGAACTGCTTTTAATAGATTCAGACAGGGAAGGTTATCCATTAAAATCAGTTTTAATTGTTGTAGCCTTAAAAAAAGTTGCTGCTGTCTTCTAGGTATAGAGCACCAAGACTCACAGCATTCTTTCTTGGCATTTTTGAATACGCCTACCGATGCTCTGGATCAATTTGAAGTAAGTATTAAACATGTCAGATACCCTCTGGGGTCAATTTAAAATTCACTTATAATAAAACCATTTTATTGCTTCCCACATCAGAGGACCTAGAATCTTAAATAAACAAAAACATATTAGCAGAGGAATATGTTCTGCATTCTTATGGAGACTATAATCCCACCTCTGTTTAACAAAACATCTAAGATTTAATCATGAGAGTCATTTTAAGATTTAAAAGCAATTTCATCTCCCTTAAGAAACATTAAGAGCAGAACAAATCCCAACTTTTGAAATAATTTGACAATTTTTTTATTCTCCAAAGCATAGTGCCACAATAAAAAGTGAGAAAATGTCAAAGCTGACGATAAGGTATTGCTGGTTCTTATTTCAAATCAATTCATCTTTTAAAAACTATACAGGAAGAAATGCTTTTTGTTAAAAGGTATTGCATAGACTCTGTTAGGCATATCACACAGTAATGAAATTGTGATTATGTAGCTCTTGATCATTCCTTGGTATTTAAATTCTTTGCTTTAAAAAAATCAGCTTACTATTATCAAGTATATTTTTGTCTCAGTAAATTTAAGTGTGATTATATCTTTATTCAACAAATAATAATCATGTAGCTTTGTGCAAGGTGCTGTTGTAAGTGCTGGAGATACAGTAGTGACCAAAATAGACAAAGTCCTTCCCACTAGAACTTACATTCCAGTGGGAAGAATTAGAAGCCTCAGGAATTCCATTGCTTACTTCTAGTTGTTACTTCAAAAGTACTTACATTTAATTTGATTATTAATTATTTGTCATGAGCTTCATTTTATTACATTTTGGGCACAGTATGTCAATTGTGTTTCATTCCTTTAGGAAAAGGAAAAATAATCACTCTTTAAAAGTAATTAATGAATCTCTTAAGTTTCTCAAGAACAATGATAGTGACTGCTTTTCTCATTTATTTGTTTGAATTAATGTCATTTGCCTTTCAATTGTTTTACAAAATTTTTGATTTATTATTAAATTGCTTCATCCATATTTTCTATTTTTTTATTGCTGTATTCGTTAAATAGGATTCCTTTTCTTCTTCCTCATCTTCACTGATTGATTTTTTGGATGACGTAAGTCTTTGATTTTCAAACCAATGCATCCTTCAGTAAAAAAGATCAGTGAATTGATTTGAAGAATTTGCCTAGTAATGCAGTCAGTTTTAGAAATACCACAGTTGAAAATTTATGTGAGCCAAAATATGCTTCTTTCTTATCTTAAATATAATGAAGGATTTATCAGTATTAAACATAATGAAGTAAAAATTTACTTTGAAAAATGCTTTGACTGTTGTAGAATCCCAGTATTTTCAATCTTTGTAAGAATTCTAAAACTAGAATGCTTATTTAATTATTGTTTTATATATATATATAAATAATTGCTTATTTTTATTTTTCCTGGTGATTTCTATTTTACTTTTCCCTTTTCTTTTCAGCACTTTACTGTTTAATTTCTATGTTGGTTAAAAATAAACCTCTGGTGGTATAATCAAAAAAAGTTACTTTTAATTAATTTCTCCAATAGGTTTTATTGTATGACAATAATACTGATTTTAAAATAAATCAATTTTTAATTGATTTATTTCTAATGCTGACAGAATTTCTCTTCTAATGTGCAAAGTGATTTTAGTTAACATATGCACTATATGCACTATAAATTGACTGCATTATCACTTTCTCTCCTGAATTCTATCAATTTAATAATTTAGAAGTTCCTGTTAAATGTGTATCATTCATTCTCTTTACTACCTGGCATAACATTCTCTCTATTCCACATCAAATGGCACAGTAATTCTTGTCCTAAAGCATTTATTATCCTGTTGAATATTTAGTCTTTACAGAAATGGGGAAATAAAATGGATTCAAATGCAAATATTGTGCATAGAACTGTTTTTAAAATCGGGAGATTTTTAAATGTTTTGTTCTTTCTGTTTTGTTAGGATACTTATAGTCAGAAGAATAGTTAGCATAATGTTCTGCTAAAGGAACTTCTTGATCTAGATGTTTAAAAATTATTGAACAAAAAAGTGATTTTGAATATGCTTGGAATATTTATACTGAAGTTTGCACATTTTCATTCTAAATGAAATTCAAAGTGTTTTGCTATTCTCGAAACAAATAATTACTCTGGTTAACTCCATAGTGTGATAAAAAGAGAACTCTCCTCATGTACAATGGTATTGCATGTTATAATCTGCTGCTCAGGATATTAAAATACTCAATATGGTATTTCCATACAGATATTATTCACCTTAAAAAGAAAGGGAAGGAAGTTTGAGTAAATTATTTTAGTTGTTCTTTCCACAAGAAAACCTTTTTATTTCTAACAAACTTCTCTCCATCCCTTTTCTTGTCACAAAAAATATATATACATATATTTGATTGTAAAACCTAGGAGCAGTATGTATTTTGGCAAATACATGAGGTCTTCTCAGCAGATCTTTCAGGAATGCACACCCCAGCCAGGTCCTCAGCTTGTTTCTGCTCTCACAGGCACTCTGCCACTGCTGCCACCCATCTGTAATACCTGAGCACCCCATAGCCATTTCCCAGTGTTAGTTTTCCTCCAGGAATATCCTTTGTTATCTTCTACCCTCTATTAATGCAACATTGAGCTCAGTACAAACATAAAAGTAAATTTTATTGCACTGCAAGGGAACTCCTAGTATGAAGTAAAAAGGAGCTGAGTTCACAAGAGCTGCCAAATCTTTTATTTATATTCCAGCTCCTAAAAGGCATGATTTCCCACTCATGTGCTTTCTAAGCTGCATTCTCCCAATTTATTGGTTAGGTGCATAAGCAGACACAAATCCTGCCTGTACAACTTTCTAGGTGTATGGTTTGGAAGAAATTAACCTTTCTACACCCTAAGTTTGCTCATCAGACAAATAGTAATAATAATATAACTAATCTCATAGTGTTGTTTGAAGATTTAAGGAAACGGTATATGTAATGCCATCAGTAATAATGCCCTTATTACTTTTAATAAGCTGGTTCCCTCCCTTTCTGTATTCTCTTTAGCTTCTTTTCTCGTCCATCAGTTCAGTTTCACTTAAATACTTTCTTAGCTCTTCATCACTCAGTCATCTACCCACCACCAATATTTTATGGCACAAACTTCGTGTTTCTCTTTTGAGTTTGTACCTATGATCTCCCTTTCCAGGGTTATCATTCATTCATTTGATCCTCAAAGTCATAGCAGAATGATGTTTTGAACAGCAGTATTCAATCTTTGATATACTTGAGTTCAGCATCCAAGATATTTTGTATAAAGCTCAAGTTCTTCTGTAGCTCTTTTTCTGCTACGAACTTGGATTCTTTTTTTTTTTTTTTTTTGAGACAGAGTTTCACTCTGTCGCCAGGCCGGAGTGCAGTGACACGATCTCAGCTCACTGCAACCTCCGCATCCCAGGTTCAAGCGATTCTCCTGCCTCAGCCTCCCAAGTAGCTGGGACTACAGGTGCATGCGCCCCGTGTCTAGCTAATTTTTGTATTTTTAGTAGAGACGGGCTTTCACCATGTTGGCCGGGCTGCTCTTGAACTCCTGACCTCATGATCCACCCGCCTCAACCTCTCAAAGTGCTGGGATTACAGGCATGAGCCACCACGCCCAGCTGCACTTGGATTCTTAAGGAGCAAATCAAGACTCTGTTGTTCTCTGTGCCAAATCTAGTTATATTGTGCTTGATGCTTATATGCCTGCCCTTTGCAGTAAGTAAGGCTCTAATGAGTAGTACACATCCTTCTGGACATTCTTTTTTGTTTTCTGTCTTGTTGCTATAGAGGAGATTGTGTTGAAGACCTAAAGTTTGAATTGCAGCTGGAACTTGTACGTATAGAAGGGAATAAGGCTAGTATTGGCCAGAATTGCAGGAATCAAGTCCTTTGGTATCAACATATTCTCATTCTTCTCCCTCTGTCTCTGTGAACCCAATGTTCTCATGCTGCCCTCTGATTTGTCGGAGCTTTACCACCAGTGCCTCTCCTCCTCCAAAGTTACCTTCTTTACTCCTACTTTTACCCTTCCACACAGGCCTCAAAGTGTAGTTACTTTATTTAAAACAGTACGGTTTTAAATTAAAATGTTCCCACCCCTATTTTTTCCTCCCCATGTTTTGCCTGTTAACTCAAAATTCAAATGAATGCTGGAATTTTTTGCACAATGGGAAGATGTTCGGAGCAAGATGCTTTCCTTTTTAAGTCACATTGTTTGGCCAGTCTTTGTATGTTTAAGAGTAGCTTTGAAGAGAAGGAAGATATGTAATACCAGTCATTCCCTTCCCTCTGGGAAAATGAAAGGAAGCAACCAGGCAGAGCAGAGTGTATTCTCAACACTCTCTGCTTCTCTAACTTGGGGGAATGTAGGCATTTGGGCTTTTCTACATGTAGAATCATAGAGTTTTAAAGGAGAAAACCTTAGAAAATATTTAATCCAGTTGTTTTAACTATTACAGCACTCTTCTGTTATTAGGAGTGGATAGGTTACCCTCCCATTTTTAAGAGTGACTTTTTTGAAGTTCTCTATCTTTGGGGATTAGGACAGTGTGGTGATACATTGTTATGTAAAATATTCTTTAGGACAGATAAAGAAGGGTTTGAGTTGATTAATTTATTTATTTTGAGATAGAGTCTCACTCTCTCACCCAGGCTGGAGTGCAGTGGCGCGATGTCAGCTCACTGCAAGTTCCGCCTCCCAGGTTCACGCCATTCTCCTGCCTCAGCCTCCCAAGTAGCTGGGGCCACAGGCGCCAACCACCACGCCTGGCTAATTTTTTGTATTTTTAGTAGAGACAGGGTTTCACCGTGTTAGCCAGGATGGTCTCAATCTCCTGACCTCATGATCTGCCCACCTCAGCCTCCCAAAGTGCTGGGATTACAGGCGTGAGCCACCTTGCCCGGCCGGGTTTGAGTTAATTTTAAAAGAAATCGAAACTACTTTGATAAGTGGTCTCTTGAGAAAGGCATTTCCATTCAACCTATTAAGGAAGCAGTAGAATAGAGATACCAAGATCCCTTCTGCTGTAGAAATCATTCCCACTTCTACCCTCATCTTTTCCTTCAACTGTACATGCCCAGTCCTGGACTGTCTAGTCCATATTAGCCCCAGCCTCTTTCTCTAGGTAATAAACAGGGTGAGGAGCAAATGGAGCTCAGCTGCTTAGATTTTCCCATTTCTCTCCCCCATCTGTTCCCTTCATCCCAATAGTAACAGATCCAGGGATCATCACACCAAGTTTGTAGCAACTCCCTATACTCTCTTCAGTTCGTTTTCTTTTCAGCCAAACCTGAAAAAGCTTGGCTTGAGAATATTATAGATAATACTAATTACAATCATATAAGTTAACTGCTTGCTGTTTATATTTGAGAAACATATAGTCATATATTAAATATGTGCTAAGTTAAGTTTTGAATTTGATTAAATTGCAATTCTACACTTTGTTCATTTAGTCCCAGTTCACAAAAATAGAAATAGCCCATTTGCCTGGAAAATGAGAATGTACTCAACTTGCTTTTTCAGAGTTTTCTTACTCTGATATACTGATGAAAGAGTAAATCAAGGATTAAGCTCTGGAATATAAAGGTCAGACACAGAGAAACAGAGATAGTATCTATAGCCCAACTGTCTGATCCCCCTAATATTGTTTTCCATTCTTATATTCTGGCATATAAGAAAAGCAAGCAGTCTGACAATATTGGCAGGCTGAGTTCTGGACTTGGTTTTAACCTTGTATAACATCTTACTAAGATGCTTCAAAATACTTAATTTCAGTCATGGCTTCTAACTTCTTTATCTCTTGATTTAACATAGTTTTATCTCCCAGCTTCTTTTACATTCTGTTACAATCAGTTACAGAAATCTGAGGCTTGGCAGCATAGTTTCAGCGATACTTGGGGGGATGGTCAATTGTATGTGAGAATTGGTAGGAAATAGAATTTTAAAACATACGTTTTAAAGATTTTTAGTCCATGACCAAAATCAGACCTAGCTTCTTTGGCATTCCTGAAATTTGCTCATTCAATTCTTGTTTTTACAAGTTCTATCCACATATTCACCACAACCCTACCTGAAGATTGCATATTTCAGAAAGTTACATGCATTTTTTCCTCAACTTAGGCAATATATTATGTTGAACATAATTGTATATATTACATATTTTATTGTATATATAATATAATAATATATTTAGACAATCTAAAGGGAAAGAACCATGATTACATAGTCCATTTCTTTGGTATTTTATTAAATAAGACCTCTAGGATTAATTAAACCTTAAAAACTGTTAGCGAAATTATGTACTCCTGAGATTATTTCTTTTGGTTTCTGCTTGTGTGCATACCTTCATATTCAGTCTTAAAGTTTTGGTGGCAAGTCATGGACCTATATATGAAATACATGTTTTAAAGTGGTATTTGGTTGCACATTAAGACAAGGTGCTAGTTTATAGTGTTTGCCATGAATTCAATTTCAGTGTTTATAAAAAACCAGTGTGTGTAGGTATATATGAGAGAGAAAGTGTGTGGGTGTGTTTTCCTCTAACTCACCTTTTCTGTTGAAAACATAAAAATAGTTGAAAACATAACAATATTGAAAACATAAAAATTAGACAATTTCTAGGTAAACACTTTGGTAAGAAATCATTGCTGTGGTGATAGTATCATTATTAGCTTTAAATGGTATTAGCTTAGAAAATGTATTGTCCTTCATTTTCAAAGATAGTTTCGGGAGACATTTTAACTTGTTTTTAGTATAGTAATAATAAATTTATTTTTTTTAAGATATTCATGCTCTTTTTCGTGGTTTTAGCACACTCCAGACTCTAGTCTAGAAGTAGAGATAGCCAAAAAAGTTTTTTTTTTTAATGTTAAACATTTTAGCACTTTTTACATGGGTAGTAATATACTGGGCATAATGGATACAAAGACAAAGCAGATGTGGAAATAGACCTCAAAATGCTTATTTTGTAATTAGAAAAATAATTATATAGTTACGCACTATGCAATGTGGAAACCAATAAATGCCATGAGAAATACCTAGGCTAAGTACTATGGACATTGAGAAGGATTCATTCAATATTTATTGAGAATTTTTAATTTAATTTAAAGGCTTACGCTAAGCATAATACAATATTTCCTGCCCTTAATCATAATACAATATTTCCTGCCCTGACAGTCTAATGGGAAAGACAAATATATAACTAGATAACTGTAACACCATGTGGGAAATATAGTAATAAAAGATAAAGATTGTATATCATGGGAATACAAAGAAGAGAGATTTCTGATTGAACCAGGAGGATCCAGAAAAGCCTACTAAAGGAAATAATGCCAGAGCTGGGTCTTCACAGATGAGTATGTTCAGCAAAATCATAAAACAACTACATAAGAGGAATATATTCTAGATAGGCAGAGCGAACTTGTGGGGGGAGGGAGCAGGGAGTTATGGAGTTGTGGACAGAGGGAGATTTCAATTTGGTTTGAATTGTCCCTTGCTTGGCAAACAAAAAGGGTGAGGAAGGGATTGAGAAATGAGTATGAAGACATTGGCAAAGGCCAGAATAAGGGTCTGTGTTTCTCAACTTTATACTTCATATTATGGAGCTTAGGTTTCATCAGTCCCATATGTAATAATTATTAAAAGATTTAACAGAAGAGAAAGGTGACAGCTTCATTTTGGACAAGTTAAGTTTGAGATTCCTAAGGGACATCCAGTTGGAGATGTCCAGCAGACAGTCAGATATTTAATATATGCGTCAGGAGTTTAAGGAAGAGGAGTGAACTGGCAACAGAGATTTGGAAATAATCAGAGTTGAAAGTGGGTGAGATTCCCCAAGGGGCAGATTGTAGCAGTGAGCCAAGGACAGAAACCTGGAATCTCCATTGAAGAAAGGGTGAAGGAATAGGACTCCTATGTGGTTACTCAGGAAAGTACCTGTCAGAAAAACTAGAGGAGTGGAGAATTTTAAGGAGGGGAATGGTCAGTGTGATGGTATGGCAGAGGTGGCTGGTCAGATAGGACAAACCGGAAATACTGACCTGCTGAGTATCAGATCAAAGCAGAATCTGAATTGCACTGTATTACAAGTTAATCGGGAGTTTAGAAAGTACAGACAGCGATTGTATACCATTTTTCAGAAGTCTGGCTGAGGAAGTTTGAATCCTGGCCCTACCACTTAATAGTTTTATGACCTTAGGCAAGTTGATCCGTCTTCTACATCTTTAAAATGAGGATCATAATTCCTACCTTATAGGGTTTCTGTGAGAATTAAAGTAATTCATATATGTAAAGCACTTTGAAAAGGATCTGCATATACTCTTCACATAATAAATGTTATTATGATTATTAAGGAAGAAGGGAGATAGATTAATTGATAGCTAGAGGAAGAGTTGGAGTTGATTTATTGTTTGGTTGGTTGGTTTTGGGGGCAAGAAGGAATGAGAGAGATTCTTCCCATTAATAACTGAGGAAAAGTAACTAGGTTTGAACCGGAGACTTTAGCCTCCAGAATGGAAAAACTTCTTTAGAACTCTCCAGGCCTTCTAATCCTGGTTTACTATTAACTCTGTAGGACACGGTGTTCAAATTATCTCCCATTCCAGTTTCCTATGGAAAGAAAGAATAGTTCTGGCCAGGCACGGTGGTTCACACCTGTAATCCCAGCACTTTGGGAGGCCGAGGCAGACGGATCACTTAGGAGTTCGAGACCAGCGTGGCCAACATGGTGAAACCCCATCTCTACTAAAAATACAAAAATTAGCTGGGCATGGTGGCGCATACTTGTAGTCACAGCTACTCAGGAGGCTGAGGGAGGAGAATCACTTGAACCTGGGAGGTAGAGGTTGCAGTGAGCCGAGATCACACCACTGCATCCACCTGGGTAACAGAGCAAGACTCTGTCTCAAAAAAAAAAAAAAAAAAAAAGTTGTTCCTATTTACTTACCTGCCAGAGTTATTGTAACACTAATACTGAATTTTTGGTAGTGTTTCTCATTCTTTAACTTTTCACTTTTGTCTTAAATATTCTATAACTCCTGTAGACCTAGTCTATAAGTTCCCTCTTCTAGGTCCCCAAGAAAATCTTGTCTATCCCTCCTCTAGGTTCCCATACAAACCATGTATGTATCTCAATGATAGCATTTGTCACATTGTCGCTGGCATGATGTCTTCTCTACCAGTCTGTGAACTTCCATGTCTTGTTTATCTTTCCGTCCCTTGCAAAGTCAGCTTAGTATCCAACGTATTATAAGCTCACAACAAACATTAGGTTGGATTGAATGTTAGAAATTGCCAAAGTAGATATGGTTCATATTAGTGAAGCTCTACTGCTGGAGCATCACAAAAATATTTTGATTGGGAGGCCAAGGCGGGCGGATCACGAGGTCAGGAGATCGAGACCATCCTGGCTAACATGGTGAAACCCCGTCTCTATTAAAAATACAAAAAATTAGCCAGGCGTGGTGGCGGGCACCTGTAATCCCAGCTACTCAGGAGGCTGAGGCAGGAGAATGGCATGAACCCGGGAGGCAGAGCTTGCAGTGAGCCAAGATTGCGCCACTGCACTCCAGCCTGGGTGAGAGAGCGTGACTCCCATCTCAAAAAAAAAAAAAAAAGTTTTTGAGATAATTGTTACTTTTTTCCTAATTACTTAATTCTTTAATGTTAGAAAGGTGAAAGTCCCTCTTTTGACTCCGGCTGAAGTTGAGTCAGGATGGAGTATTGTTCAAATAACTTTTAATTTTAATTTATTTTCATTAATTCTGAAATCCTGACTTAGCCCTTGCCATTTAAAAGAATCATTTTTGAAAAGAGTAAAAATTTAGTAGGTAAATGTCTAAAGCCAGGCTAATTCATTATTTTATTGAATGTTTGCCAGCACTAAATCAGAAATATCTAGATCCTTTTTGTTTTCATTTGTTCCAGTCTGCTACTGCCAACCTTTCCAGAAAAGAAATTGTCTATCACTTGATGAAGCCTTATTTTGTGGGTCACTGTACATGGGCCAGTGAAAAGTTTGTCAACCTTAGACGTAGTCCAAACAACTGTTTCTTTACCATCCTATCCTCCAGTTTTTCCTAAAAATACATGTACATTCAACCTATCCAAAACTCTGGCTTTATATGTATGTTTATATACTTTGTCTGTTAATACAATAGTAGTCCTTGAGAGTCTTACGTGTGTAATATTTGTAACATGTCCTATTCTTCTTTCTCTGTTGAAGCGCTCTCCATCCTGTACTCCAGCTAGCAAAGGCAGACGTGTAAGAGACTTTTGCACTTTATGTACCCATCCTGAGGCCTTTTACCCCTCTCTCATCCTTTTGCCTGTGATTGCAGAACCTGTTAATGTTTTTGTGGTATATTACTACATTTATTGCATGCTTTGTGCTGCTGCTCCTGCTGTTGCTGTGCTGCTTTTATGTATTTTTTTTTTTGGCTTTGGCCGCAAAGCTTTAGGAATGTTCATATAAATTACTATAACCAAACTACTAAAATGATAAGATATCTTTTTTTATTTTGATCAAGGGGAAAAGTGATCCTAAAGTATGCCTTCCAAGTAGTCAGAGATAAAGTACATGAGCTCCTAATGATTTGTTTTAAGCAAATATGTAGATTGTTTCTTAGAGATTTTAATTATGTAGAAAGAAAACTTGATCATTCATGTTGTACAAAATTCAAAAATGATTTGGAACAAATTATACACCTTATTGACTACAATTTATATAAATCAGTTCTGGAGAAATCTTGATTTTTTTTTTTTTTAATGTATTTCAGAGGAATCTCCCAAACTATAGATCTGAGGAAATAATGTGAATAATAAATCCTTTCTATTCTAAGATAATTCCAAGATTTAAAAAATATCAGTAACATTATTTATATATGTATTATTAACAAACTGTAAATATCTTCTTATACTAATCCTAGCTCCGTGTTTCTTAACTTGAAATGAGTCACTACCGCTGTGCTACAAGATTCTGAGGTAGTCAGCCACTACCTCTGTGCTGCAAGATTCTGACATGCCCAGAGATGGAACTTTTCTAAACCAGCCACATTCCAACACTAGTCATAAACACGCATACATACTCCCTATTTGAAAAGTGACTGGGTAGCTGACAGTGTTGGGATTTTCATATACTATGTAAAATAGTAACATTCAAAAGGAAAGTCAGTGATGGATACAAGTTCGTAATGTTCACCAGTCATCTCCATGGAGACTGATCAACACTTTACATTCAGAATTCTTGGACTCGGAAAGTTCTAGATGAGGGAATTCTGTGGTTTGTGGTAGGCATGGGAAGCAGTAGGGGTGGCCTGCTGCTTCCTGTGGTCCTGTCTTTCTGGTATGTTGGAGGGTTGGTTGTAAAATAAACATGAATAACTCTATTATAGCATATATAATGTTTTCGGATTGCGGCTTAATAATGAATAAGCATTTTGGATACCTGTACTATGGCCAGTAGAACTGCATTCAGGTGATGTCTCATTAATTATTGTGTTTATGAAAGATTACTAGTTCAACTGATTGCTTGATTATTTTGAAACTTGTAGAGACTTAAAACCATTAGATATTTGGATTTATCAAATGAATCTGAATATATGTTGATTACATTACATAACCTCTAGAAGGGAAAACCAGTATGTTGTGTGCCCATAATTATATTAGGGTCAAATCATCAGCCCATGAATTGACTAAATTTTTAACTACTTGTTTTTTTTTTTTAATAAGGTTATAATTTAAGATTTGTTTCTCTAATTTTATTATGGATTAATTATGTCTCACTTGCCTTGCAGACTTTCTGGGGCCTTGGCCACGTAGAACATTTTTTGTGAATCTTGAAATAAGAAAAAAATTTTGGAGGGAAATAGCTGTTATAAGGTCTCTCCTTAATTCTATGTCTTTATGAGATATGAATAAACTATAATTAACCATAATCTATTGACTTATAATTACATATGATTATTTTAAACGTAGATATAATAGGCTTGGTTATCTGCTTTCTTGGCCTCCTTCAATTTTTCTTTGGTTAAGTATCTGACAAAGTCAGCCACTGAAAAGTAATAGTGCCTGTGAAGATGCTTGAAGAATTACAAATTACTCAGCTGTTAAATAGAAGCATCTCAGTGGTATAGTGTAGAACCTCAGTGTTCCCTGGGACATCAGTGTATTTCAGTAGAACACATACAGTTACCATTCTTAACAATGGCCTCTGTTGTAACAGTAGCATAAGATTTTATGTTATATACCATGTTTTTAGACAAGAAAATATGCAGTATTTTAATAAATTTAAAATTAAATAACTATGAAATGTCATATGAATGAGGTAGTATTACAAAATAATGTTTCTTGCATTCTTTTTTCTAGTATGCTATTAAACCTCATTTACAGTTTGAATGCTTTTCTTTATAAGTAGTATTAAGTATAGTAGAAGAAAAAGTTTTTATTGATGGTCTTGTTAATGTCCAAATACAAATGATGAGGGAGATTTCCACAGTGCTTTCATTAATAGTGAGAAACACTGAATGTGTTATTTCAGACTGTTCATTTAGAGTTTGGAGCAGAGATTTTATAGTCCACATATGGCTTAACTTTCTCTTATGTTTTCTTGGAATATGTGTAAATTCTCCAGACTAGATATTCAAATCAGTATATTGAAAATAACTTGAGAATAAATTTTCTTAAAGGGAAACAAGGTGCATTATATATAACTAGTAAGCTTACCCTTACTGGTCACAACCTTTAGTCATTTGTTAGGATTTGTTCTAGAGTAATAAAATGTATTTACTATTTTCCAAATGATATAGTACTTCTATAATACTGTTTTTGTATCATAAGTTCAATTAACAGAAATAAATATATCACTAAAGATTTAAGTTTATATGTGTTCTAAATACAAAATAACCTTCTACTTTGTTTTCAAAATACTTCTAGCTAAAGGATAAAGAAAATCGATAGAAACTGGATTTTGGCCAGACATGGTAGCTCACACCTGTAATCCCAGCACTTTGGGAGGCCAAGGCGGGAGAATCGCTTGAGCCCAGGAGTTCAAGACCATCCTGGGCAACATAGGGAGACCCTGCCTCTACAAAAAAATTTTTTAAAAATTAGCCAGGCATGGTGGCACATGCCTGTGTTCACAGCTACTCTAGAGGCTGAGGTAGGAGGATCAGTTCCGCTCAGGAGTTCAAGGTTGTAGTGACCCGTGATTGTGCCACTGCCCTACATCCGGGGCAACAGAGAAAGATCTTGTCTCAAAAAAAAAAAAAAAAAAAGAGAGAGAAAAGAAACTGGGACTTTTTAACTTACAGTTTTATGTTTACCAATAACAAACAACTTGTTAGATGCAAGCTAGTTTTTAGTAGGTTGACCATATATAATCCATATCACATCTTGGTGTTTTTTACTTCGAAGCAAGGTTTCTTATGAGAGGTTTGTTACTTGTACAAATCTGTAATTATTTAGGCAGTAGAAAAGGCCTGTTGATACATATTCAAGATGAGTGGTTTTAGTTATTTTTATTATTTATAGGAAAACAATACTGTCCATAATTTGAGGAATTCTTGATAAGTGGGTCATCTAAAAACCAGTTCTGTGATCCTGGTGGCGGGGGAACCTTTTAAAATGTACTACTGTAAAAATACATTTGAGGATCTTTTAGTAGAAAAATCCTAACAGCTTCAGGGACCGTTATGAACATTTTGCATTAAAATGTTTTGCAGTATGGACAGTACCACTAATATTCAGCTTTTCTTCTTTTTTTTTTTAACAGAGCATTAAGTAAAATGATACTGAAGTATAGTAGATGTTTCTAATGACTATTCGTCAGAGTAACACCTTAAAGTATGTTTACTTAGGAAAAGAAAATTAGCTAACAAAAAAAAATTGCATTTACTTAAAGATATTTCTTATATTGAATTTATAATATCTGCTATTTCTATATGTTTATTAGCTTTTACTGCATTATTATACTTCATGCTATAGTATTTTAGCACATAAAAAAATGACAAAAAGAATATTTTAACTTCCATGGCTAAAATATAATATTAATAATGATTACGTTTGTTTTTAAGGTTTTAAAATACTTTGTAATAAAATAACTAACGGTATTAATCAGTTGCTTTGCTGATATACTATATCAGTCATTGCCAATTCATTATTAAACTGAATCATAGGCTGTCTTTAAATGCCAGCATGTATTCATTGAATATTCTGAAAGTTTAATAGAATTAATTGCTTTTTAGTGGATAGAATAAGCCATTAATTATAAATGCATTGGTAGGCATTTAATTGTGGTTAAAATTAGTAACTTCCTGAAAATTCCAGTCTGGTTGGTGATAATTAAAACTTGAATAAAGAAAATAAGTGATTTGTGGTGTAACACTTTTGAGATATTGTTTACACCGGTGGTAACCGAGAAATGAAATGAAATATTTGAATCTATTAATGTTATTAGCATTAATTAGTTTCATTTAAAAGACCTGGACATTTTTTTTTAATATTTGAAATAGTTTTTGCCCTGAGTTTATTCACCTTTACCAAGCTTTGTCCTTTGTCTTTAAAAGAAACACACTTTGAAAGTAAAGTGGTAATTTTTAATTTTTTTTTTTTTTTTTTTGAGACGGAGTCTCGCTCTGTCTCCCAGGCTGGAGTGCAGTGGCGCAATCTTGGCTCACTGCAAGCTCCGCCTCCCGGGTTCACGCCATTCTCCTGCCTCAGCCTCTCCGAGTAGCTGGGACTACAGGCACCCGCCACCACGCCCGGCTAATTTTTTGTATTTTTAGTAGAGACGGGGTTTCACTGTGGTCTCGATCTCCTGACTTTGTGATCCGCCCGCCTCGGCCTCCCAAAGTGCTGGGATTACAAGCGTGAGCCACTGCGCCCGGCCCTAAATTTTAATTATTATATTCATAGGTTTTTAAAATGAAGGATATGACTATCACTATAAATGGCATAGTTCAACTTTTTAATATACCTAATACCATCTCAAAATATTTCAGTATTTTCACTTATTTTTAATATTTTTTAAAGGAAAAATTACTTGATTTTGTTTAAACTCTGAAATTGATTTTTATTTAAGAGTATTCAGTTCTAAAAAGCTAGTATGGTAAATGTCATTATTCTACTTTATTACAATTAAATATTTTCATTTAAATTAAATATTTTCTATTTCTGAATAACCACCTTTTACCTCATTCAGCAAAGAAAATCACTTTTAAATCTGTCCATATCCATATTCTCTTTCATTTTTATTGATGGAGAAAAACTAGTTAGGAGAATAAGACTTGACAGAGGAGCCAAGAGGTGTGTGTTAAAAGCCTCAAGAAAAGAGTTACTAATTCGTGTAGTCGCAAATTAAATTGATAGTGTATTTTTCCTTTCTCCAATATCCCACTGTCATAATACCACATTTTCATAGGATCAACAAACATGCTGGTAAGTGTTTTAACAACCAGCTCTGGGGCTAGAGAAAGCCCTGCTTTTTAGGTTCACTGATTTTATGATATAACCTTCCATTAGTCCATATACTGACAAAATGGCTTAAGGCAGTGTTTTCTAATTTTAATGCGAGAAAGTATAAGACAGTATGCCCAACTTCTGTCAGCATGTGTTTAAACACCTCATAGAGCAGACCTGCTGTAAAATTTCAACCAGTGCTATTGCAAACAGCAAATATTTGGCCTTTCCCATTTTTAAAGAGTTTTTGAAATAATCAAACCCAGATATACAAAGCCATTATATCAGCTATTCACATATACACAGCATTACCTTTCACACAGGAACTTCTCATTTTATGTCTTTCAGTCAAGCTGTGGGGCTAAAGCCTTTTGCAACAGATCAGAAACTTAAAAATTTTCTTAAGATGGCCAAGTTTTTTACACATAGAAAGTCCCCTACTTAGATACCTTAAAACTTCCTGAGACGATATTTCAGTCAGTTTTAAGTTCTTACTGGTATAAAATGTATCAATTCTGCTTGCTTCTCAGTTCCATTTTAACTAAAGCCCCTCTCCATGGACTCCTAATTCTTGCAATGTATATAATCTTATGAAAACTAGGAGGAGGAGATTTTTAGAAACTAAAAGACATTTCTGCCATATTCCCAACTTAGAGTCATATTTCATATTTATAATCTAAACTGATTACTTTCTCCATGGCTGTCCCTGAATAAAATTGTAAACTGGGCAAAATGTGTCTTGAGTCCCATTTTCTTCTACTTTTTCTTTTCCTGGTCAAAATTTACTATCAGGAAAGGAGATAATATAACTTAGCCTCCTTGATTATTAAATTACTTTGAGTAAATTACTCTGCTGTGGAGATGCCTCTGGTAGAACAAAAATAGTGCTGAATTGGGACTCAAGAAATGGGATACAGGCCTGGCTCTCCAACTTCACAAGGCATAGTAATTTCATGAAATCAGGCACATCACATGTACAGAGCTGATACTCAGCTGGTAAGCTTTAGTTCAGTGGCCCACTTTTTTAAATATTGAGTATCCAGCAGTTGGTAAGTGGTTGCTGCTCCAAGACCCCTAATGCCTTCACTGAGACCCTTCTTCTCCCTACTCCGCCCAAATCCAGTAGCTGAAAGTTTATGGCCTGGTGGTGGCTTTGTGGTTACCAGAATACCTTTCCATGCCCACCACCAGGAAGGCTGTAGGTGGGCACCAATGGAGGGCTACGATAGTGTTGCCCAGCCTGCTAGCCTGTTCTTCCCATACACTTGCCAGATTTTTTAAATTCTCCACATTGAACAGAAGTTGACTGTTTTTAACATATGCAACATATCATACATTGATAATAGTATTCTACATTAATTATCAATAGGAAAATATCCCCAACTTGAGAAAACAATTTGTGCCCTTAGAGATTGAAGCCACATGCCCAGAGTTCTGTTGAGCTAAAAACAAATCTATGAAGTTAATTTCTAGGGGAACCTTCTTTTCCAAGTATTTCTACTCTCAATTATTTATCATTCATTCAAAGTGAAATTTTGCTTTTCACTTAGTTTTGAATACAAGGGCATTGTATTTTAATTCATTGTTTTAATAGTTCTACTTTGCCAGCAGTTTCAACTGCACCTGACTTTCAGCAGTGGCATTTCTAAGGGGTACATTATCATCATGTCGTCCCTCTAAAATATAGCCATAGTAACAACAAAGGAAAATAATTATAAGTTCATGTTTAAATTCTTAAATTGATGGTGTTTTTATGATTTGTGACTTCTGATCTAAACATTGTTTTGCTATACAACATATTCAAAATAAGTTCCTGAACCACTTTTCCAAATTACCTTCATTGTCCTTTCATTTTAAAAACTCAATCCTAGTAACTCTGAAACTTACCAAACTGACTAGTATGCTTCAATCAGTATGGTTCATAAGATCTTTTATGCTAAATTTTAACCCAAAGCATTTTTAATTTTGAAAAATGCTTGGTTTAAAAGGATGCAACTGAATATAAGTGCTGGTTTTTCTACTGGTGCAAAATAAAGGAAAGACTTACTTTAGTGTCCTGCACAAAACTGATAGGTTAGGTTTTCTTTACTTTCAATTAATGAGTAGTAAAAGACCAAACTTCATTCTTATCAAGGACAAAGTTATCTTTAATCTGCAATATGTATCTCTATTAAGTACTCCGCATTTATTTCACATGTATGATTCATTTTGTGAAATAAAAAGTTCCATGTGGAATACCAACATAGAATGTGCAGTAGGACCAGGGCGCAAAGTAAGAGATCAACAGTGAAGATCAGGGAGGAGCCTTTGGTTAACTGTTCTGTCAATCCTTGTTTACATTAAAGCTAGTGGTTATGCTTTTGTATAGTGATGTATCCCTAATGTGAATATTCAAACTAAAGTTTGTTATCCTCCTTTCTCAAGAAATGTTGTCGTAATCATGCCTTACAGAAATTTGCTTTGAGCTGCACATTGTTGAAAAGTGATTTTTTGGGTTTTTATTTTTCCCGACTTATTTTCCTAGACTGATCCCGTTGAGAGCACATATGTATGGAACCCGAGCGTCAAGTTTCACATCCAGTCACGGTCCACATCTCCTTCCACATCTAGTGAAGCTGAGCCAGTTAAGGTGCCTTATTGGAGCAGCCCTGCTCCCCAACTTTTCACTTGTGTCAGGAAAGAGGGAATTGAGTAAAACAAGTCTGTCTCTCTCCTCTTAACCAAATATGTAATAAGTTACAGTCTATTGCAGATCATTACATTTAACTGATAATGTAGGTAGAAATAAAAAACTAAAGAGCACATTGTCCTCAAATAGTCAACATGAAATAGACAAAACTAACTAGAAAGATAGTCTTTATTTTAATTAGATAACTATGTAGAACAGAAGATTAATTATGTAAATTTTTGAATTATTAGAAACTAGGCAAATGGCAGTGCAGGTGCCATTTTCATATTTTAATTCTTCTAATAAATGTGATAAGTCATGGTATAACTAACCTGTTACATCATAAATAGAGCTGAAAAATAAAATATCCACTTCTGGCAACTGAATAGTTCATTCTAACTGCTAAATTGGTAACAGTCAACTAAATCCTGACATTTAATAGTGCAAAAAAACTGTGTTGTGTTTACACTTCATGTCAATCAATGGTTTTAAATAGCCAATAGGCCAGTTTTCTTAACAGAGATCATTTCTTCCACAAGTCAAAAGAATGCTGTACCTCAGTCCATGCCATCCTACCTTAAGATTCAGCTCTGGTTCTTCATTCAGCATCACAATTCAGACAATGCTCCTTTGCTTTCCTTTTCTTAAATCTCCAGAGCTGTCTGGCATTCCAATAGAAGCAGATAGTCCAGTCTGAAGAGCTGTCTGAAGTGAAGTGTGAGGTTGTAGTCAGGTTCTGACTTGATTTTTCCAACTCTCTGATAGACTCCCCCAAACTGTTTAAGTTAGTGAGACCCTCTTGTGTTTTTAGTTATAATTGTTTTAATATTTTGAGATTATACATTTTTGTTTTAATGATAAAATATTTCAAGCATTCAGAGAATATAAACACCCATGTATCACCCACAGATTAAACAGATACGAAAATTTTGCTTGTTTTTCAGATTTTTATTCAAAAATATTTCAGAAACAGTTGAAACATCTTCATGTATACCATTCCCCACTCTTCTTTCCCAGACATATCTAAATATCCTGAAGCTGATGTGCATCTTCCCTTTCTTGGTTTTAGATGTTCATTTCATTTGTATCCATAAATGATATATAGTAGTGCTTATTATGTGTTTATAATTTACGTAAATATTACCTGTATCCTTCTGTAATTTTTTTCATTCAAAAGTCTGCTTTTCAGGTTTATTCCTACAGATACATGTTCATTTAGTTCATTCATTATAACTGTGGCATATACCACAACTATTTATCCATTCTCCTATAGTTGGATATTTGGGTTGTTTCCAATTTTTCATTGTTATCAGTGCTGAAATGAATATCCTAATATCTGTTTTTGCAAATGTACAGAGTTCGTTTGGCATATATACTTAGTGGAATTACTGAGTTGTATGTTATACGCATTTTCAGGTTTAACTGGATCTTGCCAAATTGTTTTCCATAGTGGTTGGACCAATTTTCACTCCCCCAGCAGTGTGTGTGAGTTCCCCATTTCCCCACATCCTCACCTCACAGTCACACATTAACTTTTGCCAGCTTGATGGATATGAAGTATCATTTTTGTTTTACCTTGTATCTGTTTTCTAGTGTTATTCAGCATCTTTTTGTATGTTTACTGACCATTGATGATTTGCCTGTTTGTGTCCTTTGTTGTTCTATTGAATCATTTTTCCTATAGCTTTTTGTGTTCATTATATACTCTAGATACTAACTCTTTGCTAGCTATATGCATTGCACATACTTTCTCCCAGTCTGGCTTATTTTAAAATTTTAATTGTGGTGTCTTTTTGTCTTGTAAAAGTTTTGATTTTAAAATAGTCAGATTTATCAGTCTTTTTCTTTACGACTTCTGCTTTTTATGTATTTTTAAAGCAGTTCTTCTCTATGCAGAGATTATAAAGATTTTCTTCTATATTTTCTTCTAAAAGTTTTTAAATTTTGCTTTTACTTGTTTAGGACCTTAATCAAACTGATATATATTGTTATGTATAATGGGAAATGGGCTTCTAATGTCTTCTTCCTATATGAACAAGTGACCCTGCTATATTTCCCCCTATTGATTTGTAATGGCTATTTCTGCTTTATATGCATGGCTCTGTTTGGATACTCTCAATTCTTTTCCATTGTTCTTTTGGTTATTCCTGCATTGACAGTAAATTGTCTTAATTACAATTACTTTCACTCTAAAATAATTCCTGATACCTGGTATGGTGAGCCATCCCACATACCTTCTTCCTTTTCTTCTTGACCTTTTAGTTTTTCATATTACTTTTAAGGTCAGCTTGTCAAATTTCACATGGGGCTTTTAATTGGAATTGCATTAATTTATAGATCTATTTGAGGAGAATTGACATCTTTCATGATACTGGGTATTCCATCTATGAACATGGTATACATATCAGGGATTCTCTTATATCCTTCAATAAAGTTTCATTATTTTCAGTGTATTTCATATTGCTTGTTAGATTTGTTCCTAGGTACCTTAAATTTTTTGTTGCTATGGTGAATGGGATTCTTTTTAAATACATTTTCTTACTGTGCATTGCCTTGTCTTTATAAACTCTGTAGATCTTGTATCCAGCACCCTTGCTTAATTTTTTTTAATTCTAATAACCTTTGGACTTTCTATGTAAATTTGACGACTTTGTTTCCTATTATTTTTTATTAACTTTTATATAGATTTTCAGTGTTCCTCTCTTTTATCTTTCATATTTATCTTTTCAAATGTTAAATTTCAAGTTTGGTTTAAAACTTTTTCAAGCTATTTAAAAGTAAATAAAATCTAAATTAGAGCTAAAGTCACAAACAGAAAACTCTGAGAAACTCAGCTGAATTTTGTTTTAAGGCTATACTGCATATAAAATATTCTGTTTTTGGAGGTTGTATGGTAACCTCAAAGATAGATTGTTGTATAGTAACAACAAAGACGAGGTTGTATAGTAACAGCAAAGAAAGGACCATCCATTTTTCTTGTAATATTTTAAAATATTCTGTTCTTTATACAAAGACTAGCTTTTTCCTTTTATTTTTTTGCTTGGCATCCTGAAAGGAAGTTACTTTCCATGTCTTTTTTTTTTTTCTTTTTCACTACTTTGCTGATTAAGGAGCGGCTCTTTTTTCCCCATAATAACATCCAGTGAAATTATTGGTTCTTTTCATTCAAATAAATACCTTCCAATAAAATCCCATAAAAGAAGACCATATTTTACATAGCTACCTAAGAAAGATATGATATGTGACTAAATTTGTATTAAAGTCAGAATTCCAATAATATTAAATACAATAAAATTAAATAATTCCCTTCTTTGGAAATTAATTTCTGCACAAAAATCCCAGTGTCAGTCTCTGTCTATGTATTTACATCCAGAGCTGTGTTCTATATATGTAATATATGTTCTATGTATGAAAGTTGAGTAGTTAAAAGAATCTTCTAAATATTTTATTATAAATCATTTTAAGATACTTTTTAGAATTAATATGGCAAATTCAGATGAATGTAAAAATTAATATCCTCATATTTATGTAGGCCACATGCTATGGATTTTTTTATTTGGATCATTTGATCCAAATGATTTATATTTCCAGACTGAAGTAACTTACTAACTGAACAAATATTTCATTTGTAGATATTGCAGGCAGAGATTTAAATTATCAACACTATGAGAATTTTAGCTTTATTGAGGTTTTCTTTATTATTAATTGGTAGAACTTTTTGCCTTATTGATGTTTTGTTTGGTTTTATTTATTTTGGCTTCTTTCTAGTTATATTTGAAATTAATGGAGTGTTTCATGACATTTATTTCCTTTTTTGCTCCTGGATTCAGACTGTAGACTCCACTCCACTTTCAGTTCACACACCAACCTTAAGGAAAAAAGGATGTCCTGGTTCAACTGGCTTTCCACCTAAGGTACTCAATCTAGTTATAAGCATAGTGTGTTCCAAAAAAAATGAATTTTATCTGCTCTATGCATTTGCTGTGATTTTTTTGATATTATTTCTTCAAAGTTACAAACAGAAAAACATAAAATAAATTCTGTGTGAATGCAAATAATCACCAATAGGAAAGGTAGGGAGAGCATACAGCACTTTTTCATCTTCTTAAATTCAATGTTTTGAAGTCTGTTATAATAAGAAGTAGCACTTCCTCTAAGCAGTATATGCCTCAGTAAGAGATTAAGTTGAGGCCACTTGTGGAAGAATCTGAGACTGAAGTCAGTAAACCACTGAGAAAGAAAAATGTTTAGTGAAAAATTCAGGTGAACTTTTTTTCCCATTCTATTTGACATAAATATGACTGAAGTATTACATATGGTAGAATGAGAAGATTTAGTTGCTTGTCTCAAGCTCCTACAAAGAAATTCCAGAAATTGGAAAACTGAATGATCTGCCTCTCCAGAACATAAACCTTGGATAAACCACAAAATGAGAGAGAGAGGTCAGTGGACCTGAAAAAATATACAAAAAATATAACTGATATAGAAGAAAGACAAACTGAAATAACCTGTGCCCAGATAAAGCAAAATTTTAAGGCCAGATAGAACATGAATTTAAAATAAACATAAAAAAATATCCTTAAAGAGATAAGAAGTATATTGGTAACATGAGGCAGGATAAGGTAGTTAGGAAGAAAAATAAATTGGGAGTACTTGACATGAAAACATAACTGCTGAAATAACTAAATAGATGACTTTAATAGTAGAAGGGGCAAAATGGATATCACAGAAAAACAAATTAGTAGGATGGAAGATAAGATGAAAAACAGGAAAGTTAAAATATATGACAACCCAGCCAAAAGAAAACATTGTATGTAGTAAACTAATGGTTTATAAATAAAAGGAAAAATATTGGGCATTCAGGCAAAAAACTATGTCACTTAAAGGGGAAAGAAAATGAGATTATCATCAGATTTTTTCATAGCAGCAGTATGCTAAAAACAACAGCAGTGAAATAACACATTTAAGATACCCAAGGAAAGTACAAGTCGAAGATTTTTAAGGATTTAATATTTTAAGGATAATAAAGCATCCTCCAAAAATGAAGGCCACAGAAAACTATTAAGAGCATGCGAGAGCTCAGGAAATACTGTTCCCATACCCCTTCCCAAGTAATGTACTAGAGAACAAGCTTCAGACAACCAAAAGGATAAAGACACCAAGTACTTTGAGAGGCAAGAGTGAAGTGGGAGTCTGGAGTAAATTAGAGAATTGATTCAAAGTCCACATAAAGTGTTATACCAGCTCTGAAAACCAGACAACTACCCCAACTCAGCAATATGTTAATTTTGTGAAGTAATTAAACCAAAGAGATCACAAATGTAGGGGCACCAGGCTCACTGGTTGGTGAGAGAAAGAAGTGCAAAACCACAGATAGTGAGATTTGGCAAAAGTCCATGTACTGAATGGCAAGACTTCAAAGCCTTTCCTCTGCTTAGCTCCCAGAATACTGACTCTTGGGACTATAGCCTCCTCCTCCCCACTCTGCTTGGAGGATATCAGTGGATCCTCGGGTCCACTGAATGGCCCAGAAAAGACCTATTGATAATGTCATAGCCGGGCGCGGTGGCTCAAGCCTGTAATCCCAGCACTTTGGGAGGCTGAGGCGGGCGGATCACGAGGTCAGGAGATCGAGACCATCCTGGCTAACACGGTGAAACCCCGTCTCTACTAAAAACACAAAAAATTAGCCGGGCGTGTTGGCGGGCGCCTGTATTCCCAGCTACTCGGGAGGCTGAGGCAGGAGAATGGCGTGAACCCAGGAGGTGGAGGTTGCGGTGAGCCGAGATCGCGCCACTGCACTCCAGCCTGGGGGACAGAGAAAGACTCCGTCTCAAAAAAAAAAAAAAAAAAAAAAAAAAAAAAGATAATGTCATTTGGGGCTCCCTAATGAGATGGCTAGGTCCTTTCTTAACAAGCACATCATATGTTTGCTCTCACATGTGCACACATAGATAGACACAAAATCTCTTTAGCTTTTTTACTGACTTTTAAAAATGTTAAGATTCCCAAAAGTCAGTAGACATTTCAAAATTATCTAACAAAAGAAAAAGATCAGGGATACATGGTGGTTCACATCTGTAATGCTAGCATTTTGGGAGGCTTAGGCAGGCTGATCGCTTGAGCCCAGGAGTTCAAGACCCACCTGGGCAGCATGGCAAAACCCTGTCTATATGAAAAATACAAAAATTAGCCAGGTGTGGTGATGTGCACCTGTAGTGCCAGCTACTTGGGGGCTGAGGAGGGAGGATCACTTGAGCCTGGGATTTCAAGGCTGCAGTGAGCTGAGATTGCACCGCTAAACTCCAGCCTCGGTGACATGGTGAGACCCCATCTCAGAAAAAAAAAAAAAAGAAAAAGATCAAAACAAATATTTCCTGCTTTCATTGAAGGAAAAAGGGACAATGCAAAAAGCAGAAAGAACAGAGCAATATGAGAACAAGAAGTCTCAAGTTAAAGAAAATATGATAAATATTTTTTAAATTCAGTAGATGAGTCACAAGATAAATTTGAGAATTCTCTTAGAAAATCTTGGGAAAAAATCAGGTAGAAATTAGGAAAAGAAAATATGAGAAATCAATATCCAACAAATAGAAGTTCCTGAAAAGGAAAACAGAAAAAAGAAAAGGAAGGAAATTATCAAGTAAGTAAAAGACTTTTACCTGTAACTGAAAGACATGTTTCCAGATTAAAGAGTTCCATCAGTGCCTACTGTCACTAGTGGATGACAAATACCTGTCCCCAGTCACATCATTGTGTGAGTTTTCAAGATACCAAAGACAGAGCTTTTTAAACCTTTAAGGAGATAAAAAAAAGATCACATCCACATATTCAGGAATTGAAATGACATACTTATCCAAAGCAAAATGAAAAGAATAGTTAGAAGGTAAAATGATTTCAAGCTAGAATTTTTGATTCCCTGTCAAATGTCCCATCGAGTTGCAGGGGGAATAAATCACATTTTGAGAAATTCCAGATCTCAAAAAAATTTTTATCACCTATGTGCTACTTTTAAGGAAACTTAATTAGTTCTACCAGAACAAGGAAGGGGACAAGGAAAGAGAGACACGAGGTCTATAGAAGAAGGAATTGTACACAGACCGGTTAAGAGAAAGACTGGAATAGGAAACCAGAGGACTTCAGCAGGGTTGTCTTCAGGTCGATAGAAAGGGGTAAGGGGGCTGAAAGGCTTCCAGTGTGTTTGGCCATGTGGTAAATAGATTCCAGGGGATTTTACAGTCCTTAGAAGAGTCTGGAAGATTTAGTGATAGAGATACAGAAAGGTAAAAGTTGAGGGTGGGGGGGCACTATTGATTTTAGAAAAATCATAAGGTTATACAAGAAAGATGATCACCATAGTGTACTTCTTATTAGTGAATAATGATTCTCTAGTCATAATAACTTAGACATTACATATAAATTTTAAGCTGAAACTACTATAACAATATTGGGAAAAATGAAAAAAGGGAGTAGATGGTGTAAAAGGGCCATATCCTTCTCTACCCTAGCAGGAAGTGAACAGATAATGTCTCAAATCAAAAAACTGTAGTATAGGCTTTCCACCCCTAGCTCTCCCCCGCCAATATAGATACCTATTACAGAAGGAGGGAAATAGCTTTTAAAGAAGAAGAGTTAAATGAAATTGCCTCTAGGAAGTAGGAGGAATACTTCTGATTTTGTCATAAGCATTGTAATACCGTTTTACTTTTTCAACCATGTGTATGTACTAATTTGATTTTAAAAATTTAAAACACAGAAAATGTAGAAAAATTTTTTGTGACTGAGAATATAAGATCTCAAATCACAAGCATAAGGTGAAAATATTCATGGACTTTACATCAAAATTAAAAATGTTTTTACAGTGAAAGCATTGTTAACAGATGATGACAGACTAGTGGAAGATATCTGCAATGTTTACCACTAATAAGAGGCTTATTTCTAAAATACATAAGAAATTCCTGCAACTCCTTTTGAAAAAGACTGGAAATCCCGTTGAAAGATTGGCAAGTGATATAAATAATTCCCAGAAGACGAAATCCTGTTAGTCAACAAGTATGTGAAGAAATGTCCAACTTCATTAATCATTGGAGAAATTTTTAAAATTTAATTTTAAAATTACTATCACTTTCTATTCAAAATCAAGATAAAATTAAGTAAGATGACATCATGGATGTGGAGAAACAGGCAGCTTCACACGTGAATACTGGAAGTATAAACGGGTACAGCCATTCTGGAGAGAACCTAGGCAATGTAGAGTCCATACGTAAGCTGTATGACTCAGCAATCTCATTTCATCAGAAAAATCTCTTTCCTTTAGAAAAACCTTCATACAGATCCATTAGGCAACATGATGATGATGTTTATTACTGTATTTTTTATGGCAGTAGGGAGTTGGAAATAGAAGAAAGATTCCTAAAATGTAGCTGATACATAACAGAAACACATTTATATAAATTAAAAACACATGCTCAGACTATCTAATTTATAAAGATATATACATGCCCAAGGTATTGGATCATCAATGATGAAAAGGCAAAATAAGACAAAATAAAACTAGAGTGAGGCTTCTATCAAGCTGATAATATTATTTTATGAACTAAATATTAACTCAGTTTGTTGCACCTAGTATTTCTACCCAAGAAATAAAATTTATTTCATGTTTTTTAAAAGATAGAGAAGTGAATCTATAATTATCTCAAAATAGAAATTTTAAAAGGGAAGAAAAAATATCTTTTAAAAAAATTTAATTTTTTTTTTTTTTTTTTTTTTTTTTTTTTTTTTTTTTTTTTTTTTTTTTTGAGACGAAGTCTCGCTTTGTTGCCAGGCCAGAGTGCAGTGGCATGATCTCAGCTCACTGCAGCCTCTGCCTCCCGGGTTTAAGCGATTCTCCTGCCTCAGCCTCCCGAGTAGCTGGGACTATAGGCGCATGCCACCACACCGAGCTAATTTTTGTATTTTTAGTAGAGACAGGCATTCACCATGTTAGCTGGGATGGTCTCGATCTCTCGACCTCGTGATCCGCCCACGTTGGCCTCCCAAAGTGCTTGGGATTACGGGCGTGAGGCACCGTGCCCGGCCAGAAAATTTAATTTCTTTAAAACGTTTTAAAATTTTTTGTAAAAAAGAAAGGGTTGTGTGAGATACTCTTTGACTTGTCATTTATTAGTGGTAAAAGTTTAATTATCTACAATACATTTTTAAGCTTTCACCAAGAGTTATACTTGGTTCTACTTGGCTCTTACATCTTCTATTAAAAACATTTTACTTTCTCCAATGTGTAGCTTAAAGTCTACAACACAGACAAAATTGGAGTAGAAAAGAACTCTTTCTAATCATCACTTAGAAATTTGAGGTTATAGTTAATTCTTTCTACTCCAAATGATCACATAATCTAAAATCCTAATTTTAGTCCATACTTTAAAACCTTTCTTACTAGATTTTTTTCTTTTCATTTTTTTCCTCCTCCTACAGCTGTCCACAAAGATAAGTATTAGATATCAAATACTGACCAGGAGGCAGGAAACAGGGATATTAGAAGCGAAGGAAACTAGACCCTAAGATTGATCATTCATGTGTCTTTCTTTATACATTTTCACAGCACAAAAACAAAATCCTATTGTGTATTACCTAAAGATTGATGGCATCAGAATAACGATCTTTAATTATGTTATGTTATACTATCCTTAGTGGAGATTAGTGAAACATAAACCCCTTAATCTTTAGTAGTAGATTACACAACCTCTCCCATAATTTAACCAGCACCTACCAGTTGGATGATTTATTACCTAAAATTAATGCTCATCCAAAACACTGGGTTGTTATATTTTTCGCTGCTGGCATACTCAGAATTGTGACATCCTGAATAGATCTCTTGCTGGAGAGGAAGTATATGATTGATATATATATATATATGTATACGCAATTTGGGGGGTATTGTGAAGAGTTACTAATAAATTTGTCAACCCTAGAGTTGTTTCATTGCTACTGTTTCAGATATGTCTTGTTACCCTTTAGAAGAAGAAAAACATGAAGCTACTTAGAGCAGTTGATTAATTTTTCCTTCTTTGTATTCAAAGCCTCTAGGACTAACCAGTAAAATAACTTTACATCTTTTGCATTAATGCATTTTGAACAATTGAAAAAGTTAGCACTAGAAAATTTACTCATAATAGTTTCTCAAAGAGCCAAAAATTAAAAAGTAGTATACAGGAGAAAGAGCAAAATTTTATGATTTTAGTAGATTCCTTCATATAAGGAAGTAATATCTATCTTTCCAAGGTGGTTGCACGAAATAAGATGAATTATATAAAGTACTGGTACAGTGTCTGTACCCTGACTGGGACTCAGAAGCTATAGGAGCAGTTGCAGAGTTAGTAATAAGATAGTCTGTGTTCTAGTTAGAGTCAAATCCCAGTGCTGCTTTGAAACTGACCAAAAGATCATGAGGAACTTCTAGAAACAATGGTTTGAGGTTGGACCAGAGCTCATGACCACTCTAAATTTGAGACTCACCCCATTCTCTGACTAATGCTGGTAGTCAGGTTTTTCTATGTAAAAAGATAATCTACTTCTTTTATTTTTTAAAACTTTTTTAGTGTACAAATCATATATCCCAGTTGAAAAGAACAAGATTTATTTTTAACTTGAATTTTAAAGCTTCAAATATTCCCTTTAGTTTTTTGTTCATATGTTAGTGCCTACTGAAATAAATGCTACCTGATAACCTTTTAAAATAAGTATTCATAATTTATTAGAATATGGAGTCGAGTTCTTAGTAGTTTAAATCAATCACACATTTAAAAGAGAAAAAAACAGCAAAATTCAAATAACACTGGGTACCCATGGACATAAAGATGGCAACAAAAGACTCTGGGGACTACTAGAGACGGGGAAGGAGGGAGAGGTTCCAGGGCTAAAAAACTGGGTACTGTGCTCAGTACTTGGGTAATGTGGATCGGTCATACCCTAAACCTCAGCATCATACAATATACTCAGGTAACAAACCTGCACGTGTACCCACGAATCTAAAATAAGAGTTGAAATTTTTTTTTAAAAAAAAATGTTTTTTGAGTACTTGGTATGTACCAGGTACTGTTTGAAAGGCTTTGTTTATATTAATGGTCATTTAACCACTCCGTTAGGTAGATACTATTATTTATCCTGTTTCGTAGATAGGGAAAGTGAGACAGAGAAGAATTTAGTAAATTTTTCCTCAGTTCACACAGCAGAATGAAAGGTTATTTATTATACATCATTTATTGTTAAAACATGCTAAGAGAATTAATTTGGAAAACAAAGGAATATTCCAAAGAGGTAGAATCTATATTTGCTTACCATCATGTAAATCAGGTAAGACTAAGATACCTTTAACTACGGGATATTCAATAAGAAATTTCAATCTGCCATCTGTCTCTGGAATAATATATGTGTATTCTTATCTGCTCAAGTGTTATACTGCCTCTTTCCATAGGAGGAAACTGATTTGTGAAGCATATTATTTGTCCTTGGTCCTAGAAAGAGAAATGCATGATTTACCGTAGAAACAATAATTTTAAATAACTTTTTTTCCTAAGAAGGTATAAAGCATATTAAAATCCTATATTTGTATCGGTATAAATATGCAATATTTTACTTAACTATTTGCTGAACAATAATTTGGATAATTTATTAAAATTCTGAAGCTAAGATTTATGAGCCCCCCAAAAAAGCTATTATTTTACATACTTTTCAAATGGCATTCAAGAACAATTGATTATCATTTAACTTCTTAATTATTTTAGCTTAGTCCAGTTCAAAGTACCTAATAAAAATGTTTAGAGACCATAAACTATAAGAAGATGTAATGAGAAATGGAAATAATTCATTCTATTCCTATTTAGAAAACATTCTAAAAAGTGGTATGGGGCATAGGGACTCACATTATGGAAATATTTTAAACAATTATGTGGTTTTTTATCAATTTGTTTTGCAGCGCAAGACGCACCAGTTTTTTGTAAAATCTTTTACTACTCCTACCAAGTGTCATCAGTGTACCTCCTTGATGGTGGGTTTAATAAGACAGGGCTGTTCATGTGAAGGTAAGAACACAAAGGAAAGAAAATGTGACTTCACTATCTAAATTGTAATCAAATAAGTTGATTCTCTTTCAAAGGTGTATAAATGTGTGTTTTACTTAATCATTTGCTTTTTTGCATAACAGGAATGGAAACAATCTGTGTTGTCTGTTGAATGTTCGAGAAACTAGACGTATTTTTCAGGGGCGATATATTTAAAAATTTGTCTTTGTTTTGTTATTGAGTAAATTTGTAGTCCCCGCCAAAAAACATTAACCTATCTGACAGAAGAAAATTCATTGAATTTTTGCCTTGTTTAATTTATTAGAGAAATTGTTATTGAAAAGTGGACAGTGTGGGAACCTTTTCAGAAATACGTCTGCCACTATGCCTGAAAGATATTTTATTTCTGTATTAATAGCAGAGGTTTTCTTTTTTTTCCCCTAACATCCATGATTTATTCATCACATGTTTATGGAACACCCACTGTACTTCTAGGCACTGGGGACTTAATAGTGAATAGGGGAAAGGCATAGATCCTACCCTCATAGAGCGCACATTCTGAGTGATGAAGGAGAGGGTCAGGGGTCATGTGAACAGAAAAGGAAGTATGTTTGTTTGGGTATTCCTTTATTTTTCCTAGGACCTCTGAAGTGAAAATGGTTTAAATTATAATGGAACATATTTTTTTTAATGTTTCAGAAGAATACTTTTTAAAAAAATCAAATGAAATTTGTCACTACAACACTACCTTATATGAGGGGACTTCAAAAAGCTTGTGGAAAAGTAGAATTTAAAAATAAAAATAAACAATACAAACTTTATTTTTTTAACATAAACTCCATTAAGTTCAAGACAACTTTGTAAGCAATTACACCACCCATTTAGTCCATCCCTAAAGAACAGAGGGTCCTGAGAATGTAACCATGTCAGTGTAGTCTCCTTTACATTATTAACTGAAGAAAGATGGGTGCCCTTAAAGACTTTTTGAAATTCAGAAACAAAAAAGTCAGAAGGAACCAAATCAGGACTGTAAGGTGGATGCCTAATGATTTCCCATGGAAACACTCACAAAATTGCTGTTGTCTGATGAGAGGACTGAGCAGGAGGAGCATTGTCATGGTGAAGAAGGACTCTGGTGAAGCTTTTCCCAGGCGTTTTTCTGCTAAAGCTTTGGCTGTATTTCTCAAAACACTCTCATAATAAACAGGTGCCATCATTCTTTAGCTCTCCAGAAAGCCAACAAGTAAAATGCCTCAAGCATCCCGAAAAACTATTGCCATGACCTTTGCTCTTGACTGGTCCACTTTTGCTGTGACTGGACCACTTCTACCTCTTGGTAGCCATTGCTTTGATTGTGCTTTGTCTTCAGGATCATACTGGTAAAGCCATGTTGCATCTCCTGCTGCTGTTCTTCAAAGAAATGCTTCAGGATCTTGATCCCACTTGTTTAAAATTTCCGTTGAACATTCTGCAGCTGATCTGGGTGCAGTGGTTTTGGCACCCAACAAGTGGGAAGTTTGCTCAGCATTCATTTTCAGTCAGAATTGTGTAAGCTGAACCAATTGAGATGTCTGTGGTATTGGCTGTTGTTTGTGCTGTTACTCATCAGTCCTCTTCAGACAGAGCATGAAGAAGATTAATTTTTTTCCTGGCAAATTAATGTGGAAGGTTTGCTACTGCAGGTTTCATCTTTGACATCATCTTATCCCTTCTTAAAATGAGTTATCCATTTGTATACTGCTGATTTCTTGAAGGCATTGTATTTGTCTCTTCTCACGCTGCTAATAAAGATATACCCAAGACTGGGTAATTTATAAAGGAAAGAGGTTTAATTGACTCAGTTCCACATGACTGGGGAGGCCTCACAATCATGGTGGAAGGTGAAAGAGAAGCAAAGTCACGTCTTACATGGCGGCAGGCAAGAGAGCATGTGCAGGGGAACTCCTCTTTATAAAACCATCAGATTTCATGAGACTTACTCACTATCACCAGAGCAGCACAGAGAGACCTGCCCTCATGATTCAATTACCTCCCACTGTGTCCCTCCCATGACACATGGGAATTAGGGGAGCTACAATTCAAGATGAGATTTGGGTAGGAACACAGCCAAACCATATCAGGCATTGTCCCCATAAACTTTTTGTAAAGCATCAATGATTTTACCCAAGCTTCATTGTAAATTTTATATTTGTTCTTACTTAATTTTAGCAGAATTCATGTTGCTCTGATAGGGGCTCTTTTCAAATTGATGTCTCATTCTTCTTAGTGCCTCAAACTAGATCCTTTTCAGACATATTATAACAAGTTAGTATGCATTTATTTTGGTGCAAAAGAAAATTTTAAATCCATGCATAGTTTTTCCATAATAGTGTTTTCCATGAACATTCTGAAGATCTCTCATATATTGATTTATCTTATGAAAAAGACAAGAAAATAGTTGCTAACTCAAATTCTAATACTAGTTACCATTTCCTGTCTCTTCTGTTAGGATGGGAAGGGACCTTAAAGGAAATATAGCCAATCCCCATCAGATGCATGTGTTTCCTTTATAATATACTTGTAGTTAGCCTATATCTGAGTACTTTGAGTAAGAGGGAAATTAATAACATCTTAAGGCAGTGCATTCTGTTTGGTTAGTTCTCACAGCTAAAGTGAAAGATCCAGATTCTAGTATTTTAACTAATCCATTAGATACGTGTGTTTAAAGCCAAATAAAATGTTCAGGGTTAAGAAAGCAGAGATTTAAGAGTTAGGAGTGTATTAAGTTATAAACATGAATGACATCCAAGAAGTACATGTAGATTGCGAAGAGAGCAAGTACATGAGTCTCTTACTTAGTTAAGGGAAGGCAACAGGAAAAGATAGCCAAGTAACCTGAGAAGGAATCGCCTGTATTGTTGACTAGGAAGGTGTGACTGAAGCCAAAGAAGGAGAAAATTTGTAGTTTTCAAACTTTGTTTCATTTTGGAACTTAGCCAGTACTGGTATGTCATTTTTAAATTTGTCTATCAGAAAGAATCCTGGCCAGCTACCTGGCTTTAAGTCCCATGTCATTTTTTATGCACCACAATTATTTGCAATTCATAGTAGGAATTTTTGAGGTCTTCTCAGACTCTCTTCCCTTCTAGAGTCTTTTGCTGTGAAATTGTGCCTATCTTTTCTTCAGACCCTTTGAAGCCTACTTTATGAAGCTATGGGGACTCACGAGACTGTTCCTAGCCTTTGTCTACCAGGCTTTTGTAAATGTTATAATAACGTGGTTCCAGCTTCTAAAGATTCCTGTCATGTTCCTTTCCTTGTGGCTGGTTGGAATTAGATCCAGTATAGGATACTTATTTTGTTGCTTCCACTGCCCTTTGCTTGTAAGTAAAACAAATCATAACTTGCTAGATACTCCACTTAAAAGTGAATTGAAGTTGAGTGTGATGGCTCATGCCTATAGTCCCAACTACTCAGGAGGCTAAGACAAGAGGATCGTTTTGAGGCCAGCCTGGGCAACATAGCAAGACCTTCTCTTTAATAAATAAATAAAGTGAATTGAGACATTTGGATGATTTTTGTCATCTTGCCTCTCTGCTGGTTTCACAGTATCCATCAGTGATATGTAGTCCATTTATAGAGATGGTAACTGTACCTCTCTTAGATTGTTATAGAAAAATAAAAAGCCCTCCATAAAGTTAACTATTGTTATTTTAGTAGTAGTTTAAGTATATATAATAATAACTCCTAAAATTTACCTTTAACTTGTGCTTTTTTAGTCATTGAAAAACTGCATTTTCAAGGATTGGTAGGGTTTGCCAAACCAAAGATGTCAGGTAGCTTAATACCCACTAGTGACCCTTGCAACAGAAATTTCAAGGCAGATGCCAAGTTGCAGTGGGATGAAGAGCAAAAAACTCTAGAAACTACTCTTTTAGAAAATCTAAATCAATCATTTTATTCACAAGGTTAGATACTTCTTCTATTTGCCTCTTTTTTTGATCACTAATGTCAATACAGAACAACAGTAATACAAATAATTTTTTAAATATTTACTATGTCTCATTAAAATTGTCATTGGTAAGCAAATGAATCAGCTACCCAAATGATAAAACAGTTATTTAAAATAAAATTGGAGATAAGCATTCATCTAACATAGCATCTTGTATGCAGTGAGTGTTATGAATTTTCTTTTTGTTAAAATGAATTTTTATCAAACGTTTCTTTTTTCCCTCCAAAAGTGTGTGGATTCTCATGCCATATAACTTGTGTAAACAAAGCTCCAACCACTTGTCCAGTTCCTCCTGAACAGACAAAAGGTCCCCTGGGTATAGATCCTCAGAAGGGAATAGGAACAGCATATGAAGGTCATGTCAGGGTAAGTATGATTAAGTTGGGTTTAGATTAATCTTTTAAGATTTATTAATGAATTAAAATCAAATCCAGTTATTTTAAGAGCATAGTTCTTGATGGAAAATTAAATGAATAAAATTCATCTAATAATTTTATTTCATCTAGAATAATGATTTGCAAACAAAAACCTAGCTTTTACATGGAAATAAGTTATAAAATGTCTCAGGTTTTTCCATATTGTTCCTATCTTGTCATGAAATCTTCATAAAGGAGTTTGTAGCACCTGCTCTTGCAAGAGAGGTGGCATATGGTTATGAATTATGAGCTATTAAGGCATAGTCTTGTTATCTTGGGTAGTGTTTACAATGTAAGCTGAACTTCATCTTACACCAAATTTGACTTTTATGCTATTTAGAAAGAAAACCATGAGTGTTATTTTTATGAAACATGAGTGAAAGTTAAAATGGTACCATTAAAATGTTTCTCAGAATAAAAAGTCATTCAGTATTTGAAGAATGCGTTCTCACATTTTCTCATAGCTTAATGATATGTGTCTCATCTGCTACTTTACCAACCAGAATGGCAGACTTATAAAACGTGTGCATTATCTGTAGGTCTTCACCATGCAATTACATAGGTAATTTAAGGGATGTTTTCATTTGAGTTGTTTTGGCTGTTTGTCTGTCTAAAACAAAACTAAGATTCCTAAGCCAGCTGGAGTGAAGAAAGGGTGGCAGAGAGCACTGGCTATAGTGTGTGACTTCAAACTCTTTCTGTACGATATTGCCGAAGGAAAAGCATCTCAGCCCAGTGTTGTCATTAGTCAAGTGATTGACATGAGGTAAGACTCTGAAGGTAAAATTATTTGTATCATTGCAACATAGGAATTTTAAAATTTCTGATTTTTAAAAATTGTGTTGCCATGGTTTATTTAAATGAACTAATTTCGTATTTTCTAATTTGCTAATATTGCTATAGTAACAGAATTGAAAATAGGAAGTAAGGTGTATTTATAGGACAGGTTGGTATGTGTGTTGAGTGTGAGGGGCTAGGAGTTAAGGAAAAAGAAGTTGGTGACCAAAAGACCTGTGTAAATGGGGTAATGGAGGCCTAACATGTGAAGCTTATATTTTCACATCACCTAAAGGCTTAGAGTATAATTTCAATGTGAGGAAAGAAAATAAAAATCAGAAAGGCTTCTGGAAAACATAATCAGTAAACATTTAAGTAAGTACAGCCCTTAAACACTTCCGGTCTCATTTTTCAGATTCTTACCATATTCCTTAGTGCTCTCTCCTTCACCTTTTCTCCTAACTCCAGGCACTGTCCTTGAGTGATCATAGTTACTCACAGCTTCAGCCATCGCCTCAGCATTGATGACTCCCAGGCTTGTATCTCCAGTTCAGATATATCCATCCATTGCTCAAAACCGGAATTTCTAGCTATGACTCACATTGACACTTCACATTAGCATCTCAAATACATTATCTTCCCCTACAAAATATGGAACATGATGGGATAGATTCAAGAAATATTGGCAAGAAAAATCTGATAGAACTTACTAAGGGACTGAATATAGATAGGGAGAAGAATCAAAAATAGGACTAAAGTGTCAAGCCTGTAAGACTAAGGGAGTCATGGTACCAACAACAAAATTAAGGGAATCACAAGAAATTATTGTGGAGGAAATATGTTTTAGATGTTGAAGGAACAATAAAATATAACATGAGCTGGGTTAAGGGTACTTAAGATTTATTATGGGAGGCAAGAAGGTCCACTGGAGGCTCCAGAGACCTACCAGGGTTCAAATCCCAGTTCTACATGTATACTTAACTGGCCTTGTGACTGTGGGTAAGCCAGCAATGATTTCTAGCTCTTGTATAATATGCCACTAGGAAGTTATTCTTGATAAATTATTTGGGGCACTATTAATTACAATGGGGGAAAATTAAATTTTTTTAAAAATTAAATTTGGGTGTTTGGTGCAGTTAAGCTTTGGGTATGTGTTATTTGGATACACACCCCAAACCACCCACACATAGCCACATATACTAACTTTTAATGCTTTGCCTTTTGTTCAGGGATGAAGAATTTTCTGTGAGTTCAGTCTTAGCTTCTGATGTTATCCATGCAAGTCGGAAAGATATACCCTGTATATTTAGGGTAAGTGTGTATGCTATAATTTGATCACTGAATTATGTGTTTTTAATGAGTATATTTTGCCTCCCTGTATAAATCATAAATTCACTATAAGTAAAACCAAATATTATATTCTTTTATATATTTCATGTCATCCAGTACTTGAAGGTATAGAAAGTTGGTGCTAAGTATTTAATTAGTGAAAGACCTGGAGAAAGCATCAATATATGGCTTATAAAATATGCTTCCTGTTAGATAATATTTTTTAGTTCCAATTCAATTTTTAAATAAATACTACCACATGGAAAATTAGATAAGTGTGAGGTTTCTCAAGTTTTTAAAAAAATAAAAATGTCTGTCTTGAAAAATTAATGTGTTTGTTACTGCTTTGTAACAGCCATTCCAAAACTTACTAGCTTAAACCAACAATGATTTACTATTTTTCACTATTCTGTGGACCAGCTGTAAAGTTCTTGTGGTGTCAGCTAGTGTCACTCATATGACTGCATTCAGCTCATTTGGGGCCAGGACGTCTAATGACCTTGCTCTTACATCTGGGTGCTGGCTGTTAGCTGGGTGATCTCAGTTCTCCTCTTTGTGAACTCCCTCCATGTGGTCTCTGGTCGTCAGGTAGGCTGGCTGAGCTCCCAGTGGCTGGCTTCTAAGAGAGCAAAATAAGCTGCCAGGCCCTTTGAGGACTAGGCCCAAAACAGTTACAATAACCCTTCTGCATTCTGTTGGTCAAACCAAGTCATGAGGTCAGCCCAGATTTAAGGGGAGGGGAAATAGACTCCACCTCTTGATGAGAAGAATGGAATTCCTTAGGAGGACTTGTTGGTAGCCGTCTTTGGAGGCCCTTGCCACGATGCAATCTTGAGTTGGTAAATTAAGACAATAGAGGTTTAAAAAAAAGAAAAAAAACTACTGCCCAATTGTTATGCCTATCTCTCTATATTTGTCTATGAATCTTGTATCTAAGGAAGGTCAGGCAAAGATTATACTTAGTCTCTTAGTTCCCAGACTGACAACTATTTATTTTCCTCCCAGCCACCAAGGGAGCCTACAGAGGCCCACTTATCTATAACTGATTTTCATAGTGTGATTTTATTGTCACTGCTACCTAATAAGGAATTCTTTACTTATAATAAGGAATTCATATAGGTAAAATTTAAAACTGCTCTGATAGTGTTGTTTGTATAATGATAAACCTTCATTTAAATGTTAATTTAAATGATCAAATCTTAATGATAATGCGAGTTATTGTTGTGAAGTAACAGATAATATATTTCTGAGCACTTCTGACTTCTTAAAACAAGTCGCAAAGTCAGTATGGTGTGGCGCTTAAGAGCATGGGCACAAGATCCTAGACTTCTAGTTGTGTGTCCTTGGAGAAATGATTTAATTTCTTTGCATCACCATTTTTTTCATATATAAAATAAGGATATAATGACAGTACATCCTAAATCATGACGATGTTAACAGAGTTAAATGAGTTAATACTTGTAAAGTGCTTAGATCTACCTGGTGCTCAGTATTTACTCAATAAATGTCAGTTGTTGTTGTTGTTATATATTTAATGCCTCTTTAGTGATAGTGTTCTGGCACTTTTATAGAAGGAAAATGAAAATGATACTAACATTTCAAATGATATCTGCCACCTTTGCTTTGTCATGTATTCTAGTGCTAAAGGTAGTTATTCTAATTAGGAATAGCTAAACTCCAGTAACGGTATCATTTAATGAATGCTCATTTTATTGGTGAGTGCTAAGCAAACTAACATAATCATGAAACTAGCATAAAGGGTGTCTTTTCTAATATCATGAATATTGATTAAATTGTTCTAGGTCACAGCTTCCCAGCTCTCAGCATCTAATAACAAATGTTCAATCCTGATGCTAGCAGACAGTGAGAATGAGAAGAGTAAGTGGGTGGGAGTGCTGAGTGAATTGCACAAGATTTTGAAGAAAAACAAATTCAGAGACCGCTCAGTCTATGTTCCCAAAGAGGCTTATGACAGCACTCTACCCCTCATTAAAACAACCCAGGCAGCCGCAATCATAGGTATGAACTTATAACATTTATCATATTATTATAATTATTTACTAATGTACCTTGAGAACAGGGATTGGCTTTCATCTAGGAATCCCCAGTGTCCAACATACTGTGCATCATATCACAAATGCTCAGTACATGTTTATTGAATGAATGAGACCTATATCAGATCTTTGTTTTTCAGTAAGCAAGAGTATAAGTACACTTTCAAAGTGCCTTTTTTTCCTGAAAAAACAACAGTGCTAAACATTAGCCTACCAGTCTATTTTCTGCTTGTGTGATTTAGAACAAGTTAGTTTCTTAGAGTTTAATATATAAAATACAGATGGTAATTACCTTGCTAAGGTTATTGGGAAGTTTAAATAAGATGGAATACATAACACTGCATAAAAGAAATCCCCTTAACAAATGGCAGTTTCTGTGTCTGGAGGTTTAAATTTTTGCTGTATTCCTGTGTATGCATCTAACTCTTTTATTATTTTCCATAAATACTGAAAAGTTTAATGAGTATGGTTCAAATGCCATTCACAACTTTTACCTCCCAAAACAAGAAGTGTAGAATAACTTAGGTTTTTCATTTTGTTTCATCATTTATTAAACATTTACTTCTTTTTGTAAGTATTGATACGGATTATTCTGTAATAATTGTTCTATTTTAGAAGACATGAGAGATTTACCAGTATAATCTGAAAGGAAATAGTGTAAACTGTTATTGTAATTTATTTTATTTCCATTTTTTGCACCAAATGTTCTTATCATCTGGTTTATTAGCATCACATGGTTTTTTTTCCTAATAAAAATCTTTCACATTCATGTCTTACATAGATCATGAAAGAATTGCTTTGGGAAACGAAGAAGGGTTATTTGTTGTACATGTCACCAAAGATGGTAAGAGAAAACTTTTTTTTTTTTTGGAGTAATTTTAAATCGTGTTAAAAAAAATTAAACTCTAGATTCTAAATTCTACAAAGAGCAGGATTTGCTCTTATTTATCCTGTGACTAAAATTTTCCAGACCTAATTTGATATGTTTATAAATTAAAAGATTATTTTTAAATTTCTATAATCCCCCTGAGGTTTAAAACTTCAAATATGTATTGTCTTTCTTGTATCATATTATTTAACAGTTCTGTATGAACTCAGATTGCATTTCTTTTTTTTGTTTTTTTTTTTTCGAGACGGAGTTTCACTCTTGCTGCCCAGGCTGGAGTGCAGTGGCACGATCTCGGCTCACTGCAGCCTCCACCTCCTGGGTTCAAGAGATTCTCCTGCCTCAGCCTCCCAGTAGCTGGGATTACAGGCATGCACCACCATGCCTGGCTAATTTTGTATTTTTAGTAGAGACGAGGTTTCTCCATGTTGGCCAGGTTGGTCTCGAACTCCCAGCTTCAGGTGATCCACCCGCCTCAGCCTCCCAAAGTGCTGGGATTACAGGCATGAGCCACTGCGCCCAGCCCAGATTGCATTTCTAAAGATGGAACATGAAAAAAATATATACAACTTGATTTTCACATTGTTCTATTAGTACCAGAAGAGGAAACAGCTATTAAAATGTGTTTGTTTGGAGGTTTTTCTTCTAGGGAAAAACTAAATGCTGGGTGAAATAAAGAGAAACCAATATAACTTGGTATTCATAAATACAATATTCTAAGTTTTATCTTTATGTCAACTTAGATCATGGGAAAACAATGCATTGTTACCCATATAAAAACTTCTGAAAAATAAGTTCTCTGTTTTTAAAAATGGGAATCCTATGGTGACGTTCCCTAGAATTTAGTGCCAGTAAAAAAGTTTTCCTTGAAGATTTGGCATACTTTTACACAAGAATCCTTTGGGGTTTGCCTTGGCTGTCAGAAATCTCAGGATTCAATTTAATACGTACTATAGGTGAGTTAAATTATCTTACGATGGGTTTGATAATCTTTTTTTCCTGTGACTTCTGATGTCTTGTTCTTCCGTGTGTGCATCTGTAAGTTGACTTATATCCTTTTGAGTATAATTGGGATATGATTAATCAATAAAACTATATTTTGATTTATTATTCTTTCTGTGTTTAGAAATTATTAGAGTTGGTGACAATAAGAAGATTCATCAGATTGAACTCATTCCAAATGATCAGCTTGTTGCTGTGATCTCAGGACGAAATCGTCATGTACGACTTTTTCCTATGTCAGCATTGGATGGGCGAGAGACCGATTTTTACAAGCTGGCAGAAACTAAAGGGTGTCAAACCATAACTTCTGGAAAGATGCGCCATGGAGCTCTCACATGCCTGTGTGTGGCTATGAAAAGGCAGGTCCTCTGTTATGAACTATTTCAGAGCAAGACCCGTCACAGAAAATTTAAGGAAATTCAAGTCCCATATAATGTCCAGTGGATGGCAATCTTCAGTGAACAACTCTGTGTGGGATTCCAGTCAGGATTTCTAAGATACCCCTTGAATGGAGAAGGAAGTCCATTCAGTATGCTCCATTCAAATGACCATACACTATCATTTATTGCACACCAACCAATGGATGCTATCTGCGCAGTTGAGATCTCCAGTAAAGAATATCTGCTGTGTTTTAACAGCATTGGGATATACACTGACTGCCAGGGCCGAAGATCTAGACAACAGGAATTGATGTGGCCAGCAAATCCTTCCTCTTGTTGTAAGATTCTCTTTCTTATGGCTGTCTTATCTTTATGTCTCTTTCCTTCCTTTTCCCTTCCACTTCGTCTCCCAAATGTTGTCATTGTTAGTAACAGTTTTTTTAAAAAGTCATTCTTAATGCTTTTCCTCAGTATTGATTATGTTGTTGATGTAAAAACCATACGTAGTTAGGCCTGAGCAAACAGGGCCAGCATTAGCATGTGCGTAATTTAAACAAAACATCTTTCTGTGGAATATTTCACTAAGATGGATTTTTTTACCCCACATCGAACATCGTATTTTGAAATAATCCTGAATTGTTATCTCATGGTCCCCCAAAATATGGTGCTTGTAAGCTTCAGTGTCTCACAAAACTTACTCTGGAGAAGTAGTTACTAAGTGAATTATTTAATCAGGTATGTAAAGGTATAATGTAGCATCTATAAGAGGTGTTTTTTCAGTTTTCCACTTTTATCTAGATGAGTAGATATTTATAATTGCTTATTTTGCCCCTTCAAGAAATATTAAGACGTAATAAATTATTGAATACTTTTTTTTTTTTTGAGAGATGGAGTCTTGCTCTGTCACCCAGGTTAGAGTACAGTGGTATCATCATAGCCCACTGCAGCCTCCAACTCCTGGGCTGAAGCAATCCTCCTACTTCAGCCTCCCGAGTAGCTGGGACAGCAGGTGCACACCACCACACCCAGCTTACGTTTTTATTTTTTATTTTTGTAGAGATGGTCTCATTAGTTGTTCAGGCTGGTCTCAAATTCTTGTCCTCAAGCAGTCCTCCCAACTTGGTCTCCCAAAGCACTGAGATTATAGGCTTGACTCACCACACCCAGCCTTATTGAATACTTTTAATTATAGAATACTTTGGTTATTGAAAATAATCCAATTATTATTGAATATGTGCCATTGAATATGAGTTACAGCAATGAGTAAAATAGATACAGTCTTAACCCCACAGAGCATGGGGTGCAGTGGAAAAGATTCGTGATAAAGCAAGTAGTTGCAGTAGAGTGTAAGTGCTATGATAGCAGAAGTAGAGAGTTCTATAGAAGCACATAAGAGAAGTATTTCATCCAAACTGTTTTGTTTTTAATGAAAAATACTTAAGCATGTTAAAATGCTGAAGGGAAAAAAAACCCTAGGGAACTACGTGGATAAGTAGTCTATATGGGAAATAGAGTAAGACTGCCAAGAAGGCCAGAGAGGACAAAATTCAGAAGACAGGTGCAAGAATTACTTGGGGGCAGGAGGAGTAAAACCTCTTCATTTGTAATAAGATAGGAGGAGGAGTGATGGGTATGGGTCTAGTCAAGTTTAAAGGTTCAGTGCAAGAAAGTTTGGAAGGGCAATCCATGCTTATTACAGAAAAATCAGAAGGTTTGTGTCAACAGGACAAAAGAAAAATACCTCTAGTTCTACCCATCCAGACTTTTTTTTTCCCCACCCTCCATCCTGGGATGAACGACTTAACTATTTTTTGTTGTTATTGTTGTTGTTTTTTGTCTTTCCAGCTTTTCAACTGCAGATCTTGGGAATTAACTATTTTTAATATTTTGTTTCTTCTGAAAAATATAGTCTTAGGTGGGCACAGTGGCTTACACCTGTAATCCCAGCACTTCAGGAGGCTGAGGCGGGAGGATCACTTGAGGCCAGAAGTTCGAGGCCAACCTGGGCAACATAGCGAGAACCAGCTCTATAAAAAATTCTCTTTAATTAGCCAGGTGTAGTGGTTGCATGCCTGTCGTCCCAACTACCCAAGAGGCTGAGGTGGGAGGATCACTTGAGCGATGATCATGCCACTGCATTCCAGCCTAGGCAACACAATGAGACCTTATCTCTAAAAACACAAACCCACACACTCTCACACTCTCTTTCTTATCAATAGAATAAATGCTGTCTTGTAACTGAGTCAGATAATAATTATGATTATTCTAATGTAGAGTCAGAGTTGGAATGTCTGACTTTTTTGTATAACTCTGCAAATAATTCCCTTTGTAACCTTAGTTTAAGTAAACCATTGAATCTTTCTTTGCTTGTGTCACCATTTGTTGATATTCATTCTTTCAACAAGCATATATTGAGCATCTACCCTATTCATGTAACTGTGCTACAGTGCTTTATTATACATTCTTAACAGGGCTAGCACACTTACCCGAAGATTTGTCTGCTTTCTAAGTTTGATTCGCTGTCAATAACTTAACTACTTTTAGGAATCAAATACTTTAAATATAATGAAATTCCTTTATAGAACTCATGTTGGGCAAAGAAACAGTATACCCCTGGTGTTTACAGAATCCGTCTATATTATAACAGCTATATAATCTGAACCGTGGTGTACCAGTTCTTCATTTACGATATATGTTCTGTTTGCTTCAAAAATGTTTTGATTTGGCTACTATATGATAGCCACATAGGATTTGGGTGGGATTCTACTCTACAGTTATTTAGTGTAGACCTTTCAAAATATTTGGGGTTTAATAGTTAAAAGTAATCCGCAAGCTGCCCCCTCTTTCCCTTCTCCCAGGTTACAATGCACCATACCTCTCGGTGTACAGTGAAAATGCAGTTGATATCTTTGATGTGAACTCCATGGAATGGATTCAGACTCTTCCTCTCAAAAAGGTAATTTAATATTAAAATGTAGGCTAAGCCAACTGAGTATAAGTGAAAACACTAAATTACTACATAGTAATTTTTTTTTTATTCAACATTTTCTGGCATGTGTAATTGGCAGTTTGGGACTTAGCTAAGAGTGAGAAAATAGAAACAGAAATAAATTTGGTCAGTTTCATTATGCCTAGCTAAAACCATACTAATTTTACTATATTTGGTTTATGCAAAGGATGATTGTTATTATTATGAACAACTAGAATATATCCTACAACTTAAAATGTCAGTGTTACCTTCCACTTTTGGATTAAGGAGCTCTGAGAGAGTACATGAGTATTATGAATTATAACTGTCATTCACCCAGTGTTTAATCCTGTGGGGACAGATTTAACAGGCTAGAAAAGTAATTGAACTTAGAACCAAAACTGTTTAAGTGTCTCATAATTGAAAAATAAAGATTTCATATATTCCTAATAAAACATATATTGTTCTTAATGTATAATCCTGTTTCCATAACAAAGAGAATTTTGACAATTATAGAACTGCTAGTTTGCAAAAATGAAGAGCAATAGTTTCATATAGATAGATGTCATTATATATATAGCATGTATGATTAGTTGGGGGACAGGGTTTAGAGAATACGTGAAAGTAGCTGAGATCATATTTCAAAATTAGCACCCGTTTAAAATCATAATAGCAGTTTAAAAAGCTCTTGTAAATACTGCCAGATTATCTAAAGCAACTAAAATATCCTCTAGTTCGTAAATTTGGATTGGTCATTATTACTTTTCTGTGGATTTTTTTGTTTTTGTTTTGTTTTGTTTTGTTTCTGTTTTTGTTTTTGAGACAGGGTCTCGCTCTGTCATCCAACCTGGAGTGCAGTGACATGATTTCAGCTCACTGCAGCCTCCATCTCCTGGGTTCAAGCAATTCTCCCACCTCTGCCTCCAGAGTAGCTGGGACTACAGGTGTACACCACCATGCCCTGCTAATTTTTGTGTTTTTAGTAGAGACAGGGTTTCACCATGTTGGCCAGGCTGGCCTCGAACTTCTTACCTCAAGTGATCTGCCCGCCTCGGCCTCCCAAAGTGCTGGGATTACAGGCATGAGCCACTGCGCTCAGCCCTATTTGATTTTTATCATGTAATTTTTGCAATGTATGTGAAAGAATAGATACATGGCCTTTGTGAAGGATAATAATAAACTGATCACTCATGAACCTACCTCCTAACCTGAGAATCAGAACATCACTCATATAACTGCAAACTGCATCATGTTGTGCTTGTCATTCCTTTGCTTTTCTTAAAATACAGAATTTTTGCATATTTTAAGTATCCCTAAATAATATAGCTTTCAGTTTTGCTTGGTTTTGAGCTTTATAAAAATGTTATAATATATAGTCATTTTCTATCTTGCTTTCTTTACTCATCCACTGAGTCTCATTCATTCATGTTGTTACATATACCATATAGTTTATTGCCTTTCAGTACTATAAAATATTCTGTCGGGTGAACTTAGCACTACTGTCTGTTCCCTGACTGGGAGACATTGAATTATTTACTAGCTTTTTGCAATCGTGATGTTGCTGCATATGTTTTTTGGAATAGTTTTCAGGAGTTTGAGTCATATACCTGGGAGCAGAATTGATGGGACATAAGGAGTTCAGTCAGCTTTATGAGATAGTGTCATATTATTTTCCAAAGTAATTGTACCAACCAATACTCCCATCAACAGCATAAAGGAATTCTTATCCACATCCTAGTACTTTCCATTGTCAGGATTCATAGGTTTTGTAAATACGAAGTAGTATTTCATTAAGTTTCAATTTGCATGTCGCTAATTAACTGTGTAGTTGAAAGTCTTTTGTATGTTTATTCATCATTCGTATTTCCTCTTCCATGAAATGCCTGGTCATGCTTTTTGCTCATTTTGCTGTTGGATTGGCCATATTTTTCTTATTTATTGGAATTCTTTATACATTGTGGATACTGGCTGATAATAGATATGTAAATCTTTTTCTTCTTTGTGACCTATTCATTCATTTGTATTTGGCTTAACAGAAGTTACTAATTTTAATGTAGTTAAATGTATCTTTCTTTTCCTTTATGTTTGTCTTTTTTCTCTTGTTTAAGAAACTCTTTCCTACCTTAAGGTCATAAGATACGTTCTGTTCTCCTCCAAACATTTTACCTTTTTTAAAAAATCTTTTTTAATAAATGTGTATACCCAGCCTCCAAACATTGTAAAGCTTGGCCTATTACATTTATGTTTTTAATCCAATTGGAATTGATGCTTGGTTCCGTATAACCAGTTGCTCAGTCACTGTTTATTGACAGTCCCTCCTTTCCCCAGTGATCTACCCTTCCATCTCCATCATATGTATGCATTTAGTTTTTGATAGTAAGAATTCATAAATCAGCTGTGTTGATATCTTCTTAGTGTAACTGTTTGGTCATTAATGGCTTTAAAAAGTCTAAGGTTTAAATGTATTTCTACTTATTTGTTCATTTGCTTAGGATAGCCTTCCTTTAAAATGTTATCATTGCAAGTTTGTTTGTTCAAATTAGATAGTATTATACCTTTCCAGTCAGAATTATTGTTGATTTTTCTGAGAGGGCTGTATTTTGAAGTAGATAAATGAGAAGTCTTAATAAGGTGTGCTTTATAAGTAGGACAAAAGTTTTATAATTTAATTTTTAAAGGTTTTGTTGAAATACTAATTTTGTTTTTTATTTTAGGTTCGACCCTTAAACAATGAAGGATCATTAAATCTTTTAGGGTTGGAGACCATTAGATTAATATATTTCAAAAATAAGATGGCAGGTAAGAAAATATATATATTCATAGGGATAGCTTCATTGGAAATATTATTTCTAAGCTAACTGCCCAAGGTCACATTAATAATAAGTGCCAGAGTCCAGATTTCAACACAGGTGTATCTTACTCCAAGTCTATGATGTTGGCCACTATCACATTCATAATATATTAGAATAAATTACTGAGCAAAAAGTCGTTCTGTTTAAGCTCACTTATTTGATTCTGACGTACCTTGTTATTTTTCTGTGGAGTACCTGAGTAAGTAAAGAAAGTGTAGCTGTTTATGTCTTCTGTATTTTCAATATTGTAGAACCTAACCAAAATTTGTAACATTAAAATTATAAATACTCATCTAGAGTTGAGGAATATGTCTTCTGGAACATATCTTCTGCCAGTGTACAGGGCCTAGCACTTTGAAAGTGGTGATGTCAGCATAGGAAGAAGCAGGAAAGAGAGGAGAGTCATGGGAGTGCCTGGAATCAGGAGAGGGAATGGAGACCCAGAATGTTACAGACAGGAGGGGAGGATATTTGGTCAGTGACCAAAATATTGAGGTCACACACATGTCATTACATACCACACATAAAATGCCAGGGAGACTGTTCACATAGAATTAAATGTTGTTTGCCTGTCAGGGTGTCCAAAGAGTTAAAGTCTCACTTTTAACGAATATTATTATGGTGCCCTCTTCTATATAATAAAGTCATTTTTGTGTCATAGCAGCAAATTTCTATATAATAGAAGTATTTGTAAATTTCTGATCTGTTATGGCAGGTCTGTTAGCGAGGATGTATTTACAGTACATTATGTATTTAAAATATTTTTTTTTTTTTGAGACGGAGTCTCACTCTGTTGCCCAGGCTATAGTGCAGTGGCACAATCTTGGCTCACTGCATCCTCCTTCTCCTGGGTTCAGGTGATCCTCCCACCTCAGCTTCCTGAGTAGCTAGGATTATAGGTGTGCACCACCACACCCAGCTAATTTTTTGTAATTTTAGTAGAGACGGAGTTTCACCATGTTGGCCAGGCTGGTCTTGAACTCCTGACCTCAAATGATCCACCTGTCTCAGCCTCCCAAAGTACTGGGATTATAGGCCTGAGCCATCACGCCTGGCCAGTATTTAAAATAATTTAAGTAGACAAATATAAGTAAAAATACTGGCTTCAAGAAAACACATTAAAATGTTTAGACCCATTATTTTGGGGTAGTTAATTTTTTTTTTTTTTTTTTGAGGGGGGAGACGGAGTCTCGCTCTGTTGCGAGGCTGGAGTGCAGGGGCACCATCTCAGCTCACTGCAACCTCCGCCTCCTGGGTTCAAGTGATTCTCCTGCCTCAGTCTCCTGAGTAGCTGGGATTACAGGCACGCACCACCATGCCCAGCTAATTTTTTTGTATTTTTAGTAGAGACGGGGTTTCACCATGTTGGCCAGGATGATCTCCATCTCCTGACCTCGTGTCCCACCCGCCTTGGCCTCTCAAAGTGCTGGGATTACAGGCATGAGCCACCGCGCCTGGCCATGAAATTATTATCTTAATGGTTTTCTCCCACCTACCCCATATTCCTCCAATAAATTTGGCTTTTCTACTATCAAAAAAAAATCCGTCAGAAGTTTTTCTGTGATTTTTTTTTTGTTGGTTTTGTTTTATTTTGTTGGTGTGTTTAGTGTTATTAAGTACTGGAATACACAAAATTGCTTGATTTCTGGTTCAGTGCGTTGGTACATTGTCTTGGAACCAGATGTTTCTTGGTGAACAGGCTGGTGAATATAGCAGAAGTCTGTGGTAAGACTCCATTATGACTTAAGAAAGGATATTTAGGTTTTAGAAGTGATTCTCATTCAGAGTTGGATACCTCGTGAAGTTAATGAAATGTAAGCTTTAGATACTTCACTTCCAAGACCCATACTTAGTTTTATACAGGCGTACCCCCGTTTTATTGTGTGCCACTTTATCGTGCTTCACAGATACTACATTTTTTACGGATCGCAGGTTTATGGTAACCCTGCCTCCAGTAAGTCTCGGTGCCATTTTTCCAACAGCATGTGTTGACTTCATGTCTCTGTTTCACATTTTGGTAATTCTTGCAATATTTCAAACTTTTTCACTGTTATTCTGTCTGTTACGGTGATCTGTGATCAGTGATCCAAATTTGAGGTTATCGTAATTGTTTTGGGGTGCCACAAACCATGCCCATATAAGATGCCAAACTTAATTGATAAATGTGTGTTCTGACTGTTCCACCAAGCAGCTGTTCCCTGGTCTCCCTCCCTCTCATTGGGCCTCTCTATTCTCTGAGAACCAACAATAGTGAAATTAGGCCCATTAATAGCCCTACAATAGACTCTTAAGTGTTCAACTGAAGAGTCGCACATCTCTTACTTTAAATCAAAAGCTAGAAATGATTAAACTTAATGAGGAAGGTATATTGAAAGTCGAGGCAGGCTGCAAGCTAGGCCTCTTGCAACAGTTAGCCAAGTCATGAGTGCAAAGGAAAAGTTCTTGAAAGAAATTAAAGTGCTGCTGCAGAGAACATATGATAAGAAAGTGAAACAACCTTATTTCTGCTACAAAGAAAGTTTTGGTGATCTGGATAGACTGTCAGCCGCAACATTCCCTGAAGCCAAAGCCTAATCCAGAGCAAAGCTTTCTCTTCAATTCTATAAAAGCTGAGAGCTGTCAGGAACCTGCAGTAGAAAAGACGTTAGCAGAGTTTGGCTCATGAGATTTAAGGAAGGAAGCCATCTCCATAACATAAAAATGCAAGGTGAAACAGCAAGTATTGATGTACAAGCTCAGCAATTTATCCAGAAGACATAGCTAAGATAATTGATGAAGGTGGCTATACTGAACAATACAAAATTCAGTTTAGCTAAAACAGACTTCTATAGGAAGAAGATGCCATCTAGGACTTTCATAGCTAGAGAGAAGTCAATGTCTGGCTTCAAGGGACAGGCTGACTCTTGTTAGGGATTAATGCAGCTTGTGGCCTTACGTTGAAGCCAGTGCTCATTTACCATTCGAAAAAATCCTAGGCCCTTAAGAGTTACAGTAACTCAGCCAGGCATGGTGGCTCACACCTGTAATCCCAGCACTTTGGGAGGCCAAGGCAGGCAGATCACCTGAGGTCAGGAGTTCAAGACCAGCCTGGCCAACATGGAGAAACTCTGTCTCTACTAAAAATACAAAATTAGCCAGGCATGGTGGCGCATGCCTGTAATCCCAGCTACTCAGGAGGCTGAGGCAGGAGAATCACTTGAACCTGGGAGGTGGAGGTTGCAGTGAGCCGAGATTGCGCCATTGCACTCCAGCCTGGGCAACAAGGGCGAAATTCCATCTCAAAAAAAAGAATTATGGTAACTCTACTCTGCCTATATTTTATAAGCAGAACAACAAAGTCTGGATGCAACACATCTGTTTACAGGATGTCACTGAAAATTTTAAGCCCACTGTTGAGATCTACTGCTCAGAAAAGAAATACTTCTTTCAAAATATTACTGCTCATTGACAATGCACCTAAGTCACCCAAAATCTCTGATGGAGAGGTATAAGGAGATTAATGATGTTATTTTCACATCCGCTAACACAGCATCCATTCTGTAGCCTGTGGATAAAGGAGTAATTTTGACTTTTAAGTCTGATCATTTAAGAAACACATTTCATAAGGCCATAGCTGCCACAGATAGTTATTCCTCTGATGAATCTGGGCAAAATAGATTGAAAACCCTCTGGAAAGGATTCACCATTCTAGATGCCATTAAGAGCGTGTAATTCTTGGGAGGAGGTCAAAATACCAACATTCACAGGAGTTTGGCAGAAGCAGATTCCAGCCCTCATGGATGACTTCTAGAGGTTCCAAACATCAGTGAAGGAAATAGCTACAGATGTGATGAAAAGAGCAGGAGAACTACTAGAATTAGGAGACTGAATTGCTGCAATCACATGATAAATTTGATTGGATGAGGTGTTGTATCTCATGGGTAAGCAAAAAAAAAAAAAATGGTTTCTTGAAATGGCATCTACTCATGGTGAAGAGGTTAAGAACATTGTTGAAAAAACAAGAAAATATTTAGAATATTACATACACTAAGGTGATAGGGCAGAGGCAGAGTTTGAGAGGATTGACTCCAATTTTGAAAGGAATTCTACCGTGGGTAAAATGTTACCAAACAGCATCATTATGCTATGGAGAACTGTCTTTTGTGAAAGGAGGAGTTAGAGTGGCAAACTTTATTGATGTCTCACTTTAAGAAATTGCCACAGCCATTCCAGCCTTCAGCAGCCACCACCCTGCTCAGTCAGCAGCTTATCCACATCGAGGCAAGACCCTCCAGCTATCAACAAGAATACGACTCATGAAGGCGAAGATGATTGTTAGCATTTTTTGGCAATAAAGCATTTTTAAATTATGATATGTATTTTTTTAGACACATACTGTTGCACACTTAACAGACTACAGTATAATGTAAACATAATGTATATGCACTGGAAGACCAAAAAGATTGGGTGACTTGCTTTATTTTGGTATTTATTATGTGGTCTCAAATTGAACCTGCACTTTTTCCAAGGTGTGCCTGTATTCTGTTTCTTAGAGGAACTCCACATATTTGTATAAGATTGGCTCCACCCTATTCTCACTGTGTGTGACTCTGCTGTTCGTAAATGTATTCATACCCATTATGTGTCTATAAGACAAAACCTATTCCAACTTGTCTTTTCCCATGCTTTTTCATCTTTCTACTCTAGGCTAAGAGTAGAGGTAGATCTTGGAGAAGAGGGACCTGACAAAATTTTAATGTAGTTGTCTTTTTCTTTGAAAAAGGAAGGAAATCCCATCTCAAGAGGTCCTTTCTTTTTCTGTGTTTTGCTTTCTCCATCATTTCTTAAGAGGTCAAAGTGTTCCTGCAGCCCTCTGCCTGTCCAAAATCTCCCATTGCCACCCTAAGTCTCCAAGACCTGCTTTACCCTCATAATTCTCAAATTCCAAATTTATGTCCCACATTCTCATTCACTTCAAAAATTCTGTTCTTTGGATGGGCATGGTGGTGCATGTGCCTGTAATCCCAGCTCTTTGGGAGGCCAAGACAGGAGGATCACTTGAGACCAGGAGGTCGAGGCTGCAGTGAGCTATGATGGTGCCACTACACTCCAGCCTGGGCAACAGAGCAAGACCCTGCCTCAAACAAATAATAATAATAATTCTATTTTTAAAATATTTATTGTTAGGAAAGCAGTCTGCCTAAGCCATATTATTATGCCACGACGATCATGTTGCATTTCTGCTGATTATCACCTTTGTTTTCTTCTAGGCTCATTTGGCTTCTTCGCACCTCCTCCTCACTTCAGCTTTTTGGGTGTTGAAAACTTCTAAACTTTCCTGTTTTTCCTTATCTTATTTATAATGACACCCTTTGTTGTATTACATGGATACAGTTGTCTATTTTTTTCTTATTTTCACACAGCCCAGCATGTTTTGGGAGTCCCTGGCAGACAGTTTTATTTACTTCTAGATATTAAAACTGACATCGGATAAGACTATCACTGGGTTGCTAGGTGTATATGATTAAACATCATCTACCCCCAAGATCAGAAGAGGAGAAATAGCAACAGATTCTTACCTTTTGTAAAGGAAGGGTAGTGGGAGCACAGCTCCTTCTTTCTACCCCGTATCTCATAGATTGAACCTTGCAAAGGAATTTTTTTTATTATGTAAAGATAGTTGTAATTGTTATTTACCATTTATGGTAAATCAAGCTTACCATTTATGCCTGATTACTGTTCAGGGTAACAATAGTAGCTCTTTAACAACACCCTAAGCCATTGAAATCAATACCTGGAGGGAGAGAAAATATAGTATTGAGATACTGGGGTAGGGTGGCTGATTAGAGTGACAGAACACCAAGGCAACTACAGTTTTCTTCTAGTAAAATTATGTCCTACTGTGTTTATAATCAAGTAAAAGTGAAAGTATATTTTGTAAGCTATGTTTACTTTCAGCATATTATCTGTTTACATAGGTTCTGTTAAATATTATTTACTGTGGTTATCAACACAACATTTAAAAACCAGAATTGCATATACTTGTACTATCAATGTTTGTACTGTCTTGGAGGTTAATAGATAAAAAGCATTTTAACAGTTTAAAAAACATCATTATCGTTTGTATTTTTATTTTAACAGAAGGGGACGAACTGGTAGTTCCTGAAACATCAGATAATAGTCGGAAACAAATGGTTAGAAATATTAACAATAAGCGGCGTTATTCCTTCAGAGTCCCAGAAGAGGAAAGAATGCAGCAGAGGAGGTAGATACTTAACCTGTACTATCATCCATGCCTGCTTGTACCATCTGAAGGACTACTTGGTGATGATACTATATTTGATTTGGAAGGAAAATTGGGTATCTGAAAATCTCATTCATCTGTGGTGTCAAAAACTGCAATAATGAATGTAACTTATCAGTATCATTTTAATTAATATTCTCAAAATTGTGAGTATGCACTGGATTAAAGTACCATATTTTTATTCACTTCATTCACTTCTCTATGTATATGGAATAGTCATATTTTTGGATTGTGTACCTTTCTACAATATAAGCATAGGACATAGCTGTGCATACAGTAAACCTGTATATGTCTAAGAAGTTCAGACTAACTACTCTCTCCATGAGCAAACAGAAGTAGGATTGTAGTATTTACAGTTACATATAAGACCGTTTCTGTAGTGTTATCAATCATTTTTAAAGAGATACCTAAAATGTTCAGAATTATATGTAAAACAAAGTAGAGCTTCTTTGATGTCTTAAGTATTTAAAAAGACCCTCTACTGTTCCACCTAAAATCATAAGATCTTTTTTTTAAATTTAAAATATTCTAAGGAAGTACATTTTTAATTGAGTATATTCTGTTACTCTATATTCTTATTAATGTGATTTAACAGTTGTATTTTTATTAAGAAAATTAAGCTTAATTTTTTTCATAAGCTACATAAATTAACTGGAAAAAGTATCTAAACAGATGCTTTGTCTTACAGGGAAATGCTACGAGATCCAGAAATGAGAAATAAATTAATTTCTAATCCAACTAATTTTAACCACATAGCACACATGGGTCCTGGAGATGGAATACAGATCCTGAAAGATCTGCCCATGGTAAGAGGAATTAAGAGTGAATGTAAAAAAGGGCGGGTGTGGGGGGAATATAAATACATAGGCTTAAATACATGCGTAGACTTCAAAGGATATGTGAATGTAATGAGGAAATGTTTCTCTCAGTATACCACAATATGTCTAAGATACATGATGACATACCTGATGAACAAAACATAAAATTGAGACTTCTGTCAAAAGCCAAACAAATCAGTTTCTTACTTAGTTCCATATTGGAGAATTTCTCCCATGCCTAGGTTTACTATTGGTGGTGGAAGAAACTACCAAATTTGGAGAGGTTCTATACCAAATTTGGAATGTGGTTACCAAATCACTAAAATTTCACTACGTGTTAGCAAATCAATACAGATATTTGGCCTACTCTTTTTTTTTCTTCCCAGAGAACTGCATAACTTGATTATTAATGGTTACATCTCTCCGATAGTTGTGAAATTAAATCTTTTTCCTTTGCCCAGTTATAAACATGTTACCTGGTCAGTTGTACATGAAAAAGTATAACATAGGCCAGGTGTGGTGGCTCATGCCTGTAATCCCAGCACTTTGGGAGGCCAAGGCATGAGGATTGCTGAGGCCAGGAGTTCAAGACCAGCCCAGGCAACATAAGCAAGACCCCATTTCTTTTTTTTCTTTTTTTTTTCTTTTTTTGAGATGGAGTCTCACTCTATCACCCAGGCTGGAGTGCAGTGGTGTGATCTCGGCTCACTGCAACCTCTGCCTCCCAGGTTCAAGCAATTCTTCTGCTTTAGCCTCCTGAGTAGCTGAGATTACAGGCACCCGCCACCATGCCCGGCTAATTTTGTATTTTTAGTAGAGATGGGGTTTCACCATGTTGGTCAGGCTCGTCTCGAACCCTGACCTCGTGATCCGCCCGCCTCGGCCTCTGAAAGTGCTGGGATTACAGGCGTGAGCCACCAAGCCTGACCAAGACCCCATTTCTATAAAAACATTGCTGGGCATAGTAATGTGTGCCTGTAGTCCTAGTTACTCGGGAGGCTAAGGTGGGAGGATTACTTGAGCCCAGGAGTTTGAGGCTGCAGGGAGCTATGATTGCTGTTGCATTGGGCAACTGAGCAAGACCCTAACTCAAAAAAAGAAAAAAAAGTACAACATTGGAGAACTATTCTGTTTTAACAATATGAAGATTAGGCTCTCAGACTGGTCATGTTTAAATTAAGAACATTAGTGGAATTAGCCAGGCTCTGTACATTTCAGTACCATAGTTCTCTCAGCATACTATTAAAACTTTAAAAATGACCCTTTTGATTGGTAGTGATAGCTGCTAAATTTTGCACAGAATTTTAAGTATAATTCATATGACCATTTGGGAGATGATTTGTGAATCTTGACCCAAATTGCTAAGGAAATCTGTCTTAATTAACCCCATTATCAACACTACAGTGATAGAAGATATAAACATCTATCACTGACAGAGAAATTGATTGATAATATAGTTTGGTGTGCAGTCAAGTTTCTTTAAAAAAACGCCTTTTAAAGGGAGGTTTGCATTTATTTCATGGGAAGAAAAAATATCTGCATTCAAGTCTGAGTTCTTCATTGTAAATATCTCAGTTCATCAGTTGGCTCTGCTTGCTTATGAATGAATGTGACATTCTTATTACCATTACCAATAATATCAAAATATTATTATATATTCATAGTAATATACTTTGTGGAGTTCAAACAGGCCTCATTAATCACTTATGTTTTTGGAATAGGGTTAGCTGTGCTGAGTAAATATTTAAAAAGTGCAAAAACTAGATTACAGCTTATCTTGATACAGTACTTTTAAAATTTTTCAGGTCGAGCACATTAAATATTAAAACTGTTATACTTTTCTATCATGTTTAAAAGCTATACTATTTTTTTTTTCAACCTTTTCCTGGGAGTGAGATCTCAGATTTCTCTCCATTCTTTTCCCATTAGGAACATTTGCTTAAAGTCCTGAGTCTGGTTTTCCTTTAACCTCAGAAGTAAACATAACATAACTACAGAGTCCAAAGCCTGTTGTTTTTCCTTATGGAAGATGCGATGTCAGGCACAAAATACCTTAAAGAATTTTTTAAATTGTGATAAACAATTGAAATGTGAATATATTTATGACTTATATTTGATAAGTCAAGTGCTGTGTAGTATTTTAATTAAGCTTTTTAAATTGAGTTGGTAGTTTTTTCAATATATAATATGTAGTTAGCATTATGTAGGGATAGCAGGATACAAATTTCAAATATGTAAGTTGCAAAGCAAAACATCAGCAAATAAATTATTTCAGTAGTTACAAGGTTTTAATAGATATTCTTTTAAAATTTAAATTTCGTACACTTTTGTTTTATTTTACACAGAAAAGAATGTTTTTATCTCATACATTCCAACAATGTAGCTAGAAGTAGTATAGAAAATGTTTGTAGACATTCTATTCTAGCCCACATATTACAATGTTTAACAGAATGTTACTCTGCTTGGTATCCTTCTGCCATCAGGTGAAAAATCAGTTTGCTAATGTTCCAGAGTTCTTTCAGACCTTCATATCCAATAAGACTATGCACCTTGATGCCAAAATGTCAGATTTCAAACATTATAAGAATTTTTTTTATCAGAGATCCCTCCTCACTCTACATTTTCTTCCCTCTTCCATCACTTTAAGAAAAAAAAAAGAGATAAAAGAAAAAGAAAAAATCTGTATCTTATTTTTTGTTCAAAATAAGGTCTATATTGATCAGCAAAACAAGTGAAGATAGCATTTTCCACAGAATCATTAGACCGCTTGATTTTTAGTGTTTGTTGTCACCTGATTTTGTTAACACGTGATAATCATTCTTTTTGGCATTAACACAAGTGACTTTTTGCCCTCTCATTGCAATTCAGTTTTTAATGTGCCTTTCATTGCTTTAATGTTTTCTTATCACGTAAGTGCTTTTGTATTTCCAGGACAAGAAGTTGGTGTAAATTTTTGAAACCTGTTTCTTCACCTGTACACGTAGTATGCATCAAAGATTTTATCTGTCTGAATTCCTGTTCTTCACAACCAGATTTTATTTTCACATGACTTTTTTCTATTTCACTACCAAAGGACATATAACCTGGGGCTTTTTTATAGGCATCCATTTAATCATCTAACAAATATTTATTGAGCACTTACTTTGTGCCCAGAACCATCTTTATCTCAGAGTAGACACTAGTAAATACAATAATATGCATGTCTGAAAATAATAATAATATGCATGCCTGTACTTGTGTATGTATCTGTTGAAAAGCTTGTGATATTTTAATGTATTCTCAGATGTTAATATGTTCTTTCCATTGAAATGGAATTATTACAAACTGTCTCATTAAATAAAGATGAATTAAATTTATCTAATGTTAACATATATGAGTTTTTAAATACCAAAGCCACATGTTGTCATCTATTCAAAGAGCATGTGTCCCAGACATTTTTATATTTTAATTTATTCAAATCAGTATCACTTTCCTGTGAAATACTTATAAACTTAGAAAGTTTATTGTATGTCTTTAGAAATTTAATTCTGTTGCTTTTGTGCCAGATGTTCTTGAAACAGAATTGTTTGTTTTTTGAATATGGAAGGAGCAGTGAGACTAAGGGAGTCATATTCCTGTATCAGATGCAAACCTTTATTTGTATCTAAGTGAGCCAAGACAATATAAGCATTAATATAAGATGGTGTGTGGCTTATAAATAGATGCTATATTCATTTTCTTGAATTTTTAAAATAATTTACTGTTTTAATACATGGTTGCTATTTGTAATAAAGAACAAATTTTTCTCTAATTTGGATGCAAGAATAATACTTTACCTCTAGAAGATTTATTTTTAGCACATTACATTTGTCCTAGCTTTTTATCCATTACCAAAATTGTTAATAAAAGTATATTTTCGAGCTTAGTGACATCCTGGAGCTGTAAGATGTAATTTTGCTTCTTAAAGTCAAAGTTTCATGTACGTCAGTAAAACCTCAGAAGGTACTGATTTTATTCATATATCTAGAATAAAAACAAGACCTTACAGAGGAGACTTTCTTTTAAGCCTAGGTAATTTATGCGATCTTTTTACAAAGCAGGTTCATCTCAGCTCATGGGAACGTGAATGCTATGCTGGATTCAGTTAGCGCTCTCTCCAACACGCCATTCACCCTCTGCCTCTAATGAAGGGATCATGTTCTTCAAGAACTGAATCTTGAAAATTCCCTTTAGAGAAGGTGACTGGCTACTGAGTGATAGTTCCTGCATATTCAGAAGTAGTTCTTTTATCTCTAAAATTAGTCCTTGGATTCAAAAGCTTTTTTCTATATCTTTGATATTACATTATTTCATTTAAAAAAATATACCTGAACATTGAAGGGAAGATTTTTACCTTGTTAAGAAAACAAACATGTTCTTTTTGGGTGTCTAAATGGAGATAAGCTTGGGCTGCTTAAAGGTAAACCAATAATTAGTATATTCCATGGTTAACTGTTATAAGGAAGTAAAATCAGTAAAAACAAACACATTATCAGGGAATGGTTTTACATGGTTTTAGATTTCTAAAGAAACAGTTTCATAACACGTCTATTTAGAAGCTGTTGTAAGTTCATTTGTTCATTTTCTTGTTTCTTGCTTTTTCTATGCTTAATGTTTTTGATAGATTTTTGCCATATTTTGATTGTGTTAGTACATAAGAAAATACTGAACTAAACTCTGAAAGTCTTGTATCTCTGAAAGTCCAATTTCTCCTTATTTTAATTAAAGAATAATTTTATAAAAAAGAATGATCTTTTGCAAATCAGCTATTTAAGTAACTGGCAAGAGTATTACAAAATTTAACTTTCTAAGACCTAAAAGTATTTCATTAAGGATTCAGCTCTGATATAAGATACTATTCCATTTGTTCTATGTGCATGTTGTGTGAAATGTGAATCCATTTTCATCACCTTATTGCCTTTTTTCATCTTTCTTTTGTTTTTGATAGCCAGGTTTCCCTTATCCATCCCCTCATCATCACTCCGGTCTGATCTCCTCTCCGATCAACTTTGAACACATCTATCACATGACTGTTAATTCTGCTGAAAAATTTCTCTCTCCTGATTCCATAAACCCTGAATATTCCCCGTCTCTACGCTCTGTGCCTGGTACACCAAGCTTTATGACTCTGAGGGTATGAACAGCTGAGTCAGGTGTTAACTTTCACTAACCATGTATGGATTTCCTTTTGCCTGGCTTAATAAGTAACACCGCTGAGATGGTACCATCTTGTGAACCTTTTCCTTTGGCCTATTTATCTTCTGCCAAACTTCTCCTCTTCGTCTTCCTCTATTTATCTTCCTCTTCTTTCCCATTTCTATTTTGTTTCTTCTTTTGAGGAAGAAGATGGAGGAATAGGGAAGATTTCAGTTTTCATTTTTGAAACACGGTATTAAAGATTTATCTATGTTTAATAAAAGATTTTCCCATCGTAAGAAATAGCTCTCTATTCTGTTAAAACAAACAGGAAAGGGCTCCCAGAATTTCTGAATTTTTTAGCTCCTTACCCTATAACCAGTTCAATTCAGTGAAATGTTTTATATTTAGTGAGGTTGAAGTCTGTGGTAGAACCCATCCACAGACCTATCTACAATAAACCCCTTTTTGAAAAGCTTAAAAATCTCCAAAGTGAAAAGTTAAAAAATTAATATTAATGAGTAACAAAAATTCCAAAAATAAGTTAGATTTTACTAATCTTTGAGTTACTGAAATGCATGTAATTCCAACCCGGATCCAAGGTAACAAAACTAAAGCAAAGAAAGAGGAAAATGTAAAAAGCATACTGTATTCTGAAGGATTGTGGCAGCTGCTGTTGGTCTCTTCCATTCAGCTTGTATCTTTGCTACCAGTGGCTTTGCAGTAGGGTGGAGAGCTGGTGGCCATTAAAGCTGAATATTCATATGTCCATCAAGTGGTGTATGCTTACAATAACTTCAAGGGAACATTTTCTGAAGTTAGTTTTGCAGATAATAAAATGTTTGAATTGTATCATGCAAACCACTTCCCATAATGTCCCCTAACTTACAACCATAGTAGATCAATTTTTGTATTTATATATGTAGAAATTTTCCAATTAGAAAATTAGCTATAGGATGGGAAGTTTATTTTTTGTTGTTTGTATTATAAAATTATTCTAAATTATAATGTTGTAAATGTTATTGACATTTAAATTATTATATCACTTAAATATCTTATCTGACAAAATTAAATTAACCACGGTAAAATAAGCCTGAGTTTGCTTAGACTGCAGGGAGTGGATTCCAGAGGAATTTTGTATATGTTAATCAGGAACTTTTCACTGGGCATGATAGCTCATATATGTAATCCCAGCACTTTGGGAGGCTGAGGCAGGAGGATCACTTGAGTCTAGGAGTTTGAGACAAGCCTGGGCAACCATAGCGAGACCACATTTCTACAAAAAATAAAAATAAAAAAATTAGATGGATGTGGTGGCACATGCCTGTGGTCCCAGCTACTTGGGAGGCTGAGGGGAGAAGATCACTTGCGCCTGGGAGGTGGAAGTTGCAGAGAGCCGTGATTGCACCACTGCAGTCCAGCTTAGGTGATAAAGACTCTGTCTCAAAATAATAATAATAACTTTTCATATAAAAGACCGTGGAAATGTTGCTTTAGTTAGTCATCTGTAACTAGAAATACTGTACCATCAAATGAAAGTCTTACCCTAATCTTATACATACTTGTACCTTGAAAGGACCAGAGGCTTAGGTTTCTTGTCACTTTATAATGAAGTTTATTTAACTCTAGCTGACTGAATGATAAACTTTTTTTTAACAAAACTTTTTTTTGTCATTCCTTCAGCCTAAGTAATAAAGTTACTAAGTTGGTACTAAGTTTCAGATATATTTTGTAGCCTTTATTTTTGCTATTTATTCTAGGATAGGTTTGTTTTATAGGAAAGGACAACATCAATATATCTTAAGGTTTACAGAAAAACAATAAAAAAAGTATAGCCTGAAGCGGATATTCCCATCTCCTTTGAGCTTTTCTTTGCTGCATTGTTCACATGTTGCTTGCGTCTTAGAGGGTTGCTCTTGTATATATATCTGTTGAATTGCTAGCATTGACTATTTCCATTTTAATTTTTTTATTTTCTTAGAGGAAAAAAAAGCATTTACTTTAAATAACGCACCAAGAATTACATGGACTTTGCAAATTTGGTAGAGGAACCAAATTCATGTAGATGGCATGTAGATGGCAGCAGTTAAATTTGGGGCCAACTAGTTACCAACTTTCAGTATGTGCGATTCTTCAAAATGTGTGCTTTGGAGCTTTTCAAGTGGTGTTAATGCATGTTTTCCTGAGTGCTGGCTTTGGCCCTTTTTTTAGTTGTTTTGCCATAACCTTTTCTCAGGCATTTCAGGTGCATGTAGGAAAGCTCAGTGCTGCAAACTTTCTCTGAGCTCTAACCTCTCCTTGGAGTGAGTTTCACAATTGCATGGCAACTGGGAACTCAGTTTCCAGTTCTAGACTTTTATTATAACTAAAAAACATTTTTTAGCCACATTAGTACATTTCTTTATTGCTTGTTTCTTTTAACCTCAAAAGCCTTAAGTATTTGTGCTGATTTCATTGTATTCTGTGTTAAATTATTTAATCTATACCATATTATAGCAAAGAAGATAGTCATCTTTTAAGTGTTTGCATAAAATACTACTTTGTATCTTTAAAACACACACAGGCCTGTAACTTCAAATCATTATTAACTAAACACTGTTTTACAGAAAGGATTGTATTTTGAAATTACATTGCCAACTGAATTAATCTCAATACTCAAATTAGAAAATTGGGATGAATAATCTATTCATTTTCCATTTATTTATTCAGCAAATATCTTTCAGCACCTAACTATTTTAGGTGCTGGAGAGTTTAGTGTTGTTGTAATAGCAGTCAGTATAAGAAATTATAAGATGACTAAAGAACTGAGGCTAGGGAACCATGTGCTTACTTATAACCAGGACAATCTGAACTGTCAGCCCAAAAGCTGAGGACCATGAGGTGGTGAGTGTGGAGGAGGGTGTGCCTATCAACAGTGTTCCCCTGCGTTTCTATGTTTAAAGGGCAAGTATGAGGACATTTAGTAAAATATGTAAAATGTAGTTTAAGCATTTAGGCCTTTTCTCTTGCTGAAACTTGTAAAACCATTTAGGTAAGATAGATTTCTATTAACATTAAATAGCATAAGTCATGAATAAACATAAGTTATACCACAAAGTTTATCAATGTATGGCAGGTATGTGGATAAATTTCTCTAATGTATTCTCTATGTTAAGATACTAGAAGAAAGAGTAATATTTCCTGAGCCCAAAATGATGAGAAAAGGTTGTGTTTTTGAAACAGTAAAATTAGGCAGACAGTTGTAACATTTTTTAAAAATACACTAGTTAGCCTGGTGTTCTATTGCATTTGAAAACAGCATGATACAGTATCATCAACTCTTAAATTATGTTGGAATAAAAGATAGGCAGGAAACACATCAAATTGTTTTTAGTATCTGGTGAATTCACAGGTGACTTTTTTGGTCTCTTGATTTCATTATATATTCTACAGTTCATGAGTATTACCTTTATAATCAGAAAACAAACAATTTTAATGAACTAGTTAGCACTGAGAGAACACCAGGTTAATAAATGTATCTTCCAGTCACATTTTGTTATGTCTTAGTGGCTATTACTATCTGTGTGATTTTCTGATGATGTAGAAAAGATAAAGGATTACCCTATAGTAATGGTAGCCTATAGCATTCTATGAAGAGAACATCTCTTTTCAAAGGAAAGTTGCATGTTATAGTTTAAGTTGGAATTAAACTATTTGGCTTTACTTAACAAATTGATCCTTTGGAAAAGTCACAAAACTTGAATTTTTTACTGCTTTTAATGTGTGATTTTTTTTTCATTGCATTTCCATTATAGAGTTAAGGTATTGTTTAACACATGTAAAATTTGTGATACCCCCACCACCAAGCAGAATTGCTGGGGGGTTGTTGTTGTTGTTGTTGAGACGGAGTCTTGCCCTGTCGCCCAGGCCGGAGTGCAGTGGCACGATCTTGGCTCCTCTAGCAATCTCCACCTCCCAGGTTCAAGCAATTCTCCTGCCTCAGCCTCCTGAGTAGCTGGGACTACAGGCGTGTGCCAGCACGCCCAGCTAATTTTTTGTATTTTTAGTAGAGATGGGGTTTCACCATATTAGCCAGGCTGGTCTCGAACTCCTGACCTCGTGATCTGCCCACCTCAGTCTCCCAAAGTGCTGGGATTATAGGCCTGAGCCACCGTGCCTGGCCAGAATTGCTGTTTTGATTTGACTAAAAAGAAGTTTGAAAGTGATATTGCAGATGGCTGTATGAGGTTGTTACTAGAACAGAGGAAAGAAAAGCACATAGTGGGACTGAGCTACATGCTTTCTTTTTGCTAGTGTAATTAGCTTCATCCTCAGACAAGCCCCAGGAGGCAGTTGTTATCCTCATAATACAGCTGAGGGAACTGGGGCACAGAGTTTAACGACCCCAAGCCCTGCCGTCAGTCAGCTGTGCAGCACAGATGTGAGTAGTGGGTCAAATGCCTCCATAGCCTGTGCTCACAGCCACTGTGCTGCCTTTATGGCACACCCTCACAAACAGCCAATGAAGGAGAGGCTGGCTGACAATAGGCTAGTAAGATTACCTTCATTTTTGTAGCTATGAAAGAAAAATCTATAAGGAGTAGATAAATCTTCTAAGTAAATATATATAAATCTGTTTGTAAATTATAAGAAATCAAATCCAGACCATTTGCATCAGAAGATGCTTACATGAGGCTGGGATTATGTCAACAAATGGAGAAAAGCCTTATGAGTGTTAAAAGAGATGTTAATAACATGGTATATGTAATTTGCCTTCTCCAGGATTTATAAAGAATATTAAAATATTTTTCCCTCCTCTGGACTTTTGTCAGCCCCAACATCTCATCCTCCTGGTCTGAAAAAGATTGGGGCCTTTGGGGAGGCAGCATGCTTTCTGTTCTCAACTGTAAACAGACAGCTCACCCTGCACACCACCTATGTGGCTATCCTTTAGGTGTGTGTGATTTGCAAAACATTCTGTGGCCTATTTTCCTACCTCACACACTGAAATCATTCAATAATTAAATGGAAACATCAATAAGGAGTAGGTAAATCTTCCAAGTAAATGTATATAAACCTGTTTATAAACTCTTTGAAATCAAACCCAGACCATTTACGTCAGAAATTAGTTTTCAAACTAATATTCCCAAATTAACTAACTTCACCTAGGTTGTGAGTATTGCAGCATCTGATTTCTAATCCCAGTACTACTATTGGTGTGAGCAGTAAAGATGCCTGGTGATGGTGACTGGGGTGTGAATTTATAAATGGCACATTTGGTATCACATCAATAAAACATTTTCTTGAGAAGAATATAATTTTAGTAGAATTTTCTCCAAATGGACTTATCAGCTGTTAAGCAAATAAAAATGTCATACATAGTAAAAGCTTTCAGTTATCGGCAAATGTCCATGTAATTCTATACTTCACTGTCACATCTAACCATATAACTTTTACTTACTGTTTTTACAACCAAAAAAATGCTGTTTACTGATAAGTATTTCAGTAAGTATAAGTACTTATTCCTGATTAGGATGAGATTTACTTCGTATTAGGGTTTTATTACTTTCGTGGGTGGGAAAGACTGTATAATCTGCCATTCCTTACTCTGTCATTCTGGTCAAGATGATTTTATTTCTTGGTAATTATAGTGAAAAATAGACATCTCTGCAGAAAAATCAGTTTCTTTCTGGCTAAAGGATGTCTCTCTCGCTTTTGTTTATAGAACCCTCGGCCTCAGGAAAGTCGGACAGTATTCAGTGGCTCAGTCAGTATTCCATCTATCACCAAATCCCGCCCTGAGCCAGGCCGCTCCATGAGTGCTAGCAGTGGCTTGTCAGCAAGTAAGTGCCGGGGCTACAGGAAGGTGCCTCTGAGACAGGGTGACCCCCAGCTCCCTCCCCTCCTGTCCCGTGGGTGACATGTCCTTCACTTAAGTGTGCCCGTTGCATTCTCCAGTGGCTGCAGTGTCTCAGACCCTGCTGGGTAATGCCTAATAGGCACAAATGCAGTTAAGAAAATAGTCCCAGAGTCTTTCTAGAGTGTACAGGCCATCTGGGAGACAGACAAATATGATTACAAATTGTGATGATAAATGCTCTGAAGGAAGTAAACAGCATACATTAATAGAGAATAACAAGGGGTAGCTGTTAGGGATGAATCCCTACTTGGCAGAATAATTAGGAAAATCACTCCCTAGAGGTGGAGTCATGTTTGAGTAATGTTTGGTTAACTGAAAGAAGGCTAGTATGGCTACGTGGTAGTGGTGAGGAAGTAACAAAAATTAGAGCAGAGTAGCAGGTAAGGATCAGACCAGCAGGGACTTGAAGACCAAGGTAAGACATTTTTTACTTTATTCAAAAGGAAAAGGAAGACTTTTAAGTAGGGAAGAATTTTCTTTCAATTTACATTCTTAAAACAATCCTGCGGGCTGCCAAGTGGAGAATGGACCAGAGGCGGGAAGAGTGGAAGCCAGTATCCAGATAGGAGACTCGTAAAGTGGTCCCAATGGAAACCAGTGAGGGCTTGGGATGCAGCAGGGGCAGAAGGAGAGAAGATGGTAGATTCTCCAGATATATTTTCAGAGTTAAAAGCAGTAAGACTTGATGATGAATTAGTCGTGGAAAAGTAAGGGAGAGAGTTAAAGATGACTCCCAGACTTCCTGCTAGGGCCTTAGTATGATACCATTTACTCCCATTTACCACCATTTGAGAAGGGGCTGAGGCAGGACATTCCAGGCATGTCCAAAGGTCCCGAGGTAGCAAAAAAACAAAAAAAAAATGCATATGTTTGATTCACTGAAAGAAGGCCAGGAATGGATTCAAGAATATACCCTTTACTACAATAAAGATAACATTCATGCAGTACACGTGTTTGAGGTTCCATTAGATACCTCTTCTGCTGAGGTGCTGGGGGTAAAAATACATATATGACCTAGTACCTGCTTTCAGGTGTCTCACAGTCTTTATTAGTGTCTCTCTCTCTCTTTTTTTTCTTTTTTTTTTTTTAACTGTACTCAGAACTGCAGCATCTCTTTTTTACACTTTAAAACTAGAACCTTGAGCTAAGGGACCATAGAGAGAAAAAACTGTGCTCCATGGAGCACTTAGGTTCAGCTACTGTCGCGGAGCAACTTTTTGGTGGGGGAGGAAAGGTGTGTAAAAAGATATTGTCTGCCTGAATAAAATTATACAAAGATGCTAAAGGCTACTTACCTCAAAATGAGAGAAATGTACAGATGGGACATCTGGCTGATTTAAAAAAATAAATTTTACTCCTGTCAAATTCACTGCGATCTTAGATATTTCCTGGATTATAAGCAGTGAGATTATAGATTGTCAAGTGATCATTGTAGCTTCTCACTTGGGGAAGACTGTTTTTGGCTGAAGGTTGCTTTTCTGTAACTTTCTCAAGTGTGTGCTTTCCCGGGAGCATGGCACTTGCTCGGAGATCAGAGAGAGTGTTGATCGAGTGTGCCAACATAAGTGCAGTCCCCAAGTGTACCAGGTGCAACTTCAGTGAAACCTTTTTTTACCTCCATGCAAATGAACTTTAAGAGAAAGTAACTGCACTAAATCCAATTTCACATTTAAAAGTCATTGAGTCAGAAAACTTACTTGTTCCCTTCTGTTCTCGAAAGTTAGATGTTTGAATTCAAGTCTTCTGATGCAGATTGAGTTTCCTCCATTCATTTGCTCTTCATTCAGCAAATACTGATTTTGGCACCCAATTTGTGCCCAGGTATTTTTATTTTAGATTCTGGCAACATAAAGATGAATGATGCTGTATTAGTTATCTCTTGCTGCATAAGAAATTATCCCACAAATTAGGAGCTTTAAAATAGCAAACATTTATTATCTCACAGTGCCTCAGGGTCAGGAATCTGGGAACATCATAGACTGGATGGCTCTGGTTCAGGGTTTCTCATGAGATTGCAGTTGAGCTGTCTGCTGGGCCACAGTCACCTCAAGACTCAGCTATGACTAGAGAATCTGTTTCCTGGCTCACCCATGTTGTTGTGGACATGTCTGAGTTCGTCACCGACTGTTGGTTGGAGGCTTCCCGTTTTTGCCAATGTGGGCCTCTCCATACCCAGTGCCTGAGTGTCCTTATGGCTTGGCTGCAGGCTTCCTCCAGGGCAAGTGATCAGAGAGACAGAAGCAGCAGTCTTCTACCTAACCTCAGGAGTGCCGTATCATCACTTCTGCAGTATGCTGTTGATCACACAGACCAGCCCTGGTACTGTGTGGGAAGGGACTACATATGAGTGAATACTAGAAGGGACGATCATCTTGGAGGCTGGCTACAGACATAGAGCATGCTTTCAAGGAGTGTTCAATTGACAAGAAGATGTTGAAATGTACAGTTCACAACTTTCTTGCCATTATCTCCTAATGCCATCTGTACCCAGTATGTAGCCCTGACCACAATGAAAAAATCTTGCCAAGTGGGAAAATGACAACCACTTTTATTAATTATCTTTTTATTAGCGATAGCTAGATTTGATGATTGATGTAAGCTGTTACTAACTATAAGTTATCTAGAAGTCAGTTACAAAGGTTTTACAACTTTAAGAATTAAGTAATGGTCCATAATTCCTTACTGAAACCCTTGAGGCCAGAATGTTTTTATGTTTTAGAAAGGGATCTACCATATATTATGTTATATTCCCAGTAAGATCTGTGACAAACAAACACATTAAGTTCCCACAAACACATTAATATTTACACAGCAAAAGTTATGACTGTTTACACTGTAAATATAGGAAAATAAAGCCTAAAGTCGGCCTCCAGGATTTTTTTGGGTTTTGTTATTGTTTTGTTTTGGTTTTGCGTTTCTGTTTTTTTGTTTTTTGTTTTTGTTTTTTTTTTTTTTGAGACAGAGTCTCACTCTGTTGGCCAAGCTGGAGTGCAGTGGCATGATCTTGGCTCACTGAAACCTCCGCTTCCCAGGTTCAAGCAATTCTCCTGCCTCAGCCTCCCGAGTAGCTGGGACTACAGATGGGTGCCATCACACCCAGCCAATTTCTGTATTTTTAGTACAGACGGGGTTTCACCATGTTGGCCAAGTTGCTCTTGAACTTCCGACCTCAGGTAATCTGCCTGCCTTGGCCTCCCAAAGTGCTGGGATTACAGGCGTGACCCACCACGCCCAGCCCAGTTCACTAATTAGGTTTTGTCATCACATGAATTTGCATCAAGCTTGTGAAAAAAACTTTTGGTTTTCAGGACTTTTGGATTTGTGGAATTGCAAATAAAGATAGGCCCTAAACTGCAAAGATTTAAAGAGCCGTGACAGCCCATCTCCTTAGAAGTGCTGAAGTGAGGTTCCCATATCACTGTTGATGGCATGCAAATGACAGACTGGAGCTGGCCTGGCATTCTTGTCAAGGCCCTTAACGCATTCATTGAGTTTGGCCTTTTGTGTGTCCCTGGTTACCAGCTGCTTGTCCAGTAAAGATACAAGAGGAAAGACCCTCTCGGGAATGCCGAGGGGCATCTGGTGTTTAGAGTGCCTCCTGCTGGCTTCAAGACTAGCCCAGGTCATATAAAATGTTTCCAGAAGGACAGCCAGCCAAGAGAGGAACAGGCCAACCATGTTCAGTCTCTACAGCAAGAAGCACAGGATCTTCCACAGCCAGACTCACGATTTCATGATGCAAAGTCAGATTGAAACAACGGTGCTCACCATGCTTCCTTCCCTCCTTCCTAGTTCACCTGAGGAATGAGACCCGCTCCAGTCAGCAGTAGGGGCTCACTGGGAGCCTCCCAGACTCTCCTGGAAGTCATGCAGAGGTTGGACATGGCTCATCCCCAAGAGATTTAGGGCCCAGCCCCCAGAGTCACCACTTAAAACTCTCTGGAAGGGGCTGTACCTTGAGTACAGTACGTGGTCTCAGGCCAGAGGGTCCCCAGGCCCCTTTTGCTGTTCAATCAAAACAGCCCTGCCTTTATTTTTTTTTTTTTTAAAGTTGTAGTGTTTGAGTGTAACCTTTCTTTGAAAAGAAAAATTCCTGAAGTTTAAAAGTGAAAAAAACATAGTGGAAATCACCAGGGTGGGATTCAGTTCAGTTATCTGCTCTATAAATGATCGCTAGGAAGGAGGGAGGCAGTGAAAAGACCAGAAGCGCACTGTGGGCCCACACACACCTTCTGTCTTGCATGTTACTCTCCATGCATTGAGTGGTGAGTTGTTCCCACAAGTCCTGTAAGGTAGAATTTATTTTTTTACTTAAAGGTGAAGAAAATGGAAACTCAGAAAGGTAAAATAACTTGCTTAAGGTTACACCATTAGTAAGCAGAGCAGTGGAAGTCTCTGGCAGTTTGGCTTTCTGTGCAGAATAACAAAATGTTAAAGTAACTTTTTCATTTTTTGAACTGAGCACTAAACTAGGCAAGGAATTGGAAGAAAACTCAAAAAATATTTTATGGCGTTCAATTAGCTTGTAATCTAAGGAGACACACGTTCTCCATCAAAAAAGTGAAGAGTATATTTCCCAAGAAATATGTCAACAAATGAAGACCAGTGCATGTGGAGAAACCCAGTGGTGGGGATGGAGTGTTAGGGGAAACGTGTCTCCTGGGGAGTGAGGTTGTCAGTGATTCTCAGTCCGAGGGGTGGAATCATCAGGAGAGCTTATTATTATTATTATTATTATTATTATTATTATTATTATTATACTTTAAGTTCTGGGATACATGTGTAGAACATGCAGGTTTGTTACATAGGTATACATGTACCATGGTGGTTTGCTGCACCTATCAACCCGTCATCTACATTAGGTATTTCTCCTAATGCTATCCCTCCCCTAACACCCCACCCCCCGACAGGCCCCGGTGTGTGATGTTCCCCTCCCTGTGTCTGGGTGTTCTCATTGTTCAACTCCCACTTGTGAATGAGAACATGCAGTGTTTGGTTTTCTGTTCCTGTGTTGGTTTGCTGAGAATGATTGTTTCCAGCTTCATCCATGTCCCTGTAAAGGACATGAACTCATCCTTTTTTATGGTTGCATAGTATTCCATGGTGTATATGTGCCACATTTTCTTTGTCCAGTCTATCATTGGTGGGTATTTGGGTTGGTTCCAAATCTTTGCTATTGTGAATAGTGCTGCAGTAAACATACATGTGCATGTGTCTTTATAGTAGAATGATTTATAATCCTTTGAGTATATACCCAGTAATGGGATTGCTGGGTCAAATGGTATTTCTAGTTCTAGATCCTTGAGGAATCGCCACACTGTCTTCCACAATGGTTGAACTAACTTACACTCCCACCAACAGTGTAAAAGCGTTCCTAGGCCCAGGCGCGGTGGCTCAGGCCTGTAATCGCAGCACTTTGGGAGGCTGAGGTGGGTGGATCACAAGGTCAGGAGATTGAGATCATCCTTGCTAAGATGGTGAAAACCTGTCTCTACTAAAAATACAAAAAATTAGCCAGGTGTGGTGGCAGGCACCTGTAGTCTCAGCTACTCAGGAGGCTGCGGCAGGAGAATGGCATGAACCTGGGAGGCAGAGCTTGCAGTGAGCTGAGATCGCACCACTGCACTCCAGCCTGGGCAACAGAGCAAGGCTCTGTCTCAAAAAAAAAAAAGTGTCCCTATTTCTCCACATCCTCTCCAGCATCTCTTGTTTCCTGGTTTTTTAATGATCACCATTCTAACTAGCGTGAGATGCTATCTCATTGGGGTTTTGATTTGCATTTCTCTAATAACCAGTGATGATGAGCTTTTTTTCATATGTTTCTTGGCCACATAAATGTCTTCTTTTTAGAAGTGTCTGTTCATATTCTTCACCCACTGGGGTTGGGTTTTTTTCTTGTAAATTTGTTTAAGTTCCTTGTAGATTCTGGGTATTAGCCCTTTGTCAGACGGAGAGATGGCAAAACTTTTCTCCCATTCTGTAGGTTGCCTGTTCACTCTGATGATAGTTTTTTTGCTGTGCAGAAGCTCTTTAGTTTAATTAGATCCCATTTGCCAATTTTGGCTTTTGTTGCCATTGCTTTTGGTGTTTTAGTCACGAAGTCTTTGCCCGTGCCTGTGTCAATGGTATTGCCTAGGTTTTCTTCTAGGATTTTTATGGTTTTAGATCTTATGTTTAAATCTTTAATCCATCTTGAGTTAATTTTTGTATAAGGTGTAAGGAAGGGGTCCAATTCCGTTTTCTGCATATGGCTAGCCAGTTTTCCCGACACCATTTATTAAATAGGGAATCCTTTCCCCATTGCTTGTTTTTGTCAGGTTTGTCAAAGATCAGATGGTTGTAGATGTGTGGCATTACTTCTGAGGCCTCTGTTGTGTTCCATTGGTCTATATATCTTTTTGGTACCAGTACCATGTTGTTTTGGTTACTGTAGCCTTGTAGTATAGTTTGAAGTCAGGTAGTATCATGCCTCCAGCTTTGTTCTTTTTGCTTAGGATTGTCTTGGCTATACAGGCTATTTTTTGGTTCCATATGAAATTTAAAGTAGTTTTTTCTAATTCTGTGAAGAAAGTCATTGGTAGCTTGATGGGGATAGCATTGAATCTGTAAATTACTTTGGGCATTATGGCCATTTTCATGATACTGATTCTTCCTATCCATGAGCATGGAATGTTTTTCCATTTGTTTATGTCCTCTCATTTCTTTGAGCAGTGGTTTGTAGTTCTCCTTGAAGAGGTCCTTCACATCCCTTGTAAGTTGGATTCCTAGGTATTTTATTTTGTTTGTAGCAATTGTAATGGGAGTTCACTCATGATTTGGCTCTCTGTTGTCTATTATTCATATGTAGGAATGCTTGTGTTTTTTGCACTGATTCAAGCAGACCTAATACACACCTACAGAACTCTCCACCCCAGATCCACAGAATATACATTCTTCTCAGCACCACATCACACTTATTCTAAAATTGACCACATAATTGGAAGTAAAACACTCCTCACCAAATGCAAAGGAATGGAAATTATAAGTGTCTCAGACCACAGTGCAATCAAATTAGAGCTCAGGATTAAGAAATCACTCAAAACCACACAACTACATGGAAACCAAACAACCTGCTCCTGAATGACTACTGGGTAAACAACGAAATGAAGGCAGAAATAAATAAGTTCTTTACAACCAATGAGGACAAAGACACAACATACCAGAATCTCTGAGACACAGCTAAAGCAGTGTTTAGAGAGAAATTTATAGCACTAAATGCCCACAGGAGAAAGCGGGAAAGATCTAAATTCGACACCCTAACATCACAATTAAAAGAACTAGAGAAGCAAGAGCAAACACATTCAAAAGCTAGCAGAAGACAAGAAATAACTAAGATCAGAGCAGAACTGAAGGAGATAGAGACATGAAAAACCCTTCAAAAAATCAGTGATTCCAGGAGCTGGTTTTTTGAAAAGATTAACAAAATAGGCCGCTAGCCAGACTAATAAGAAAAGAGAGAAGAATCAAATAGACACAATAAAAAAAAGATAAAGGAGAGATCACCACTGATCTCACAGAAATAGAAACTACCATCAGAGAATACTGTAAATACCTCTACAGAAATAAAATAGAAAATCTAGAAGAAATGGATAAATTCCTGGACACATACACCTTCCCACGTCTAAACCAGGAAGAAGTCGAATCCCTGAATATACTAATAACAAGTTCTGAAATTGAGGCAGTAATTAATAGCCTACCAGCCAAAAAAGGCCAGGACCAGGCAGATTCACAGCCAAATTCTACCAGAGGTACAAAGAGGAGCTGGTACCATTCCTTCTGAAGCTATTCCAAACAATAGAAAAAGAGGGAATCCTCCCTAACTCATTTTATGAGGCCAGCATCATCCTGATACCAAAGCCTGGCAGAGACGCAACAAAAAAAGAAAATTTCAGGCCAATATCCCTGATGAACATTGATGCGAAAATCCTCAATAAAATACTAGCAAACTGATTCCAGCAGCACATCAAAAAGCTTATCCACCACGATCAAGTCGGCTTATCCCTGAGATGCAAGGCAGGTTCCACGTACGCAAGTCAATAAACGTAATCCATCACATAAACAGAACCAGTGACAAAAACCACACGATTATCTCAATAGATGCAGAAAAGGCCTTCGATAAAATTCAACACCCTTTATACTAAAAACTCAATAAACTAGGTATTGATGGAACGTATGTCAAAATAATAGCTATTTATGACAAACCCACAGCCAATATCATACCGAATGGGCAAAAGCTGGAAGCATTCCCTTTGAAAACTGCAACCAGACAAGGATGCCCTCTCTCACCACTCCTATTCAACATAGTATTGGAAGTTCTGGCCAGGGCAATCAGACAAGAGAAAGAAATAAAGGGTATTCAGATAGGAAGAGAGGAAGTCAAATTGTCTCTGTCTACAGGTGACATGATTGTATATTTAGAAAACCCCTTCATCTCAGTCCAAAATCTCCTTAAGCTGACAAGCAACTTCAGCAAAGTCTCAGGTTACAAAATCCATGTGCAAAAATCACAGGAGAGCTTTTAAAGTTAAATCAGAAACTCTGCTGTAATTGTTCTGGGATAGGGCTGGGCATTGGTGTTTGTAAAGCTCCGTCATACGCTAAACAGTATACCACCAGTGTTGCTGATCTGCAGTCAGTCAGTCACAGTGTCGAGGAAATGCCAGCGAGCCCATGACTGCAGCCTAGGGGTTCCGCAAAGAAGCTGAGGAAGGGAGGTGGAAGGGGGATTACCAAGGACAGAGTCTGCCCAGGCAGGCTCTTGTTCAGTTTATTTATGAACACTTGTGTATTTTGGTGGTCATTAGATAAATGTGCTACTTTAAACTATCATTTTTTGACATGTTTCACTCAATTCTTAATGTAAAAAACAATTGAGACATGTTAAACCAGCAAAAAGTTGAAACAAGCACAACCTGTACCTTAGAGTTGTACTAAAACCTCAGCACAGTCTTTTGGACCAATAATCCTAATACTGCAACTCAGCACGATTAAGGCATGTTTAAGCAAAAACCTTGTAATAGTAGGGAATGCCAAGAGCTTTAAATAGGTACTGACAGTAGCCCCGAGATTCCCCAGGGTGTTTTGAGTCTTCCTTTTTCTTCCTGTGAATGCTGCTGGTCCACTGTTACCTACCCCAACTCTGAGAACACAATAGAGTGGCTTTGAAGAAAACCTCTATTTTATATCTCAGGCTCTTTGCCCTGTGAGGTAAAAGTACTTTTATGTTTTCTTTGTGATTTTATGAAAATTTTCTAGAAGATAAGCGATATTTCTTCAATGAGTGGCATGGCCTCTCTCTGGGGATGGTACAACCCAGCTTCCTCATTTAGCGCATCTGTTTTGAGCCTGTCGTGTGCCATGTCCTGTGCTAGGCCCTGGAGAGGCAAAGACACCTCATCCATTAGGAGAATGGCAGGCACATGTTGATAACATGACTTCCTAAATGCCACGAAAGAGATGTGTGAAAGATGGCTGGGAGCCGTCAGTGGCTGCGAAAGACTTGCAAGGCAGTACCGGGCAGGTGGAGACTTAAGGGATTCCAGGGAATTGTTAGCAAGCAGGGCATTTGGGCAGATGGCACAGCCTGGAGAGTGCTGCTTGCCCACCAGGAGTCCCCGTGGCTGGGGTGGACAGGAACAGCGAGTGAGATTGCTGGATTCGGGGTTGAGCTCAGGACAGAGGTACTACAGTTGGACTTACTGTGCTTCAGGAGAGGAGGGGTCTGGGGCCTGCAAAGGATGGCCTGTCAGCTCAGCAGTCTGTGCTTTCTAGAGTATTGTCCCCTCTGCATATGTAAAATTTTGCCTGCATGATGTACTGTAGGGTCATCTGCACAGAATGGCAGCGCACTGAAGAGGGAATTCTCTGGAGGAAGCTACAGTGCCAAGCGGCAGCCCATGCCCTCCCCATCAGAGGGCTCTTTGTCCTCCGGAGGCATGGACCAAGGAAGTGATGCCCCAGCGAGGGACTTTGACGGAGAGGTGAGTAGGCAGGGTTCCGGAGGCGTCATGTATCAGAAAGACTAGGGCATCTTCCCAGGCAATCCCACCACCTTGGGATTGGCCTCAGCTGCAGCAGGGGTCGGGGTCAGGGGCCAGCGTTCACTCTTGGCCAGGGGGCAGCTAGGCCAGTCACTCGGGTTGCAAACTGCAGTTTTCCCAGAGGCATTCAGACTTCTGGCTTTTGTATGAAAATACCATCATCTGTAAAGGCCTACAGAAAGGACGGAGCATGTATGTTCCATGCCTTTTCCTCAGCTCATAGAAGGGGCTTTATATTGACAACGAGGAGGCCCTGTGGGGTTATTTGATCAGGGTGGCTGGAGTGGGTGGTGGTAATCTGAGTCCCTTCTGCCTCCCTTTCTCCCCCTGCTTCTCATTAATGTTTTACTTTGGGCCTTACAGGACTCTGACTCTCCGAGGCATTCCACAGCTTCCAACAGTTCCAACCTAAGCAGCCCCCCAAGCCCAGTTTCACCCCGAAAGACCAAGAGCCTCTCCCTGGAGAGCACTGACCGCGGGAGCTGGGACCCGTGAGCTGCCTCAGCACTGGGACCTCTCGCTCTCCGCTCCCTGCCACTCGCCTCCTCTCACTTTCATCTCTTCCCTCCACCTCGGCCTGAAAGCCACCAGGGGCTGGCAGCAGTAGCAGGACAGGGATTCAGGAGTTCTGACGACACGACTCTCAGATCCACGCCCCCAGCCTAACAGCAACAACAAAGACAGACTTTCCGTAGCAACTTAGATTAATGTTGATTTCATTCCATGCACTTAGAGTTGCTTTCAGTAACATTTTACCCCTACTCCCAAAGGTAGCTTAAATAGACAGATTACACAAATGTAAGTGATAAGAATAAGATTAGACAGATTTTGCTTTCACAGTAGAGTCTCATTATAGTCCTAAAATAGCTCATGGGATTCTCCGCATCCAGAAGGGAGAATCCGTCCCTGGAGTGGCTCACTAAGCTCTTAATCAGCAACCACAGTGAGTATCAACCTGATTGTTGCCAGGAAATCCTTATGAATTAAAACAGTGCATATTTTACTACAGTACAGAGTTTAAATGAATACATAAATGTAGAAGTACTGAATGTATATATTTAAAAGGAGCCTCTTGTATTCAACAAAAGATGGATGCATATATAAGAGAGATGATTTAATTTAAAGAAATATGTTGTTTCTCGTCTGTTTCCCAGCTAAGTAATGTAAAGGGTAGAAAGGCCTCAAGCTCGCATTTTTAGAGGGAGAGCGAGAGAAATCAGAGTTCCCTTTATTGCCTTGTCCTCAAACTGGTTATAGGCTCTAGTCACCTGGGGAGCTTTAGAAAACATTTGCAGACCCTGGTTTTGCTGGTTTGGGGTGTGCCCTGGGCACCAAGCTTTAACATTTGAAGCCACTTCAGCAGCAGCAGCAAAAGGCAAACTCATCTCTACCCAAGATGTTTCTTTTCCTAGTGGTGGAATTTGAACACTTCTCACTTTTTATTGTATTTTATCTTCCACAGATAAATGTAGAAATACACGATTCTGTCACCTCTGATCCCTTCTGTCTGAAAGGGTACAAGGAGTGTTGTAGCTTCTGAAGGTGCAGAAAATGATTTCTAAAAATGCTTTTATTCCTGGGCTAATCCTGTCCCTCCCTAAGTCACAGTGAGGTGTCTGTCCCAGGGCTGGAGACACTTCCCAAGGAGGAGTCTGTTTTGTTGACAGTGGGCGTGAGCTTCTTCAGATAAGCCTGGGGAAGGAAGAAAAAAAGGCTTTCATTACCAAATAATGTAAAACCTCAAAAGCAGGGGCTTGAACAGCCTTAACCAAATATTATTCCCCATAGCCAGTGGAAAATGGATGTGACAACCCCAGTGCGCAGGCCAGAGTGAGCCCAGCACAGCGCTCGGACTGGCTTCCTCTCTCAGGTGCTGGATTGTGGGGTTAGTGGCATTTCCAGCTGGATTCCTCCTGTTGTAGTTGCCATAAGGAAATGAGATGCAGAATCAGACAGATCTATTTCTACAGAATCAAAGCACATGAGTAGAGAAAGAGATAAAAATAAAAGTATCTCATGAAGGGAAGAGATTTTGCCTCTCTTTTACTTTTCACCTAAGTTTCTCTGAGAAATAGAGACAGGATTCTCTCTTTAAAATTCAGTGAAAATGAAGAAAGTTTTCCTGCAGTTGCTAACCTGAGTTGCAGTGTTTAAGGCCATCATTTCACTGCTGCTGTCTGTGACTCCACCTCTGTGTCACTGGCAGCAGCTCGTGCTGGCCTGCGGCATGTGCAGGGAGCTGAGGCTGTTTCCAGGTGATGCTGCTGTGTGGAGAAGGTTCTGAGATGCAGTGAGGGAAGAAAGGATCCTGCTGGGGATTCCATTGTAAGCGCCTATAATCGGGAATTTTCATATAACAGCTTTGACATTTAAACATTCTGAGTTTGGTGCCGGCTCAGATTTGATTATATTTTATTTTGGATGGGTGTAATTCACAGCACAGTTCTAATCTCCCAAATCTTTCTGCTTTTAGAATGAAGTATGAAAACACTTTTGTCACCTGAATACCAAGGGTCGGCCCTTTAGTTGGATCATTGTCATATGACTTGGTAGATCCTTGTCCTCAGCACTCCACGTGAGAGAAGGGAGTCAGCCAGCCAGCCCCTGCCTGGTGCTTGTGACCAGCTCGCACCCCTTCTGTCCACCCTCCCCTCCTCTCCTCACTCTCCCCACCCTCCCCTCCTCTCCTCACTCTCCCCACCCTCCCCATCCTCCTCTTCCCTTTCCCCTTGCCTTCTCCTCTCTCCCTTCTCTTCTCAGGCAAGGAGGAGGCCATCCCAAGCCGAGATTAACAGGACTTGACGTAAGCCATTAGTTTGTAGCTTTGACAAGTAATTGTGAATTTTTGTTGCCTATAGGTGCTTATTTTCCAAAGGATGCTTTTAGGATCAAAATATAACCCTGCCTAAAGTCTAGGCTCCACTGCAATGGGTCATACTCTTCAGCCTCCCAACAGGGCAGATGAGAGAGAGCTACTGAGGCTTGTCTTGGCTGCCAGGCTAACTAGGCGGCTTGTCCATATTCACCCCATGGATTGCGCCATGGCGCTCTTTGAGTTTTCCACTGCAATGGCAAGTAATCTCATCAGTCATAATAGAGCAGTCCCGAATGCGTGTAGATTCTAAAAGCAGGGCTTTAGGGGAGAAACACTGCCAGGGGTAATAGTTTTGGGGAGGGTTTTCCCAAAATAATGGTCATCCTACTGGGTTTATCCCACCCTTAAATATGAAGCCCGTTACCTCCAGAAGCTTCTGAGAAGAATGATGTGAAAAGACAGGGAGTGGGTTCCAGGGAAAGAAAACATAATTACCAGAGGAGTCAGTAGCAAAGCTCACAGATAAAGTATTTTATTACTATCTGAAGTTATCTTTTGTTTTCATGCAGGACATTTTAAAAATGTATATGGCAGCAGAAACTTGTTTCTCAATAGAAAAAATACATTCAGAGGCATTTCTGGGATAGTCTATCTGCGTTAGTATTTGGTGCTATCTATGTCCAGCCAAGTTATCTACCCTCGAATTCTGACTAATCATGTTTTGTGCTTTGGGTATTTAAAATTACATTCATATATATTATTTCTGTTTGCCAAAAACAAAAGTCTTGCTCCTTGTCAAATGATTGCTAAAGTAGATCTTACATTTTTTGTTATTATATATGTATTTATACACACCCCCAACACACTTAGTGATTTCTGTTATTTCCTAGGGAGCACATCTTTAAGGCTATGAGATACAACTAAAAGGAGCCCACCTATTTGGTTTTCCAGCCAATTATTGTACCCACACTTCAGGGGAGAATCTGAAATTCCTGTCATGTTTACAGCAACAATCTATCATTCCTGGCTGGCTCTCAGCCTGTCTTTCCTTCCATAGGTTAGAATTATGTCATTTTGTTACTTAGTGGCCACATCTATTTCTGAGAAAGACTGGTTACATTTATGTGGCATCTCAGGTATCATTAAGGAAAAGCCAGAGCAGGGGTGAGCAGAGGTCAAAACCACAGACGCAGCAGGGCCATTTGCCGCCTTTGGCAGGGATCACAACCACTGCAGTCTCCCAGCAGGTGGGCCTTGCCAAGCCTAAGGCTCCCCATCCAATCTAGACAGAGGGGCGCTCAGAGCAGACTTTGCCGTAGCCCATGTGTGGTGAGCACAACAGGGAATGAATTGGGCACTCCACTTCCCCCTCTCTCTGGCCCAGCCCTGAACTAGATGAGCTGCATTTCATGGAGCCCATTTTAAAACCTCTTTCCTTATGACTTTAATTGTTACTCAAGTCCACAGTTGTCTGTGCACTTCTGCTAGATAAGGAGTGCAAGCCCCGCCCCCCAGCACTGGCAGCACGCTGGGCCCTCCCCACACAGGACACCATGCAGTTCCGGGGGAAGCTGACTCAAATCAACCTTGAAATCTCATGAAAACAAAATGACTTGCCTTTTTATTTGACAGTATATCATTCATTTTATAAATTTTTTAGGGTTTTTCTCGTTGTAATATTGTACAGTTTTGCATGGCCTGGTGTGATCATTTTTTGGTTAGAATATAATGCTGACGTGTATGGAGGGGAAGGTACTGCTTTCGCCTGTCAATCACTCCTTATTTTATTTTGTTTGGTTTTATGCCCTCAGTGTCTTAGGGAACTTTATAAGAGATCCTCTGCTACCAATGATGTGGATTCTTTTGCACAGAAATATTTAAGGTGGGATAGTAAAAAATGTCACAAAAGACTCCTCACCAATATTTTATGTTGGTATCACTTAATATTAACCAGACTTTGCTGTATTGCAATAAAACAGAGAACTGTTAGCATTGAGTATTTTGTCTTTTTCCCCCCACTTGAAATTCTGAGGAATAGAGAAAGGTGCCACCTCTCCGCGTGTCCCTTCTCTTCTTTCTGCTGGCTTCCTTCCTCATCCCAGGCTGCTTCCTTATGCCGTAAAAGGACATGGGGTTAGTTTGCCCCTGTGGTTTAATCTAGGACTTTCTTACTTTCTTCCTTAGCTCGGGTAAGAATGATGTTCAATTCTCCTGAAGCTTTCAACTCCCCTCTTCTGGCCAGATCTTCGCTGTTGCTGTTACTTCAGTCCACAAGACCAAGCTCTGGCTGCATGAGGTTTCCTGAGTGGCCCTGACAGTGTGAATGTGGGAGCAGTTTGATTTTGTGTCACTTAAACAAGACTGACTGTTACTGCTTTTCTGGAGTTAGAATGGTGCCATCTAAGAACACACAGGGAAGGTCCAGGGGTGGCGTTAAAGGAACTCCTGAACTGGTGGCAGCTAAATAGTTATTTGGAGAATAATACTCCTGGTTCCAGTAGCCCATGGAATTGACATTTGTGGCTGTTACTGTTATGTTGGTTTGCTATAATGTCAGCTGTGCAGTGCTTTAGAACAGGGCTTGGCAACCCTTTTCTGTCCAGGACCAGTTAAAAGAAATCCTTGTGCCTTTGTATATATAGTTTGCTGCAGCTCCCCGGCTCTGGCGTTTCAGTGCAAAAACAGTCTTAGCCTGCTACATACATGAACGAGAGTGGCTGTGCTCCAGTAAAACTTACAAAAATGCAGTGGGCCAGATTTGGCCCTTGGACCATCATAGTTTGCCAGCCCTTGGTTTGGTCACCTTAGTGTAGACTGTAAGACCAGACTGTCTTGTTCCAAATCCTCGTTCTGCCACTTTTAACCTCTGGGCCTTTTTCCTCTGTAAAAAGGCCCACTTCGAGTGTCAGGAGTTAATGCATTCAGAATCTAACTTCTAGCCTATGGCTCAGTGTTTTGTCCTTATGAGTAACTGTCAAAGCCTATAGTAACAAATATTTTTTTGTTGTGCAGTGTCCAGCCCTTCACTAGATGTTAAGGATACGAAGACACAGACTCTGGGAAAATCAAGCCATGATTTGCCATGTTCTCATGCCCCATGTCTCAGTGTGAATGGGTGAGCACGGGGAGTCATTCATCACAATACAATACAGTAAAAATCAAAGTAGGTACAAAAGAATAAGTATGTATGTGTGGCCAGCTTCAGAGCCAGCTTTACTCAGGGATTAAAGTCATTTGCAATCCAGTGATCCCCACTGTCTTCACAGGGAGGGCTCTAGTTCTCAGCCAGCTCTCAGACTTGGGACACACAAACCACATTCGTTTCCCTTAGAAAATTCCTCCTCTCCCAGCAGTTATGGTCGTGGTTCCTGGGGAAGCAAATGCTGGCTGTCTATTCTTCTCCTCTCCCTTTACCCCGCATGCTGCTGCTTGACTTGTTTGGCTTGTTCAAGAGGAAGAGACAGACTGTGAGAACCCTGGCTGGGGCTGGCCTGGCTTCTGCCCCTGCTGTTTGTTTACTCTGCAGGACGATGGCTTCAGATCTGAGTGCTGCAGAGTTCGCTAAACAAACAACAGCAAATACCCTTAAGAGGGCCACAAGAGTTCCAGCCAGGGATCTGACAGTGGTGCTGGGTGCCGCTGCTAGCCAGGCAGCCTTATGGACACCACCCAGGCCTCTCCATCCTGTCCCGGAGCCCACTGGGTCTGTTACTCGGCAATCCCAAATTTCAGAAACTATGTTTTCTTGAAGAACCCTGAAAGCCTATACCTCTCAAAGCCTCTTCTGGGCCTCTGCAGTCTGCAGATGCACTTTCAACTGCTCACACGTCCGTAGAAAGGGCCCCAGCTCAGTGTCCAGTGTGTCCTGTTATCTAGGAATCAATCTGGCACCAGGAAAAGCCACTTTTCAGGAAGTGGTCCTCAACTGCAGCTGATGTCTAGAGAGGAGACGTCTCACTGTGATGCAGACCTGGCGTCAGCCCTGCTGGCAGGTGTCAGTGTCCTCCCAGTTGCCACCATCACCGGGTACAGCTGCTTCAGCAGTGTGGTACGGCCTGTCGGGGGCTGGGGCAGTGACACTGCAACCTCTCCTCCTGTTCTCCACCCCTTCCACCTCCCTTCTTACAGGGAACGGGGCTGAGCCTTCCAGGTTCAGGGCCAAGGGCCTCGCACTGAACCAGTCCCAAACCTTGCAAATGGCCTGTGACACTGAGCCTGCTACGACCATCAGGTCAGAAAAGAACCACCACCACGAGCTAGAAGATAGATATGGGTGGTCATTCTCTAGAATACAGAAGAGGGTGCACGCGCCAAAGCACTTCCCATAAGCATTTTTATTAAATTGAAACAAGTTGACTCGATAATTACAAGACTTGTACAAAAAATTCACAGAGCCTGTGAGGAGCCTTTGGCTGGAACTGGTGACACCTGTGCCTCTCATGACAGACAGACGAAGTCCCACCCCGCCTTCCAGCAACAGCGAGCCTGTGTCTGGCATTCCCTGTTCTGCTGCTCCCACCCTCACTGTGGGGCAGCAGTTCTTTAGAAACATTCGGCTGTCAAAGGTGAGAGCCAGCCCCACAGGCCTGGGCCTCACAGGCGTAAGGAGCACTTGTTGGCACTGTTAGATCAGCACCTCTCCCAGCTCCAGCCCATCGGCTGGAGAGGAAAAGGGCAGAAAACACAAATTTCACTTTAGAAACATAAACACACCTACTACACAGATGATAAAATCCCACAATCGTATCTGTGTTCATGTTTCTGGGTTTTGCACTGGAACAGAGATTGGAGGGGAGTAAGGACTCTCTCCCTCCTGCTTAACATTCAAGTCAGGAAAAAGAAGAAAACAAAGTTGCTCTTTCATCTTCATCTACTTATTTCAGAGGACACACAGAGGCAGACTCACCGAGCAGTGGGGCTTCATCTTCATTCTTGCACTTCTCTAAAATCATTTAGCAACAGAAACCGTGGAAAGCGCTGGCTACGGGGCTCCAGGCAGCCACCCCCCCTTATTGGGCAAAGGAGTTAAAAAGAGCATCACCACCACCTCCCTACTGGTTTTTGGCCTGTCTGAGGGAGAGTTCCCGCGGAGCCGGCCTGGGTGTGGCCCACAGCCCTACTGCTGGGCCTGCCTCTTGCGGTAGTTGCTGTAGGCCTCCTCGAACATGGCCTTGCAGGGGAAGCGGGCCTTCAGCTTGGAGCAGATGAGGAAGGAGCCCCCCATCTTCCTGTGCAGGGAGTAGGTCTCCTCGGGTGGGGGGACGAGACGGTGCCTCAGCATGACGGGAATCAGGTTGTGGATCTTCTCAGTGGTGCTCTGGGTGCCAAAATCAAAGGGCTCATCGGAGGCGAAGGCCTCCCCCAGGATGAGGATGGCATCCAAGTGGGCGTCTTCCATGACCTGGGGCAGGAGAGGAAGGGTAAATGGCAGCAAGACACCAGAGCCCTCCACCAGCCTGGGTTCCTCCCACAATGCCCAGGGCACCGAGTTCTCACATAAAGCTCTATTGTAAACTGGATTACATCATGGTAATGGGCATAAACTCACACCCACAGGGGCCAGGAACACGAGGGTAACATGGACTGGGCTGACGTGATGCAAAAGGGGAGTGGTGGGGCCTGTGGCAGAATGCAGAGGATGCGTCCCACCTCCTGGCACTCATTAAGTTTTAACAAAACACTGTTCTGGCCAAAAAGAACAGAGTCCGTGGGCCTGAGCTGGCAGGGCCTCTCACCGTGCGTGTCTGAGCCTGCCAGAGTTCACCCAAAACACACCCAGCAGCCGTGTGTCTGCCCACGGGAACTAGCAGCCTAAGGAAGCTGCCGCCAACAGAGCAGGGGAGAGGAGCTGCCGCCAGGGACAGCCCAAGGTGGTCAGAGGGATGGGGGGCCAGGAATCGAGTCAGTGCGAGTGGCCATAAGGAAGAGGCGGCGGAGAGCTGCTGCCCACTGAGGGCTTACAGCTGAGATAAGGGAGGCTCAGAGATACTGACAAGCCTCAAATGGCACTCCTACGAGACAGCAAACCCAAGGCTTGACCTGGATTTAACTCCTTCCCCACTGTCAAGCAAGTGGAAAATGCCACTTTGTGGGTGGCTTCAGGCAGCACCAGCACAGACCATTCCCCTTTATTTTAAAGGCTTCTAAGGTTTCTTCTGACTCTCCCCAGGGATGAGGGGGAGGGCTGGGGCTTCCCTTCCCACTTGCTCTGCACAGTGGCTCAATCGAGCCCCGACCCCAAGCCCTAAGTGGGCGAGAGTGAGAGGCAGAAACGAGCTTCACGACAAGTCCCCTGAGTCCCCAACTAACTGGCCCACTCGGAAAATCTCACGCACAGCAGGGCAGCATGGGCCAGGGCGGGCCCCAGCTTCCAGACCGTGCCCAAGGAGGCCCAGCCTCTGGGGACCCCTTGAGGGCAGCTGCCCCCTGTGCTTTCATCCATTCCTACACATGGAGCTGGGCCCTGGGTCACCAGGCCCCGGGGATCCCCCCAACCCTGCTCACCTTGACCTCATAGCCAGTGAGGAACTTCATCTCTATGGATTTCGCCCGCACAGTCTCCCTGTCCCTGTCGGCAGCAGCCCTGATGATCTGGGGAGAGGCACAGGAGGGGACCGTGGGCAGCATGGAAAGAAAAGCTCCCGACATCCCAGGGAGCCAAGTGCCACACCCGGGCCCACCCCACCCTCATCCTCTCCCTGCACAGGGCCCCCAGCCAGTTCTGTGACACGCCTGGCAGCTGTCAGCCTAACTGCCTGCTGTCACCAGACCTGAGGGGCAGGCAGCGCAGATGGGGACACAAGGGCAGGAACCCAGTCATTCTCCCTACCCCAAGTCCCCCAGCATCCTGTCCCAGCCTCAGAAAAACGTGGACCAAGGCCAGGGCCCCTCTCCAGTTACCTGAATGTAGAGGTCAGTGAAGGATCTGTCATATTCCCGTGTTGCCCCAAAATCCAAAAGAGCCACCTGGGGTCAGAGACACCAGGAGAAATTTGGCCCTGGTGCTCCATGGTGCAGGTGTGGGGCCGGGAAGGGGGTGCAACAGAGGGCGGTGAGGATCCCCACTCCCGGAGCCCTGAGCTCTCTGCTGACTTTCCCAGGACAAGGGGCAGTCCAGGGCCTCACGTGCCCCATTCAGAGAAGCTCTCAGGCCTGGCTGCGGGTGCCCCCACCCTGGGGCTCACCTTGTGCTGCTGGGGGTCATAGAAGAAGTTGGACCAGTTGGGGTCTGTTTGCATGAAGTGGAACTCGAACAGCTCCCTCAGGCACAGAACCAGGATGTTGTAGCAGATCTGCGGACAGTGGGAAGGGTCTGTGTCAGGCAGCACCACACTGCCTGGTGCCCTGGGAGACTGGGGCCAGAGAAGCCCCTGCCTCCTGTTTTACCCACCCTACCCTGCGGGACTGTTTGATTCCCAGTGTCACTTGGGCCAGGGAAGGCAGCAGCTCCCCTATGTCCCCCTAAGTCCCACTGGTGCTACTTCACTGCCCCTCACCCCCAGGGAGCACCTCAGGGCTCCAAGTCCCCGGCTCACAACATTAGGTCACCAAACAGCCACACGGCAGGGCCACCCCGGCCCCACCTGTCTGCTGGCACAGACGCACCTCATTCCGAATCTCCTGGCTGAGCCCTTCGGCCTGGTCCAGGGGGAAGCCGGACACCAGCTCTGTGGTCAGCACGTGTGGGCTGCAGAGCTCATCCACGATCTCAGGCACGTAGAAGAAGGGGTGGTCCTTCAGCAGTTCCCTGGGTAGGGGCAGGAGGTCACGCCCTAGCCACAGGCCCTCCACACCACCTCCCCCACACACACACCCCACTAGGCAGAGGGCCCTCCTTCACCCCAGGCAGGATGTGGCCTCGGCCCAGGCTGCAACCCCAGCCCTCTGCCCCTCAGAGCCGGAGGGGCCTTCACCAGCTGCTGAACGTGGTTCCTTCTGCCTCCCTGGTGGAAACATGCAAGGGGCCAGGCCGGGGGCCACACCTGAACTTGCGGGCGCAGGCGGCCTCTCGCTGGTAGTCACACTCCAGGGCCAGCTCTCGCCTCAACACGTCGATCAGGTGCTCGGGGAACAGGCCTGGACCGGGGAGAAGGGCATCAGCGAGGAATGGGGCTCTGCAGGGAGGCCCCCCTCTGGTCCCCAGAAGCCAACGCAGATGCCTGCCACCCACTCCTGCCCTTGACCCAACCACCTAGCCTCAGACCTTCTGGAAGCATGTTGCTCATGTTCAGCACGGCCATGAGGTTGTTGACATCACTGTTGATGCTCTGGGCCACGCCAGGGTACTGTGGGGGTATGGGCAGGGCAGGGGAGTTAGCCCAGGGAGACGGGTGGGCCCTGCCTGGGGCACTCCCCCAACCCCCACTGGCTTTCCAGCTGTGTCCTGGCCCCCGCCCACACCCTGGAGAACCAGAGCTAAGACCCAGCCATGCTGCCGTGACCCCTGGACCCCATCACAGCCTCATTGTCCACCTTCTACTGCCTCACCTCACTCACAGCCACCCTCCCACCAGCTCTGGCCCCAAAAGGCAATCACTTGTCCCCTGTCCCTGCCCATCCCAAACCAAGCTTGCTGGGGGCCCCTCCGTGCCCCCAAAGTCACTCATTTAGCAAATACTTCCCAAGCTTCTGGTGCCGTACAGGCACTGGGGCCAGAGGACACCACATATGGCCCTGCCAGGAGAGAGGGTGCCCTGCGGGACGTGGGGTGCAGAGGTCCCCATGAGCCAGGCCCCAGCTCTGCCCCCTGCAGCCCCCATAGGGACAGGCACTGCGCATCAGGCCGCCTACCTGGATCTTCATGGCCACCTCGCGGCCGCCCTTCATTCGGGCCAAGTGCACCTGCCCAATAGATGCGGCGGCGAAGGGCCGCTCCTCGAAGTATTCCAACTTGTCCCGCCAGTTGGGGCCCAGGTCGTTGTTGAGAGTTTTCTGGAGGGCAGGGCCAGGGAGGGGCTCTGAGCACGCCCTGCCTGGGCCACCCGGAGAAGCCCCGAGTCTGTCCCCTCCACCCAGTGGGGGCCGAGGACCCAGAGGGTGGGCAGAGCCCCTGGCTCCTCACCATCATCTGCTTCAGTGGCATGAAGTCCGCGCTCTGCCGCACCCGCTCGAAGATCTTAGCCAGGTGGGGGTTGATAAAGGCGTCATCTGGAAGGCAGGAGAGTGACACAGGGCGAACCTGGGGATGAAAGTGTGCGCCCAGGACCTGGGAGGGCACACTCCTGGGACGCCCTGGCCACCACACTCCCCCCACCAGGAGCACGGGTGAGGCCAGAAAGACAGGAGCCCTCGCACACACGCCCTCGGCCACTCGGCGTCACCGCAGCCCCAGCCTCCGCCCAGTGACCTGAGAAGGTGGGCTTTTTACACTGAACATGCAGTTTTTCATAATTACAAAAGAAATTTGGAAAATAAAACATAGTAAAATGTTGAAATGACCTGTGTTCTGACCGCTTCTAGAGAGCAATTTTTCCTCTCTGCTCTTCTTTTCATGTGTTTCTTTGGGCCCAGAGCCGCCCGCCTGGAGACCAGGCCTATTATCCTCTAAGATCTCTCCCCAGCCTGCTCACATCTTGCCCACTGAGCTTTGGTGGGGCCACTGCTCCCAGCCCTGGAAGTTGACACCCCCAGCAGCCCACGCAGTCCCGGGGCAGCAGCCCCCGCGTCCACTCACCCTGGATGCTCAGCATCTGGCCCAGCTTGAGCGCCGCACCACGCACCTTGCAGAGCGTGCGCACAATCCGCTCTGCATTGGCCTCAGACAGGAAAGGACTGGAATCCAGCACGGACTTCTTCCCTGTGGGCGGGCAAGAGGGGTCACCACGGCACTCGGGGAGGGGGGTCTGGGAGTGGGATGGCAAACCCAGCCTGACACAGACGGAGGCTCAATGTCTTTCCTCCCAGGCATCCATAAAACCAGCAACACAACTAACTACTGTTCCCACATCCACCTCCCCAAGCCTGTGTAAGCCGCATCCCCAGGCCCTACGCCAGCGCCTCCCAATACACACACACAGGCATGCACACGTACATATGTGCACACACACATGCACACACACACACAGGGCCTCTCCCTTCCATATGGGGACCTGGCGGGCCGTGGCAGGGCCATGGTGTTGCCTGTGGCTGGAAGGGGCATGGGAGGGGGAACCAAGAGAGAGGGAGGAACCTGGGGGACCCAGGTGAGGAGGTGCCAAGCCTTTGCCCTGTGCACCCCCACCCAGGGCACTGCACAAAGGTCCGCTGCACCTGTGGGGTTGGCGTGCATTTGCACATGGGGCCAGGTGGCTTCAGCCGGAGGCCTGTCCTCAAGGGAAGGGCACTCAGGCCAAAGGCAGCACATCCCAGGGGTGCCCATCTCTCCCCTCCACCCAGAGGCCCCCTGCAGCTCAGTGCAGCCAGCTGGCCAGTGATGAGCATGCAATGACCCCAAGGGTGCAGGTGGCCTTTTTCCAGTCCACCAAGGGGAGGGCTGAGGGCCGTGACTCAGGAGCAGCAGAAGGCCGGCTAAGTCAGCTGCCAGCAGCCATGTGGTCCAAGGCAGCTGGGCCCCCTCTAGCTTCCGCCCCCTCCTGGGCCATCAGTTCAGTGCTGCCTAGACATGGAGGTGCCCCTGTCCAGAGGCAGAGAGAGGCCTGAGCAGGGATCTGGAGCTCCGAGTCCTCCCACCTTCCCTGAGCCCTTCAGCACCCCTCGTCGCTGGGCCTCCAGCCCTTGTGACATTCGGAGCTTCTCCTGCCTTCTGTCCTGTGAATCTAGTTAGATCTCAAGCCCCAAGAGGTCGCAGTGCAGCTTCCTCCTCTCTGGCCCCCACAGCACCCAGCATTTGCCTCAGCTCAAATCACTTCAGGCCTGGCACAGCGCTCGGGTGGCATGGAGCCAGGTCCCCAGCAGGGGAAGAGAGAGGTGACCGTGCCACTGCCCTCTGCCCCGGAGCCAGGTGCAGCCTAGCCCCGGAGAAACCAGGGTGGGGCGGGCTGCCCTGAGAACAGAGGCCCTGCGGCCCGGAAGAGGAGCCTCGGAGAAGACCCGCATCTGCCCACACATGCAGGCAGCCACGTGGAAAGGGGCCAGGCTCACTCCAGGGTCCCAGCCAGCAGGAAGGGCCCTGGGAAGGTGGGAGACATTAGCTCTGGGGGAAGAGGCTGAGCTGCCCTAGGAGGCTGAGCTATGACCCATGGGCAGAGCAAGTCCAAGAGGGCTGGGTCCAGAAGGGTCCCTGGGCTACCCCCTTGCCTTAGGCAGCAGCAGATGCCAGCGCCAAAGGAAAGGCAGTCAATGTTCCCTCTGCCCCCTAGGCCTGTGGTACTTGTGGGCTGGGGGCTTGGGCCTGGGTCCCTAGCGAGGGGCAGGCAGAGAGGGAAACCTTGAGGAGAGGCCACTGCCCCTGGCCAGAGCAGGGAAAGTCTTTCTCCTCATGACACACAGAGTAGGCCTAGGGCGGCAGCACTCCTGAGAGATGGGGATGGTGCCTGGCCCAATCGGGGCTTTCCCAGGTAACCTATCAGCAAAGCTGGTCAATGCCACAGGCTGGAGGTATATCCCCCACCCAGGCAGGGCTGGCTGTGAGAATGACCTGGCAAGCGGGGATGGGCCCAGGGCTACGGCGGCGTGCCCCTAGCCCAGGAAAGGTCCTTCCAGGGCAGAGCTCAGCCAGGGTGGCCGGCATCCTCCAGGCCAGAGGGTGCCAGGGCCTGGTCAGGAAGCTGCAGCGCAGTTTGGGGCTGCCCAGGGCCACCCCACTCCAGCCTAAGCCTTGGGTCCCCCTCTCAGGGCTAACAATGCCTAGGCCCCTTAACCCCCAGCCTGGGGTCACCACTGTCCCTGACAAAGGACACCAGCTGTAACTGTGGAGCCAGCCTGGCCTCTTCCCTGCTTGGATGAGGTAGTCTGGAGAACAGCCAGCTTTGGAGAGGACAGTAGGGGACAGTAGGGGAAGGCTGGCTTCTCCTTCCAGAGAAACCCAGGCTTCATTTCCCAGAGGGTTTCGGCACCAGCGCTAAAAATACCCTTGCTAAGCCCTCCGTCCTCAGCCCCTTCTAAGGACATGCATGCCACCCGTGTCCCCAGGACTCAGCCGGGGCCTGTGGGATGGACTAGTGCCCTTGCCCCAGAAGGCAGCGTTGGTGGGTGAAGGGGAGCTGTCTGGGGACTGGCAGGGCCCCCAAAGGGGGCTAGCCCAGGCTGGCAGACAGGGCTGTGAGGGCTGCAGTGTGGCCAGACACCGGGTGTCTCTGGCGGCCCCCATGGACGGGGGTGGAAGGGCATGATACCAGAATAAGCTGACATTCCCTGAATAGGCCGGGGCCAGGGGACTTGGCCCAGAACTCCAAAGGCGTTTAGGAAGATCCACCAAGCAGACGGTTCCCTTGGCACTGCTCTCCACACCCCAGGCCCCGCTAACAGGAAAGCCCCTGCTGGGCTGACCTCGCACCCACCTGGCCCGCCCCCCATGCCTGAAGAGGCCTGAAGAGGAGCCCGGCCTGGTGCTCACAGGCAGAAGGCGGCAGGAGCTCAGTGCGCCCCACTCATCACAGCAGCACGAAGCCTCCGCATGGTCCGTCCGCAGGACCTCTCCACAGAGGGCCCGGCCACAGCGGCCACCAATCTCAGTGGGATGAGTGTCCTGACCTGACCACCTGCCTGACCCTGGCTGTGACCTTCACCTCAGAGGTGAGATGCCTCTGCATAGGTTACAGCCTCCCCGGGTTACTAAGCTGGTGAGGAGGAGCCTGCAGGGTCTGCCTGCACACCTCCCCTGCCCCCAGCCACACCTGACCCGGCCAGACCAGGGACTCCCAGAGAGCAGGGCAGCAGCAAAAGGTGGGTTTACAAGGAGGTATGCAGGTGTATGGAGGGTGTGTAAGAAGGTGTGTGGGTGTGTGGTGGGTGTGGAGGGTAAGGAGGTGCAGTGTTCAGTGGGTGGTGGGTGTGTGGAGGGTGTGTAAGGAGGTGTGCGGGTAAGAGGTGGGTGTGTGGAAGTGGGTGTGTGGAAGATGTAAGGAGGTGTGCCGGTGTTCGGTGGGTGTGCAAGGGGCGTGTAAGGAGGTGTGCCAGTGTTCAGTGGGTGTGCAAGGGGCGTGTAAGGAGGTGTGCTGGTGTTCGGTGGGTGTGCAGGGGGCGTGTAAGGAGGTGTGCGGGTGTTCGGTGGGTGTGCAGGGGGTGTGTAAGGTGTCCAGGTGTGCAGAAGGCATGTGAGTCTGCAGGCAGCCAGAAGGAAGGGGCTGGGTGGCCACTTTGGGCTGGGAGGAGGAAGGGCCTCCAAGCCTGTCCCCCTCTAAAGCAGGTCAATCCGTCTGTATGAACAGCCTCATCACCCCAGGGATGCCACTTACATGGAACCCCATGCAAATGCGGCCCAGCTGGCTGACACTCCCAGAGCACAGGTTGGGCTGGGGGCTGACAGGCTCAACCCTCCCAGGGCCCACCCTGCCCCTCCCACTGAAGGGCCCGGCTCACCTGAGGGGTCCTCGGAGCGCAGGCTCTTCTTGGCGACCTCTGCCAGTGCCCCGAAGCCCAGACCCACGGCCAGACCTGCAAGGAGGAGGGGGCGGGCACTCAGTGCTCACACAGGGCTGGGGCCACCCGCCACCCACCCGTAAGGCCTGGGGCAGCACCACACAGACACCGCTTGCACCAAGGGCCCTCGCTGCCATGCCAGCATTTTGAAAAGTGGGGAACAAGGTGGGAGATGCCACCTGTTGTTTTAAGAGAACATTTGGCTCGAGGTAGGTGTTTCCAGTGAAAAAGATTCAGGAGTCCACCACCCCACACCATCACCTTTGATAATCCACAGGCTCACGGGCACACGGACACCCCAAAGTAATGCCAGCTGGGAAGCACCTGGGAAGGACCCAGCACAAATGGGAAGACGGACCAGGGATGGTCCACAGACCAAGGTCACCCCGACCACACAGGGCACCCTGAGAACACAACCACCCCCCTTCAGGTCTGCCTGAAAAGCCTCCACTCACCTAGACTTCCCTAATTCACTGGAACAGGAAGGGTGTTGCCACAGGCATACAAAGCACTTGGTGGTGAGAGTGAGAACACTTTTGGCTCCCCCTAATCCAAGCCAGGGGAATTCGCGGGGCTCAGGTGCAACCCTCGCTGGGGAATGGAAGGCCCTCTCACCCACCCTGCTTTCTGCAGGGCTGGCAAACACTGACATCTGAGGACCGTGGGGTGCCAGGCCTTCCCCTTATCCTCTTTCACAATCTTCCGAATCAAGGTCCACTAACACCTCATTTATCCAAAAATCAGTCAATGAATCATCCCAGCTGCTCAAGAAAGCCACTCCCCACCCCTGCCCAGGAGCCCAGAATGTGCCACTAATGCCACACCTCACCCAGAGCCAGTATTCTCTTCCTTTATACCCAGCTGTAGCTGGCTTTCCAAGGCAGGCATGGGTGAGCAGAAAGAGGGTGAAGAGCACCTGGCTGGGCATGGTGACCACAGCCGGCAGGGCTGAGACCAGAGCGGCCGCACAGTGAGCCGGCCTGGGAGAGCCCCGCACCCCGCACCCTGGCAACATCAAAGCCCCGCAGCCCCACAGCCAGGCAACATGGCAACGCCACAGCCCCACCGCCCAGCAGCCAGGCAACATCGCAGCCGGGGGCTGTTGGGGGAGAGGGCTCACACCAGGACGCTCTGTTTAAGGGGCAAGGAAACTGGCATCTGCTTCCATGTTTCCAAATTCTCTACAGTGATTATGCATGACTTTTATGAAAAATACAGAACTTGTTGAAAATTTAATGAAAAGTACATTTTAAAAATAAAAAGAAGATAACTCAATTTTTTAAAAAAATGTTTTTGCAATACATTTTTACCCACACCCGGGCAACAGTGCACCCTCCACGTCCCCAGCTGTCTGGGCAGCCCCTGCCTCACAGGCTGTCGTGTGGGCATGAGTAGAGCACTCGCCGGGCCAGGCACACGCAAAGGCCACACAAGCAGCTGCTGTTGTTCTCGTGACTCTATTCAAAAAGGCTGGACCGGCGCAGAACAAAAGAAACAGAAGGTAAGCCACACATATAATTGTTACTTTTCTAGCAGCCACACTGAAAAAGGCAAGAAGAAACATGCAAAATGAATTCTAATAGTATAATTTACTTAATATACCCAAAATGTTATCATTTCAACAAGTAATCAAAATAAATATTATTAGAGATATTTTACACTTGTGTGTGTGCACAAAGTCTCCAAATGCCATGTGTGTTTTATACTCAGCACATCCCACTGTGGACCAGCCACATTTCCAAGGCCCCATGTGGCTGGCAGCTCCGTACTGGGCAGCATGGGGCAGGATAAGCCGAGCCTACTGGCCCTCAGGAGTGACAACACACATGGTACAGATGTCTGCTGTGTTGGGACGGGGATGCCTGGCAGGTACATCAGCTCTTTATCTCGCTGTGGAAAGCCCTGGGCTCAGAGCTGGGAGACACAGTCCCCATTTAAACATTAACTCCCTGACGCCTGCCCACCTCTGCCCTGCCAGCACTCGAGCACACGATCTGACTTAGCAAAATAAACGGAGACAGGCAACATTAGCCTGCGCACTGCAGTGACCTTCACCAATGTCTCTCTGTGTCTGGATTCTTCTCTGCCTGAAGCAAGTCCAGAGACAAGCCCACAAGAGGGGCAGGTGGCTCCACAGGTTACCGGAGATGCCACAGCTGTAGGGTGGGCCACATTGAGCTCCTCCTTCTGCAGGCAGAGGTATGTCCCCCTCACCACCCTCCATCAGGACTCCCCCCTCAAACTGTTCTCTGGCCACTTTCAGGCTCACAGCTCTCCACTGGCAAGGACCTGTTATTAAACAAATGACCAAAAGAATATCCCACAGAGGAGGCCTCAGGCCCCACACGTCCCTCAGGACCGACCAGCCCGGTGCCAGGCCGAGGCGCTGCCCACTGACAGACAGGCTCCATCGGCAGGCTCCCCAGGGGGCAGAAACCAGCCCAGCCGGCCGGCAACCCTGACCTTGGCCTCACAAGCTCCTGCCCCAGTGAAACCAGAATAAACTGAGGCCCTCCCGTCCCGGACTCAGCGCATTGCTCAGGACCCCAGGCCGGCCTCTGCCCTCCACTAGAACCAGCCAGCACTGGAGGCAACTCCAGAAGACGAGCACCTCAGCCGAGACTCCCCGGGTCCTCGTGGGACCCCACTTGGCACCCCCACAGCCCTCAGGACACCTCACACCTCTCCCTGCTCAGATCCACATTCTAAGAGCCCCCCCCCGCGGCTTGGCCCGCATGGCCAGCAAGGGAGTCCTGCAGGAAAACCAGCCCCAGCACAAGCTCCAGGCTCTAAAGCCACTGTCAGCAGCCTTGCTTCCCTCCTGGCCTGTTCCAGGAAAGCTTCTGACATGTTTCTCACAGAGAGAAGTTATGCAATGAAGGAATGACAGGCGAGGGAGGGGCAGGCTCTCCCCCAGGCAGGAACACAGGCTGCAGGCCAACCTCCTATGACTTCTGGAGCCCAGTCCCCCACAAGACCCCATCCTCCCAAAAGTCCCTCTAGGAGGTCATCAGAGCCAAACAGGGCCCTCCTGTGGGCAGTCACTTGGCTTCTGCCCAGATGGACACCAGGAGGTTAAAAAAAGCAAAACATCAAACACCTTCCAACAAACAGGGCCCTTCCTAGCAGGCTGGGTGAAAAGTGCTTAAGGGTGGGGGTGAGTAAGTAAAGTTCCTTGGGGCTTTGGCTTTACCTGCCAGAAACTAGGCCTGTTTACAGAGAAGGGCTCGGGGGAGTTTCTCTACCAGCAAGGGGTAAAGCTTTATACAGCTAAAGATAAACAGCAGCAAACTATAAACCAGGCGCTGCGCTAAGCCCAGCTTTTTACTAAGGCATCCAACAATCCTCGTCTGATAGACAAGAAATCCCCACAGAAAATGCAGCGGCCCAGGAGGCTTCCCTTTGCTTCAAGGTGTTCCTGAATCCCCAGTGATTCAGTCTTTCTCTATCACCACCTGGTATCCTCCAGCTGCCCCCAGCCTCAGGGGAGGACAGGGGGCCTGGGGAGGGGGCTGCAGCCCACAGCACAGGAGGAAGGGGCACGGGAAGGGGAGAGGAGTTCCTAGCGGCTGCTCTCACAGCTTCTCAGTATCTGTCCCTCTGTTCCCAGAACTGGACTGGTGGGGGAGGGGAAGAGCTACAGCCCCTCTGGGGCCTAACTGCAGACCCTGGCCAGGCTCAGACTTCCACACGCACCACAGAGGCCTGGGCTCTAGTCCCAGGGATGTCACAAATAACCATATGGCCCTGGGCCATATACTTCTTCTTGGCTCAGCTTCCTCATCTGTAACAGGAGAGAATAAGAACCTCCCTCATCTCCAACACAGAGCTCCTGAAATACACAGAAAAGCCCCTTTCCAAGAAGGCTCCTGAGAAGGCAAAAAACTACACTCCCGCACCCCTGCCGAGGGTGCAGAACTCTTGGGTCTAGAGCACATCTATCCTGCTGCAAAGTGGACCCAGAAGAGCACCGGCACTGCAGGAAGCATGGCGTGTGCCCTCAGCAAATCAGGCTGGCGTCACTGCCTGCCACTTGTCGCTGGCCTTGTATGCAGCCCTGTCAACAAAGGGGCATCATGCCAGCAGGTTAGGGCACACAGTGCTGTTGCCGGGGGTCCTGAGGTCCCAGCCAAAGGGTCCAACAGCATCACTGCTGTGGGATGGCTCTCAAGGCCATGGCAAGCCACAGCCAGGTCTCAAACGGTGTCCAGAAACCAAGTGATACTGTGAGTCTTTCACAAAACTAAGTTATTCCATTTATTATCCTCTATCTTGAAGCACGTACTTTACACTTTTGCACTGTTAAAATGTTCTTTTGAAAAGATAAATAAAGTGATGGTATAAAGTGATGCTGCTTTGTTTTAAATGTTCTTACATGCAAAATTTTAAAAATAACTACCCCAAGCCCATTCACCCAACATTTGTTTTAAATTTTACCACTGAGATGAGGGACACAAAAGGTTGGGGGGGGGGGATGGGGCACAATGGTCCCAGAGAGAGCTTTGCTGCTGGTGTATTAACAGTATCCGAAGTGTACTGGCATCTTTGGGAAATTAAGCAACAAGAGCCAACAGCCTAAGCAATGCCTGTTTTCTAACATAAGAGAGTTACCTTACTTCTTAGGAAACCCAATGGAGTCTCATAAGCTATATTTAAAAGCAAAGTATTTTTCTGGGAGTAAGGGACTCCTAACCTTTTACCTTTGAAAAATAATAGGATACCCAAGGGTCCATTCCCTCTACTCTTCATTCCTAGCCCACTGACATGCTTTTTCTCATATGAGCATCTCCTTGTTTTCACAGGTCAAATTTCAAAATCCATTCTACACAGAATCAAATAATATTATTGCTTCCTATTTCTTTACTTTTTGTTTCCTGTCTTCCTCTCTCCCCTTTTCCTCTCTCCCCTTCTGCCTTAATGATGTGGATTGTAAGTTTCTGTGTGAAGGCCCCAGGAACCACCACAGTGCTATGCACAAAGCAGTGTTCAACGACTTCTGGCAAGTCTTCTCTAGTACCTCCTCTATCCACTAAAGTCTCAATTCTGTAGGTGTCCATTTCTCAATGTATAGGTACAGAGGAGATAAGTCATCTCCTCTGAACCTGCAAGACTGAAGGATAAATGGAAAAAGGGATGGAAAATACAGAAAAGAGCAAAAGAGACACAGGGGACAGAGGAAAAAGATCTAACATATGTGTAACTGGAGTCCCAGAAAGAGAGGAGAGAGAGAATAGTACAGAAGTAATATTTGAAGAAATGATGAAAATTTTCCAAAACTGATGGAAGCCACAGTTCAAGATGCTCTGTAAACCCCAAGCAGAATAAATACAAAGCAAACCACACTCAAGCATGTCACAAACTGCTAGAGAACAAAAACAAAAAGGAAATTGTAAAAGCAGCCAGAGAAAAGAAATAAGATATAATTTTCAAAGGAGCAGCCATGCAACTGATAGCCACATTTTCAAAAAAACAAACTAAGAAAACAATAGAGGAATATTATTAAAGTGATCAAAGGAAACATATTTTCAACATCGAATATTCTACCCAGCAAGAATACCTTAAAAAAAAACAAAGTATGATGATATATTCTCTTTTTTTTCTTTTTTCTTTTTTTTTTGAGATGGAGCTGTCGCTTGAGCTGGAGTGCAATGGCGCCATCTTGGCTCACTGCAACCTCCGCCTCCCCGGTTCAAGTGATTCTCCTGCCTCAGCCTCCCAAGTAGTTGGGATTACAGATGCCCACCACCATGCCCAGCTAACTTTTTGTACTTTTAGTAGAGACGGGGTTTCACCATGTTAGCTAGGATCGTCTCCATCTCTTGACCTCATGATCCACCCTCCCTCGCCTCCCAAAGTGCTAGGATTACAGGCATGAGCCACCGTGCCCAGCTATAATGACATTTTCGAAAAAATAAAAACTAGATCGGGTGTGGTGGCTCATGCCTGTAATCCCAGCACTCTGGGAGGCAGAGGTGGGTGGATTACCTGAGGTCAGGAGTTCGAGATCAGCCTGGCCAACATGGCAAAAGCCCATCTCTGCTAAAAATACAAAAATTAGCTGGGTGTGGTGGCATGCACCTGTAATCCCAGCTACTCGGGAGGCTGAGGCAGGAGAATCGCTTGAACCCGGGAGGCAGTGGTTGCAGTGAGCCAAGATGGCACCACTGCACTCCAGCCTGGGCAACAAGAGCAGAACTTCATCTCAAAAAATAAATCAATAAAAAATAAATAAAAACTAAAAGAATTCATGATTAACAGACTACATTGTAAGAGAGAAGAGAGTTTCTCAGAGAAAAAGAAAATTATACCAAATAAAATTATAGAAATGCAGGAAGAAAGAAACACAAAAAAGGGCAAATATGTGGGTAAATCTAAATTCATATGGGCTGTACAAAGAAATAATATCTTGTGGTGTTTAATATATCTTAATAATATCTAAAAAGTGTTCTAAGGTATTAGCATTATTGGAGAAGTAGTAAAAATAATCAATCACTTATTTTTATATTGTAATAGGTCAAGATGCATGCTGTAATCTCAAGAGTGATCACCAAAAGAACAGTAAAGGAATGTAAAACATAAGAGCTAACAAAGAGAACACATGCATGGTCATGCATCATATAACATTTCAGCCAACGGACTGCATATATGACAGTGACAGATTATATCATATTTTTACTACACCTATTCTATGTTTAGGTACACAAATACCATTGTATTACAGTTATCTACTGTATTCAGTACAGTAACATGTTGCACAGGTTTGTTGTAGTAGGCTATACCATCTAGGTTTGTGTAAGTACACTCTATGATGTTCACACAATGATGAAACTGCCTAACAACACATTTCTCAGGCTGAATCCTTGCTAAGACACACATGAGGGCCAGGTGCGGTGGCTCAGGCCTTTAATCGCAGCACTTTGGAAGGCTGAGGCAGGTGGATCACTTGAGGCCACGAGTTCAAGATCAGCCTGGCCAACATGGCAAAACCCTGTCTCTGATAAAACTACAAAAATTAGCCGGGCATGGCGGCACACACCTGTAATTCCAGCTATTTGAGAGGCTGAGGCATGAGAATTGCCTGAGGTTGCTGTGAGCCGAGATCACGCCACTGCACTCCAGCCTGGGTGACAGAGCGAGACTCTGTCTCCAAAAAAAAAGAGAGGCATGACTATAATTTTAAGTCTTTGATTAATTTGAAAAAAGGCAAGACAGGAGAGAAAAAGGGGGACATAACAGACAGGTCAAATAGTAAACAAACAAAAACTAAGATAGTAGATATAAACTTCAATACATCTGCAATTGCACTTAAATGTAAATGGCCTAAATATTCTCATTATAAGATTATCAGTCTGCACTTAAAACACACAAAAAACCAACTATATATGCTGCTCATAGATATGCATTAAACATAAGGACATTTTAAAAGTTAAAAGTAGAGGGGAGAAAAAAAAAGATAACATGCAAACATTACCCAAAACAAAGCTGGAATGTAGCTATAGTAATATCAGACAGTGAAGACTTTCACAGAGATGAAAAGAGGCATAAGAACAAAGAGTCAATCCCTAGGAGGATATAAGAATTCTAAATCTGGCCAGGCGCGGTGGCTCACGCCTGTAATCCCAGCACTTTGGGAGGCTGAGGCGCGCGGGTCACGAGGTCAGGAGATCGAGACCATCATGCGCCTGTAGTCTCAGCTACTCAAGAGGCTGAGGCAGAAAAATCACTTGAACCCGGGAGGTGGAAGTTGCAGTGAGCCAAGATTGTGCCACTGCACTCCAACCTGGGCAACAGAGCAAGACTCTGTCTCAAACAAAAAAAAAAGAATTCTAAATCTGTAGGCAACAAATAACATAGCTTTAAACCATATAAAGCACAAGTCAATAGACTAAAAATAGGTAAATCCACAATCTTGGTAGACTTTTTAATGCCTCTCTCGATAGCTTATTGAATAAGCAAACCAAAATCACTTAAAAATCTGATCAATATGAATAACAAACCAGACTAGATAGACAGATCACCACACTTAACATGAATTATTTTCAGGTAAACATGGAACATTTACCAAAATATTCCCATTTGGAATCAATGGCAAGACCCTTATTTTACAAAAGAGAAAACCACGGTAGGGCCCAAGGTCACACTAGAAACACAGCTGTAATTAAAGGCCAGTTATTATGATGACCTAAAGTTCAGTTCTAACCCCATATCCAATATATGACCCTTTCTTTCACACCACTCTTTAATAAAATCTAATATCCACAGATCATCCTGCCCACAGCATCACAGTCATAATGTCCCATAGCCAAACTGGACTTAGGACTCATGCCCCGCCCCCATTTCAGCATCAAAATGAGCCCCTGGAATTGGAAAGCCCTCGACTTCCACTTCTATACAGCTGAATACCTGCTGCTAACCTCGCTGAAAACCTGTCTGGGTCCCTGCAGCAGCCCTACCTCCCTGAGACCTAGAGCAATCCCTTTCCTTCATAACCCCGTGTAAAAACTTCCTAAAGTCTGTCCGTCTGCACCTGAAAAACACCTTTCCTCCATGAAGGGAAGAAAGGCTAGAGGTATTTTCTAGGAGAACAAAGTACAACAGTGCAACTGCAAACTGGATGATGACCCAACAGTAAGCTGTATATTTCACACTGCAGTGAAGAACATACTTAAAATAGTATGTATATGTCTCTCAAACTAAAGTATCTTGCCATGTGTATGGTTCATTCTAAGGATGTACGATACTAATTCTAATCTTTTCTGTTTCATTCTGTTTAACTTGTTTTTGTCTGTTTTGTTTTTTTGAGACAGAGTCTCACTCTGTCGCCCCCACTGGAGTGCAGTGGCACAATCTCAGCTCACTGCAACCTTTCCCTCCTGGGCTCAAGCAATTCTTGTGCCTCAGCCTCCCGAGTAGCTGGGATTACAGGCACACGCCACCACACCTAGCTAATTTTTATATTTTTTTAGTAGGAACGGGGTTTCACCATGTTGGCCAGGCTGGTCTCAAACTCCTGACCTCAGGTGATTCTCCCACCTTGGCGTCCCAAAGTGCTGAGATTACAGTTAACTTGTTTTTTATATGCTGATCCTGACGCATTAAATTAATTTCACAGTTACTAAAGGGTCATAACCTACAGTCTGAAAGGTTCAACTGGGTGAGCTAGAAGGCCCAGAATTCCCCACTAGGGCCAGAACGGCACGTTCTTTCCTGACTTGGCTTCTCTTTGCTCCCATCCTGCCATCTCCAAGCCTGAAACATCACCTGTCAATTGCTTGGGCAACAACATGAGCATCTCTGAATCATAGCTGTGGGCAATCCTCCAGCACACAGACACCCACAGATGACTCCATGCATCAGGCAGGTGTCAGCAAAGGCTCCAGAGGCTTCTGATGCTACAAAGCACCCAAGACCAGGGCTTCAACTCCGCTAACCCGGGCTCCCTCTGGCTGCCCATAATCCCCCACCCTCTGAGGAGAGCCCTCTACCTTTTTTTTCCTACACATCTTCCTGTATATAACCCCTTCCACATCAGTCTCTGTCTTCCTTAACCCGTCACCCAAAAGGGTCTGACTTCTGCCTGCTTCACCAGGACTTTATGGTGCTCCACCAGATTCTAATTCACCATCAAGACTTTCATTCTGACCACTTTTCCCGAACAGCCTGCATTAGCTCTACTGCTTCTCCCTACCCCACAAAGACTCCCAAGCGAGGACTGCACCAGTCCTGAAACATGTCAAACTCAGCTTTCCAGGGACAGGCTCACCAAGGGTCTAGAGTGAAGGGAACAGGGAGGGGACAGAGAAAAGCTACCGATGTGAAAACAGGGTAGCTCCTGCCCTCAAAATCATGGGGAGAGAAGACAGCCTCCATTCAATATTTTAATAAGAAATAATACATGTTACCCAACGACAAGCCAATGTGCAAAGCAGGTAACATGTCAAGTCTTCCAAGGGATAAGGACTATTAGAGGCCACCAGGGCAGTGATTCTCAAACTCATTCTGACAGCAGAACTCACGAAGGTGTGATATTCTATGAGGGACTGCTTGAAACGTTACCCCAGGAAAAGGAAATAAGCAAATACTCTTGGCCATCACATAGATGACACTTCATAACTAAATTCCTGAATGGCTAAGTAACAGTGGATGCCAAATATTAAGGTAACAATTATGAAAGAAAACCTTACCGTTGAGAAAATTCTATCCAGTTAACCAAGTCTGCTCGGCACCTTGGAGAGGGGGGCCAGCCGTCATTCAGTGTCAGAACCCACACACATTACCCAGCTCCCAGAATACCAGGCTCTCGGGGAGCACAGTACGTGAGCCTCTGCCCAGAACCAGTCTTGAACAAGTAGGATGGGGTTTCCAAAAGAGAATAGGCAGGAGCGGAGAACAGCATGTACGATGGATGGTGTATGGGAGAAGAAACATAAACCAGCAAAGAGACAGGCAGACCCATGAGAGTGCATCTCCATGACCCCCCCAGACCAGCACCATCATGGACCACTCAGACCTCTGCTGCCTACAGCCCTGCAACTAACCACTCACCCAAGGTCAGGGTCCAAATCAAGCCACCAAAACTGTGGCTTGCATTGGTTATATCACCTGGAGAACCTACTGAGGACAGCTGAGTGTTAAAGAAATGCAATCCCAGTAACTAACTTTGAGTGTACCACAGCAAAGGAGATGGCACTTTAACAGGAACATCTGGGCCAGCAAATTAGCAGCACCATGACAAACATGATGCCATCAAAGCAGACAGAACTGCTATAAACCTTCACTATAAAATCACCCTTCGACTTCTATAAAAAGAGCGCACATGTACTGGGCACAATGACAACTCAACCCCCCAAAGAAAAGTACAGAGAAATGGCTTTAAACAGCAGCAGCTGGAGGCCATGGCATCTTGTCACTCCACTCATCAGCCGCAGGCCTGTGGGGACCCAGCAAATGCGCTCCCTAAATGTCTGGTCCCAAGGGAAAGAAAGCCCTGCTGAGTTGCTGAACAGCCCCAGGGAAGAGCTTTACCTCACTGCCCAGCCTCCTTCCGGAGGCCTCCAAAGCAGACGACTGGTAGTGAGCCTGAGGCAGGGGTGAAACAGAGATGCTGCAGACACCGCCTCCAGGCAAGGCGTGCCGGGCAGTCCAAGCTCAGCTCTTGGCACGGCATCGGCCCTGTACCAGCCCACAGGGGAGAGCCAGGCAGAGCTGGAATCCAGTAACTGAATCATCCTCCCATGAAAAACTCCAGCCCTCACAACAGCTCATGCAGGGGCGGCCACCACCACCTGCTCCCCCGACGCACTCCCTGGGATACTGCTGGGCCGCCTAAGGCAGCCCAGGAGCACACAGCCACCTTACCTCCGAAGTTGGCCAGCCGGCCAATCCTTGTCACAGGCACCTTCCGCTCCCGGGCATGCTCGCTGAGCTGGAGGGAGACGAGAAAGAGACCTGTGGAATCAGCCAAGGGGACAGGACCAACCTTCAGAGGCTCCTGTTGCCCCCACATCTCCTCTCCACCCCACAGGCAGCAGCTCCGCCTGACAGCACACTCCACCAAGAGGGGGCCACTACGCTCCTAAAAACCCCAGATCACAGTACCCAGGAAAAGTCCCTAGAGCAGGGCCCAAGGCCATCACTGCTGTGGGAGGGAGCTACCTCGGCCCTCCAGGGGCCTCCCGGACGCACCGTCTGTTTGTGCTGCTTGTTCTCGGGGCGAGCCTTAGCCTGCCGGGCCTTCTCAATGTCCTCGGCTGTGAGGCCCCCAACAGGGGATTGGTCCTGGTGGAAGAACCTTCGCTGAAAGCCTGTGGCAGAGAATGAGTCTCTGGGGTTTGCAAAGAGCCTCCCGTTGGCCTTGCCCAGAGGGGAGGAGGCCTGGCCGGGGAACCCGGCTTCTCTAAAGGGTCCACTGGCCACGTAGGCAGGAGCTGGGCCCTCGCTGTGGGCATGACCCAGGGGCGGAGGCGCTGACTGGTCGGAGGTGGAGGCTGCAGAGAAGTCTGTGGAGGCTCCGGCTGCCTGCGGGACTGAGAAGTGGAACTCCCCTTCTGGGCCATCGAAGTTCTCAGCAAAATATTCTTCACGTTTATCCTGACCCTGCAGGGAGCAAAGGCCAGCATTAGGAGAGCAAGAGCGAGCCAGGAGCTCCTCCCTGCCTGTCCCCTGCTGCCCAGGACAGCACAACACCAGCATCCCGCCCCTTCCCACCTTCAGAGGTGGCACAGTGCTGCACCTGAGGCCCGGCACCCTTCCCAGCCTGGGAGCCGGGACCTGGGCTCCAGCCCTGCTTCTGTTGGGGCTCTGCTGTGTGGTCCTAGGTGGGACACTGAGTACCTACTGTGTGCCCAGCCAGGGCCAGGCCAAGTGCACACTACACCCGCATCGGGTTGCTCACCTATAAAACAGGGCCAAGGAGGTCTCCAGGGCTTTGGAGATGGTAAACCAGGGCGCAAAAGACAGGGAAAGCTCTGAGAGGTGAACACACAGCCTAAGGCCAGCAAAGGGTGAGGGAAGCACACCGATGGGCCCACCTAAGCCCACAGCTTACTGCAGACATGGATGCCACCCACCAGCCGGGGTGTGCATGTAAGAGATTCTCACTGGAGAGGTGGTCACAACCAGGACCAGGCCTGGCCGTCCCTAAGAGCTCAGGGTACAGGGAAATGGAGGGGCAGGGGAGAGGATACGCTGTGTTTTCTTTGTGACGGTCACCAAGGCCTGAGCTTTGGGCCCAGGTCCTTTCTGCTTCTGAATCAGGAGTGACCTTGAGTAAGCTCCTGACCCTTCTCTGCTACTTCCTCATCTGAAAATAGGGCTCCTCACAGTCACAGTTACTGGAGGCCACAGACAGGGCCAGGAAACAGCACCCAGGAGCCTATAATTAGAACAGCGCCAGCTTCTAGAGGGAGACCAGTGGCCTGGATTCCCGGCTTCAACTGAAACAAATGAAATGCGCAGGGTATGCAGACAGAAGGATACCCAAGCCTCTCGTTCTGCTGTCTAAGATGTCACAGGATGGGAGGGAGGAGAGAGACAGGCTGTTACACTCACTTCAAAAAACAGGAAATTGAGGCAAAGACAGCTGATGTGCTGGTGAAGGTCACCAGGCAGCAAATGACAGAGCCGGGATCCAACACCCAGGCTGGCCCTGCTGGCTGCGACAATATTCTCAGAGTAGAAACAAGTTGTATTTACGCCAGTGCGGTGGCTCACACCTGTAATCCCAGCACTTTGGGAGGATGAAGCGGGTGGATCACCTGAGGTCAGGAGTTCGAGACCAGCCTGGCCAACATGGCGAAACCCCATCTCTACTAAAAATACAAAAATTAGCCAGGCGTGGTGGCAGGCACCTGTAATCCCAGCTACACAGGAGACTGAGGCAGGAGAATCGCTTGAACCTGGGAGGCGGAGGTTGCAGTGTGCTGAGATTGCACTGCTGCACTCCAGCCTGGGCGATGGAGCAAGACTCTGTCTCAAAAAAATAAAAAATAAAAAACCACAGAAGTCATATTGAAATTCACAGAGCCCCCAGGGAAGCCTTGCCAGTGAGGGAGCCTGGGCAGGGCCCTCCTCCTGCCCCATCACTCCCATGATGGTCCCCTGGCCCTGTGCTACTAACACCTGTGGGTGTCGCTGTGGAAGCCCAAGGCCAGTCGGGGGTCTCCAGGGCCCCGAGAGAACCCGGACTCAGTAAGTATCTGCTGAATTAATGTGGGAGCAACCTTGAGGGGCTGGAGGGAGACAGGCTCCTGGAGTCCACGACCTTCCTCCCCTCAGCGAGAAGGAAGACACGGAAAAGCGAAGCACTGAGGGAATGAATGGCAGCGCACTGCGGGCGGCCACCCTGCTCCGGTGCCTACCCTGCTCCCGTGCCTCCTGGGTGGTGTGGCTCGTCACTCACCCCTACCTCCGAGTGACTGATGGGGAGGCCCTGCCCCTTCCAGACACGCTTTGGGAGCAGAGGGTTGGAGAATGCCTGAGTAGGAGGCCCTGCTCACCATTACGGCTAAGGCCTGCCCAGGCTGTCTCACTCCTGGGTGGGCCCAAGTGAGCTGGGCAACCTCACTTTCTGAGTGTCCCACAGGCAAAACACCCAAGAGTGAGGCCAAGGCCCCACACTCAGGCACCAAACCAGGCAAGGGGAGGGCAAGAGCATGGAGTCCAGGCTGGGAGGGGACAAGAATTCTGGTCGTGTCACTCGTTATGAGTCCTGCAGCAAATTGCTTTGTCTCAGTTTCCTCATCTGAGAAATGGGTGTGATGGTCCAGGCTGGCCCCCAACCCAGGACAGTGGTGAGGCTCGGAGGAGAGCGCAGGTGTGAAGACTTCTGAACATTAAAGGCAGGCATGCTCGGTGACAGAGCCCCTGTATCACCGTGGGATCCTCCCAGAGTGGCAGGGAAGGGCCTGCGGGTCCTAAACCTGAGATTGAGATGCCTGGGGGCTGCGACAGCCTCACAGCCTGCAGGAGGGCGGTGACCTTTGTCCAGAAATCAGCCATCCACAGAACAGACGTGGAAGGAGAGAGGCTGCGACACAACCTCCGATGCACACATGCCTAAGCACACACACACAGGTGCACGCGCACAACAGGCACACAAACACCCCCCACCCTGACTCCTTGACTGTCAGGGAAGCTGCTGGCAACTGTGCAAGGTGACGCCATGGTGGGCAGTGCTCTGCTGTAGCCAGCCCTGTTTATAGTCACCTCTCCAGCACACGATTTCACTGAAAACCACCCCTTGGAGGTAAGACGTCAAGGCTTCCTGGACCTCGGCACAAAAGGTCATCTCCTCCCCCAGATGGCACAGGGATGAGAGAGAGGCTGGAGATGAAGCTGCTCTTGGAAGGGCTGTGCCAGCTGCCACCCAGGAAAGGAGAGCCCCCAATCAGGAGCCTAGAGACTCTCAGCAAACTGAAGGAGAAAAATGAGGCCAGGCCTTGGCGGAGGCTCAGCAGGCTCAGTGGGAAGGGCCTTTGAAGCCTGAGCCAGGCTGATGGACAAATGGGCCCCAGTAAAAAACTGCACTGTGTGTCTCCAAAGTGCATACACTGAAACCTAGCCCTAGTGTGATAGTATTGGGAGGTGGGGCCTTTGGGAAGTAATAAAGTCATGAGAATGAAGCCCTCCTCAATGGGATTGGTGCCCTCATAACAGAGGCCCTAGAGAGCAGCCTTGCCCTCCTCCTGCCCCATGAGGACACAGTGAGAAGATGGCCATCTATGGATTAGGAAACAGGCCCTCACCAGACACTGAATCTTCTGGCACCTTAATATTGGACTTTCAATCCTTTAGAACTTTGAGAAATAAGCATGCATTGTTTAAGCCACCAGTCTATGGAATTCTGTTATAGTTGCCACCACCTCACACAGGTGCCCTGTCCCACCCTGGAAGGACCGTGGGATACATTAGCTAGTGGGCCCTGAGGCCCTGGCCACCACAGACCAGTTGCCATGGTCACAGCCCTTGGTCTCCCCCAGAGCTCCAGGTCCTGCCCTCTTCCTGCCAGCACCCCCCCACTGCCGGGCCCCCTTACCTGCACCTTCCCCAAGAACATGCCCATCTGCTCCACAGCCGTGGACTGCAGGGCCCTGGCCGCCATGATCAGCTCCCCTCCGATGCCCAAGTGCTGCAGATGGGTTTCTACGGCCGCCTGGGTCAGCTTGACAAGGCCTTTGGCCACCATGATGGTGTCTCCCAATATGGCAGCCATCCTTCGGGGCTGGAAGAGAGGAGGCCAAGTCAGGGGAGGCCCCAGGCCTCTGCAGGCCAAACCCACACTACCAACTCCACACCAAACTCTGAGCAGAACGTACAGAGGGCTGGTTTTTCCACTGATCTCCCCTTCTGCTAAGAGATAAGAAAGGGCCCAGGGCTCAAGGGAGACTCCACATGACTCTGCACACTCCAGGGGAATGGAGCAGAAAGCCGTTGAGTCAGTGGTGCGGTGTGCTTGCTGCTTCCCACACATTTCCTCACCTGGGCCTCACAAGCACCCTACGGAAAACCTGAGGCACAGACAGGTGGCGTGATTCATGATTCGCAGCAGAACCAGGACTCGAGTCAGGCGCACAGACTCCTAGTCTACAGTTCTTCCCTCTGGACCAAAACTGCCTGTTGGGACAGGAGCATCCAACTCCCAAAGAACTTCCCTGCAAGGTCCACAGGACCACTCACGGCATTGGCGCTCCAACCCGAACCCTCAAGGGCTGAGGCTGCCTGTCCCTGCCCAGCCACCATTGCTCTGCCCAGTGAGGCCTGCGACAGATATCCACAGACCAAGGGACAACCAGAGCCCCTCCCTGACCCCTCAGGGTCGGCCCACCCTCAGCTTCAACTATTCACCAAACCGATGTTTTCAAACTGCAGTCCAGACGTCCAGACCCACAGTGCAATCAATTTGGAAGATCCTCACCACCATTCAAAAGAAATGAACAACCACCACCACCAAGCACCACTACCACCACCACCACCACCACCACCATCACATCACCACCACCACCACCACCATCACCACCACCACCACCACCACCACCATCACCACCACCGCCACCACCACCACCGCCACCACCACCATCACCACCACTGCCGCCACCACCACCGCCGCCACCACCACCACCAAGTACCACCACCACCACCGCCACCACCACCAAGTACCACCACCACCACCGCCACCACCACCAAGTACCACCACCACCAAGTACCACCACCACCACCAAGTATCACCACCACCACCAAGTACCACCACCAAGTATCACCACCACCAAGTACCACCACCACCACCAAGTATCACCACCACCACCAAGTACCACCACCAAGTATCACCACCACCACCAAGTACCACCACCACCACCATCAAGTATCACCACCACCACCAAGTACCACCACCAAGTATCACCACCACCACCAAGTACCACCACTACCACCAAGTACCACCACCACCAAGCACTACCACTACCACCAAGTACCACCACCACCAAGCACCAACACCACCAAGTGCCATCACCACCACCAAGCACCACCACATGATGCAGAATCAAAAAGGAAGCATCAAGGAGCACTGTGGGTAGCTTTCTTAGTTCACATGTCCTACTTTCAAAGTGGCAAATAAATAAGCCATCTAAAAAAGCAGACACTGAACAGTACTTAGTTGTGCCTTTCTTCCTGCCTAAACAGTTGCATCCTACATACCCAGTGAACTCCCAACTGGTGCCAAGCCCCACCCTAGACAGTGGCGCCAGAGCCAGGAAGCAGAGATGGTGAGCGCCCACTCTGCTGGAAGGAGGGCCTGATAAGGGGAAATACCCCATGGATATATGGCCCTGCATACTGGGAGGCAAAAGCTGTTCTTCTCAAATCAATAAACACAGACTGCTAATAAACGGATGCTGCTAATAAACACAGTCTGTCATTTGTGAGCAGAATAACATGTAGACCCATTTCAAAACCACAGCCTGTACCCACCCCCCTTTGACAAATATCGCTGACCTACTGTTCAGGGGCCACACCCATACCTCCCCTTACCATACAAAGTGAACCCTTCACACCTCATCAACATCAGGTACTTTTTTTTTTTTTTTTTTTTAAGAGAGGGGTCTCACTATGTTGCCCGGGCTGGAGTGCCATGGCTGTTCACAGGCATAATCATGGCACCCTATAGCCTCAAATTCCAAGGCTCAAGTGATCCTCCCACCTCAGGCTCTCAAGCAGCTGGAATTACAGGCCTGCACCACCATGCCAGCTTAACACCAGGTATTTTTCTGCAAGGGAGTCTCTGCTCTCATAGAAGTAGAAAGGAGGGAAGGGGAATAACTACCAGAAGGAAACATCTGTCCAGAACTTTTCTCACCTTCTGTTTTCAAAAATTAGGTCTTAAAACCCTACTTCTAATGCACCACAATCCCAAAGTGCCTCATAATTCAATGATCCCACAATTTCGCTGCAAATCCCTTCCAGGGGTGTACCAAGAACCAGGCACACAGCTACACCAGGAGGTATTTTCATCATGATTTTAAAGAAATAAAAGCCTCAAACACATGTAATACACAGGTTAAAAATCCTATCAGCACCGTGACTTCATCTACAAGTACCAGGCCCTCTCTAGGAACACCAGTCTCCCACCCACCCTACTTCTTTCTGCTGCTCCATGAGCACATTTTTGGGGTCTCACCTGTGAGTAACTGAAATGGAGTGTTTGGGATCTGTGCCTCCTTGGTACAGCGGCCTCCTGAAGGCCTCCGTGTGCCTGCCTGCTCTCCTCTGAGGAGGGGACAGCCAAAAGAGTGACCACAAATGATAAAGCAGTGGGGGTGGGAGACAGGTGCTCATGTTTGGGAGTGTCCACTAGCCAGGCATGAAACCAAAATAAAGTCATCCGGAGGTTCCTTCAACACAAGTTCACTGACCTCTCCCAGGGCTCTGGGCTAGTTCCTGCAGGCCCTGGATGAACCTGCCCTGGCCCAGGGCTCATGGCAGCATGGCACGCCCGTACCTCTATAATGGGCACAGACACCAGGGAGACAGCTAGGGGCCAACTGATGCTGAGACAACAGGATCGGAGGCAGAGTGGAAGAGACGACCTGGAGCCGGGACATGGGGCTCCAGGCCCACACCCACCAGCTGCCGCTGCCCAGCATGTGGCTCAACCTCTTCCACCCCTCCACAGTAGCTCAGTACGGAAGGGCTCTGGGTGCCTCATCAGACCCCTTTTCTGGTCCTAAGGTGCTAACCTGCTCTAAGGGGCTTTTGTGGGGTTGATAGTCTTTTTGATTTATTTGGGTGGCATGATGGTTATTTTTGGCTATCCTACGGCGATGGCCACTGAGGAGTATCCTGAAACAGGAGGATCAAATATTGACAGCTGCGGGGCTTTATTATTAGGACTATTAATGGAGTTGATGCTGGTTCGGTGACTAGTTGAGCATGATGGAGTGGGGATCACGACTGAAGTAAATAAATGTCTTTATTGAAGTGTCCAGAGAGAAAAAGAACCATGATAAATGCAGCTTCCCAACCCCACAGACAGGGCTTGAGAAAGCTGCACGAGGCTGTGTTCCCGCCACAGGAGGGCGTTTTCTGGCCAGACTTTCACTCTCTGACCTTTCAGGGACACCGTCTCACTCATGCTGGAGACAAGGCTCCGACTCAGGGATCCTGACCTGCACACGAGCTGGAAATTATCTGGGTCATGGAGACCTTCAAACCTGGTCTCCAAAACCAAAAGACACCCCCACGGGCTGTCTAACCGGCCAGATATAAGAAGATATATCAATAGGAAAATGAGTTGTGTCCTTTTTAAAAATGAATTCAACAGTCAATCCTGACAGACAGCAGATGAGAGTATCACACACTGTCTACTCAGGACCCACCGGGAGGAAGGAATTTTACTCTGAGGATCCCTTATACACTCCAAGTCCCCCCTTCACAGCCAGAACTCACTGTCTGTCACTCATCTCCTCTATGACAGCAGGCCAGGGATGTCATCTGCATTACCAAGCCACTGTTCAATCTCCTCCATAAATACAGAGCACAGTATTGTAAACCAGCTCCTCCCCAGCAAAGCATGGTGTCTGTTCTCTCTAAAAGCCAAGGACTCACCGTCCTCTAGTCTCTTGCAGTCATATCTGCCACCAAAGCCTAGACATGACTGGTAGAAGAAGCTAGAAGCAAGTGGCACAAAAAGCCGTTCTTCTGGGCAAAGTGTGAACCAGGGCGGGGCGGGGGCAGGAAGATTGTGAATCAGGGAGAGTGTGAACCAGGAGAGTTTAGGGAGAGTGTGAACCAGGGAGAGCAGGAGCCAGGGAGGGCGGGAGCCAAGGAGAGCAGGAGCCAGGGAGAGCGGAAGCCAGGAAGAACAGGAGCCAAGGAGAGTGTGAACCAGGAGAGTGTGAACCAGGGAGTGTGTGAACCAGGGAGGGGCAGGGAGCCAGGGAGAGTGTGAACCACGGAGAGTGGGAGCCAGGGAGAGTGAGAGTCAGGAAGAGTGAAAGCCAGGGAGAGTGGGAGCCAGGGAGAGTGGGAGCCAGGGAGAGTGGGAGCCAGGGAGAGTGGGAGCCAGGGAGAGTGGGAGCCAGGGAGAGTGTGAACCAGGGAGAGTGGGAGCCAGGAAGAGTGACAACCAGGGAAAGTGAGAGCCAGGGAGAGTGTGAACCAGGGAGAATGGCAGCCAGGGAGAGTGGGAGCTAGGGAGAGTGTGAACCAGAGAGAGTGGCAGCCAGGGAGAGTGGCAGCCAGGGAGAGTGGCAGCCAGGGAGAGTGGGAGCCAGGGAGAGTGGGAGTCAGGGAGAGTCCACGCTGAGAAGCCTTCCCCAGGGCAGCTATCTGCTGCAAGCCTAGCACCCCAACCACCTATAGGTACCTCCTATAGGAAGTACGTCCCAAACTGACCTTACCATCCACACCTCATCCTCCCAGGGCTCCCACCCTGAGGAATGCGGCCACCACACACTTCTTTCAAGCCTCCTCCCCTGCCCTCGAGCATCTGATATTCCCAGTGGGTGATGCAGCAACCGTTCACCATGGCTCTGCCCTTCCCTCCACTGCCTTTAGGTTCCAGCCAGGCCAACCCATTCCTGGAACCAGAGAGGCTTCCTCCTGCAGGCCTGTGCACAGGAGGCACACCTCCTCTCCTCCTCCCGGATCTCAGCACCAACATCACCTCTCCTGGGAAGGCTTCCCTAACGTGCCTCCCAGCACCCTGTGCCCATCCCCTCCAGCACAGCAGTGACCACTTCCTGAATCTGCCTAACTCTCTCCCCAGTCGGATGTCAGCCACAGGACAAGGACTACAAGGACCATTAGCCATAGGACAAGGACCACATCTGTCTTCCTCTGTCCAGCACCGAGCACCATGCTCAGGACTGAGCAGACAGGTCATCAATATTTGTCAAAGGAAATGAACTCAGCTGGTCCCTCCGAAGTTTGAGAAAGCCTCTGCTATTCTCTGGCTGCCTCACACCTGCTGACAACTTTTACTCCACATACAGAATCAAGGGCCTCTCAGGAGGCTGGTCTGAGGCACTGATCCTCAAGCTGCTGCGAACGGCTCAATCACCTTAAGACGAGTCCAGAGTGCTGGGCCACACCCCTAAGGGTTCCATCTCAGCAGGTCTGGGTGGGGCCCGGGAACCTGCATCTCTAACAAGTTCCCAGGTGCTGCTGACACTGTGGGTCCCAGGAACTTACTTTGAGAACCCCAGTTCTGGAGGAAGAGAGGGAAGGGGAGCAGAGGTAGCCCATGCCTATGACCGGGCAGGGCGCCTCCACGGAGACCCTTTCCTAAGAGTCTCCCCTGCAACCCTCTTCCCAAGAGTCTGGCTTTGCCCTTAGGCGGGGGTCTTCCACCTGCCCCTTCTTTTTCCATTATTCTTCAAGAAACGGAAAAAGGAAATCAAAAGTGAATGAGCTTAGAGACTGTGACCCACAGAGCAGACCTCCAAAGGCTCTCAAGACTGTCACTTCAAGGATGCTTTGGCAAGGACTGTTTAATGATATTCAGGACACCCTGAGGGGCTGGCAGTGGCCTTCTGCTCCCCTCCCAGCCAGGAACTGTCTTTTCACTTTGGGCATGAACATTCTCGATTTCTAGCCTGTGTGGGCACTGAAACATTCCTTTACATCCTTGAAATTTTTCCTTTTTTACTCTTAGAAAAAGAAAACAATTGACTGTTTCCTCCAAGGACTCACAAGAATGTATGTGTTGGGGCAAAGACTTCAAACTTCTGAACCAAACTCCATGAGTCTCTTTAGATGTAACCTTCACCTCAGTCTTTACGATCACACACCAGGGAGCATCACTCAAACATCTCGGGCAACTCCCGGCTTCTATCTCGCGAGGTCCAGCTGCAGGGTCTCTGTCAGTAGGTCCTGAAATATCCTCACCTGCTACCAGTTTTCAAAGACAACTGAACACATGAAGAACCCAGGAGATGAGAAAGAGGGAAAAAAGCCTCCGTCCTTCCCCTGTCAGTGAGCCCCAGCGCAGGCCTGCTGAGTGAGGCCTTCACAGCGGGAGCCCAGAAGCTCAAGAGTCTACCCCAGGGCTGGGCTCTCAGAGCTGACCCCAAAGAGCACATCTTCCAGGAAGTCCCCTCTCCCCTTCTCCTCGGGCCCTGCCTGGCAAAACCTGTCAAATTACATCTCCCTAAAAACGGATGTGAACATTCACTACACAAATGTAAACACAACCTTGCCTAAGATTAGTTAGCTAAACGGTGGAATATTCATAGGAGGGCATGCCACACAGTCATTGAAAATGACACAGTGGGCCGGGCACAGTGGCTCATGCCTGTAATCCCAGCACTTTGGGAGGCCAAGGCGGGTGGATCACAAAGTCAGGAGTTCGAGACCAGCCTAACCAACATGGTGAAACCCCATCTCTACTAAAAATACAAAAGTTATCCAAGCGTGGTGGCATGCGCCTGTAATCCCAGCTACTCGGGAGGCTGAAGCAGGAGGATGGCTTGAACCCGGGAGGCGGAGGTTGTAGTGAGCCAAGATCATGCCACTGCACTCCAGCCTGGGAGACAGAGCCAGACTCCATCTCAAAAAATAAACAAAATAAAATAAAATAACACTGTGAAAGGTGTTTATTGACAAATAAAGTGTATAATATATTCCCAGGAAATAAGAAGCAGGTCACAAAACTATCATCTTTCCTTCTGGAGCAGGAAAGGAGAGAAGAAAGGGAGGGAGGTGACAGGAAGCAAAAACAGGAACACTGCTTTTCACAGAGTGGTGGGAAGACAAATCTTTCTACAGCCTTTGTACCTGTATCTATATTTTCTAAAATATTCTACGAAGAACATGAACTACTTTTACAATAGAAAATAAATGTTATAAAAATAATATCGGGTTGGGTGAAGAGGCACACGCCTGTAATCCCAGCACTTTGGAAGGCCAAGGTGGGAAGATTGCTTGAAGCCAGGAGTTTAAGACCAACCCGGGAAACGCAGGGACATCCCCATCTCTCCAAACAAAAAAATTAGCCAGGCGTGGTGGTGCACCTGTAGTCCCAGCTACTCAGAAGGCTGAGATGGGAGGATCGCTTGAGCCCAGGGATTTGAGGCTGCAGTGAGCTATGTTGACATGACTGCACTCCAGCCTGGGTAACAGAGCAAGAAGACCTGTCTCAAAAAAATAAAATAAAAGATAAATAAAATAAAAATAATCTTAAACATCTTTTGTTAAAATTTTAAAAAGTAAGCAAGCACACAAATGTATTCCCCATCCCCTAAGTGCTTGTCCAGAGCAGAATGGGCGAGGGTTAGGCAGCAGATTGGAATGGCATAAACATCGCCTCTCCTTGTTTAGCCACTGTCCTTCATCAGAAGACAACTGCTCCTAACAGGCCACCAGGCGGATGGAATGTGGCACCTCCACTTTGGAGACAGAGGCTCAACTGCCCTTCTCGGGACAGTGGGAAAAAAAATCACTTGGGAGAAGCAGCGGGTCTGCCTGCCTTCCCTAACGTTGGCCTCTGGGTTAAAAGACAGAAATAATGAAAGGGTGCTTACCCCTGACCCTCAAAAAAACAGGATCCTAGTTTAGAACTGGGTAGTAAGTGCAGTGACCACATTTTTTGCAACAAAAATTAAGACACATAATTAGTGTCCTTCTAGGGCAGGGGTTAGCAAACCATGGTCCTCAAGCCAAATCCAGTCCTACTGCCTGCTTTTTTATCAATAAAGTTTTATTGGAACACAGCCTGCTCACCCATTTATAGATCACGTATAGCTCATTCGTTTACATATGTATTGTCCCTAGCTGCTTTTTTTTTTTTTTCTTCTTTGGCTACAACAGCAGAGTTCAGCAGTTGCAAGAAAGATCTATGACCCATAGAGCCCAAAATATTTACTATTTGTCGACTCATATTCTAGGGCAAGAGTAAAAACCACAGCTGTCCCAGGAAATTTGGAAGGTCACCAGAGTTGAATGAGAACACCCCAATAAGGCTCGTGTTGGGGTAAGGACCCCCCGTTATAGCTCTGCTCCTGACTCTGAGAAATGGGCTCACCTCACCAGACAGAGCTGCCCAATACCCACAGCCCCTAGGTGAAACCAGAGAAAGGCAAGCCACCTGTTACTGTATTATCCAGGCCAGGGTGGCCCCTAAGTGCTGCTCATGAAGGGACAGGCCTGGGGGGCTGGGAGGGGGTGTCCAATGCCAACTTCCTGTACAGCTCTCCTCCCTCCTCCTGCTGTTTCAGGAGGCTCACAGCCTAACTGCAGACACTCGCATTCCCCCTCCACATTGTTGGTCCAAGGCTTGGGCTTGGGCTGATAGAAAATCATCCACCATCTAATCATTCCTTCATCCCTCCACTTTCTCAGCCTCCTTTACAAGTACCCCCTTGCAAGGCAAGCATTGACGTGGGTGTGGGGTCAGGGGGTGGTCAGAGGAGACACAGAGGCAGACAGGGACGCACGCTGCTGCCTCTACCCCATGCCCCACACAGAGTCCCTTCTGACTGCAGGGCGTTGGTGGCCTCCTGGTGAGCCACACACGCTGGCCTGTCTGCCCTGGCAGAGAGGTCTGAGCTCGCCATGGCCCTCACACAGGTCTGTACCCACAGCCTCTGGATGTGGGTCATGCCTTGTAAGGAAGGGAGTTTCCAGGGCTCAACTTGCCTTCTAGGCTAAGGACTTCAAGTTCCCTTGAAAGTTGCTTCCAGACTACTGGGGTTTTTCTTTGAACTGTTTAAAAATTATACATTCTTGTGCTAATAACATAAACAAGAGCTTGTTGAAAGCAGGCACCGAATCCCATACTGCTAAATTTTTCTTAAAAAAAAAAAAAAAAAAAAAGCAGGCAACTAGGCACTGACATTCTCCCCCATGAATGAAACCAGTTCCACAGATGTTTTTATTTTGTGAGCAGCAGAACCAGCCCACCATGCCAATGATAACTACAGCTGCTTTTGCTGGGTTTAGTATATGCCAGGCTCTGGGCTCAGTGTTGTACTTAGCACAGAGATGTATTAACTCAATCATTTTCAAAAGGAAAATTATGCCCATTTTGCAGATGAGGGTGCTAAGGCACACAGTGGTTAAGTAATTTGCCCAAAGTCATACAGCTTTTAAGAAGTAAAGCTGGGACCTGGATCCATCATGGCTCAGGAGCTAGGCAACCTGTTTAACAGGTAAAAGGAGAAAAAGAGCAAAACAGTATGTTTTTGATGTCCCAGGCTACAAACCTCCATTCTCCATCCATTGGAAGATTAAGATATTCTTTGGTTTCCCTGGGTGAGTTGCCCTGTGGTGAGCACTGGGTTGGGAGCTGGGCAGGGTTGGGGGTGATATAAAAGCAGCAGAAGGCAAAGTTCCAGCCTCTGATGATAGTCCAGGGAAGGACCCAACACTGTGAACGAACCTGCATGGGCTCAGAGCTCCAACCACAGGCAGGCAACAGAGGGTCCCGAGCAGCCTCTCCCACTCTGTGAGTTGATATAGCTGACGACACACAAGGCTTTTAAAGGCCAACCAGCCAAGCGCAGGGTCCTGATGGCAATTTAGTTTTCTGACTAAAAACCTACTGAAGTTTACTGCTTAAAACATTTAAATTTAAAATATTTGGCTCAGGAAGTGATACTGGTGACATGGTTAAGATGCTCTGAGGTTAGGTGACCTGGGTTCACATCATGACTCTGCCACTGACTTGCTAGTGTGACCTAAATCAAGTCATGTGAGCTTATCTTTGTGCCTCAGTTTCCTCATCTGTTCTTGAAAGGACTGGATAAATCCATGTAACAACGTTCAGGACATACAGTAGGTGCTTAAAAACCATTAGCTAATGCCATTATTAGTAGTAGTAGTATTGGAAGCACACAGACATTCTGGAATGAAGTTCAGACTCGGTGAGACCAGAGGTTAGGGTGAATGGGATCAGTCTGGACAACCGCAGTTGTTCCTGCCGGGCACAGTCTCACACCTGAGTTGGGAGGAAGGCTGGGCTGGGGGAGGACCAGTGTGGTTTATTTAGTGCTGTGGTATGAGGCATCCAAGCAGACTGCTTGGAAACCAGGGACACAAACGTCCACTGGTATTCCTTACCACTTCATCTTAAAGGAGAAAACAGCATGGGAGGCTTTTGCCCAGGTACATTCAGGGAGAGGCAGTTGGGAAGAAAAACCCCTCTAACTCCCACAAGCTCCCCAGCTCCGAGCCACGGAACACTCTCCTGCCAGCTTCCTCTTCCTAGAATAAAATCCACGTTCATCATGCCAACGCCTGCTCAAATGGCTCCTCTACCTGTAGATATGTATGTAGATATATATATAAAACCCAAACTCCTGCGCCTGAAGTCCCAGGCCTCGAAATCAGGCCCCCGGCCTCCTTTCCAGCCTCCAGGTACGCGCGAGCCATGTGAGCACACTCCACTCTGCAGGTCCTACTCTCTCAGGCAGGCCCACTCACCTCTTCATCTCTGTACATCTGAAAACCCACCCATTAGCCAAAGGTGAGGGCCTTGGGGCCTTGGGGCTGGGAATCGGCTCTGCCCTGACCAGCTGGGCTGCTCCAGGCACGTTCTTGAACCATCTCCGACCTGTTTCCTCTCCTGGAAATGATGGTATAAGTTATTATATTGTCCAATATAAATGGAGGAGTGGGTGGACATACTTTGAAATGTGTTAAAGCACCATACAAATTCAAGAACGTATTCCTATTCAGGCCCTTGATTCTCAGCTCTTCCATATTTACTTCCTCCTGACAGCTGATCTAACTCGCTGGTCAGATTCCTATGTTGTAAGTTACTCTTCTTCTTGCACATGGACCTCTCTTCTCTTCAAACTATAAGCTCCTTGTGAGAGGCTCTTGTCTCAGACAACTCTTACTCTTCCCACTCCACCCACACACACAGATTGATCCACCCACACAAATTACAAGTGTTGACTGAATTCATGAACCACTGCCACCCAGGAAGGTAATTAAGGATCCTAAAGTTGAGGTTGAAGGGTTTCTTTCAACGTTTCTTTCAGACACTTACAGGGTTGTCTTTAAATCTGGCCAAAATACTGTGGGTGGCTGTGGTAGGCTGAATAATGGTGTCCCAAAGATACCCATACCACAATCCCCAGAACCTGTGAATGTTACCTGCAAATGGGACTTTGCAGATGTGATGAAGTCAGGGATCCTGAGATGGGGGATTATCCAGGTGGGCCCAATGTAAACACAAGGGCCCATATAATAGGGAGGCAGGCAGGGCAGAGTCAGAATGAGGTGATGGGAGATAGAAGTGAGGCTGGAGTGATGCCATTGTGAGGAAGGGGCCACAAGCCAAGGAATGCAGGCAGCCTCTAGGCTGGAAAAGGCAAGGGGTCGGATCCTGCCCTTGAGCCTCCAGAAATGAACCAGCCCAGCTAATACCTTGATTCTAGCCTAGTGAGACCAATTTCAGACTTCTAACCTCCAGAACTCTAAGATCATACATTTATGATGCTTTGAGCCACAAAGTTTGTGGTAATTTATCACAACAGCCACAGGAAATTAAAGCAGATCCTTGGGTTGGGGAGAGGGGCTGTATTCTAGAATAATTTCCAGACCATTCTTCCAAATTAACTTTGGTCACTCCACAAATACTACTGAATGCCAACCAAGTGCCAGGCACCAAGCTAGGTGGTAGACTACCCCACAGAGAGCTCAGCACATTCCTGTTCTTAATGACGGAGTCCTGTCGACTTTCTCTATATTGGGCCCATACTACATGCCAGGCAGATAGATATATTTTTTTTTTTTTTTGAGACAGGGTCTTACTCTGTTGCCCAGGTTGGAGTTCAGTGGCATGATCACAGCTCACTGCAGCCTCAACCTCCCTAGGCACAGGTGATTCTCCTGAGTAGCTGGGACTGCAGGTGGGTACCACCACACCTGGCTAATTTGTTTGTATTTTTAGTAGAGACAGGGTTTCACCATGTTGCTCAGGCTGGTCTCGAACCCCTGACCTCAAGTGATCTGCCCGCCTCGGCCTCCCAAAGTGCTGGGATTATAGGTGTGAGTCACCGTGCCTGGCCTGGGTTTTATATTCTTAATCTTTCGAAACACTTTTACTTCAGGTTTAATATCTCAATGAAATAGGAATAATAACAAGAACAGCTACCATTTATTATTCCCCTCTGTCTGCCTGTCACTTTATATTACCTCTAATTCTTACAAAGACCTGGTGAGGTATTATTCCCACTCACTGATGGGATAATTAAAGCTCATCAAGGCTGAGCAATCTCCTAAGGACCAAAGCTGTGGGATGCTGGACCCTTCCACACCTGTCTGACTCAGGCTCCAGTCCTTACTTCTTACTGACTAGGAAGCTGAGAGACAGCAGAGAAGAACACTGCCCCAAATCAATAACTCCTTTTTTGTTAAATCAATAGTCACTCAATATGAGACATAAGCAAGGTTTACATCCTGAAATGTGTCTTCCTGGTTACAGAAAATTGAGTCATAAAAATCCTGGGGCCAGCTGGGCTCTCAAAGGCTCTCAAAGGCCATCTGGCCAAACTCCCTGCTCTGGAAAGTCTGTCAGCTGCCAGGACTGAGGGTATCACAATTCTCAGCACCAGTGATCCCACCCACTAGAGACAAAGCTTGGTTCCAGAGCCAGTTTGATCTTAAACATAGATAGTGGAAAGAGGCAGATGCCCCACACTGAAGACTGCCTCTGGGTGTGCAAGAGCTAGGAGGAGCCATCGGGCATGTGGCCCTCAGTCTTGCCACACTCAACACCAGCACCAACCTTTATTAGCAACACTTCCAAATGCCACACACAGGCCAGGTGTGGACACGCACACATCACTGTTATGGAGGTTAAATAAACATGTTCTGCCCTGAGGTCACATGCAACCCTCAGGCACTACATGTGTATGCAAAACCTCGATAGCTTTTAAAATCACCCAGTTAACCCAGACAAGGGGCAACCCTAGACAGACAACAACCACACACGCAATGAGAAATGAGAAGAGGCTCAGCAGGGAGCGAGGGGACCACAGGCCCAGGAGAGGTGGCCATCTCCTTGCTGATCTCCACTCTCCCTGGTCTGGCCTGGCCAGCAAGGCCCTTCACTGCGGAGCCCCAGACACCTCGGCAGCGATACCTCTCGCCAGCTGCCTCCGTGCCCCAATGCTTCAGCCAGAATGGACCCCTGGCCCCGCCCAACACCCACACAGGTTTTCCAACTTCCACATCCTGCTCCCTCCTCCCCATGGAATATCATTTCCCCTGCTGGAATCTTGGCCACCCTGCTGGAATCTTGGCCACCCTGCTGGAATCTTAGCCACCCTGCTGGACTGGTAAACCCCACCATAGGCAAGTCATCTCCTTTCCTCTAAACTCTCTCATCTCTTAATGGCCTAAGAAGGTCACCTCGCCATGCCCTGTATGACTCTGTGTGTATCTGTCCCATTTCCCTTACTGCAACGTAAGCTCTGGAGGAAGGGGCCCTCTCTTTCCCAGTTCTGTATCCCCCACGGGGTCTGGCACTGTCCTCATACACACCATGAGTATATTACCATTATGAGTCAGTGAGGCAGGGCCCAGGCCCCCAGGCTCTGTGGCTTCCTGAGCTCCCTCATCGAAAGCCCAGGACTGAAGAGACCACCGAGGAGGCTGAGCACCAGGGGAACCTGAACCTCCCAACATGCACAGCCACAGAAATGGCAGCAGCACCCCCCTGTTCAAAAAGTGATTCTTACAGGAGCAAAAGCCAGATGAGTTTCCAAGCCAGCTTCATAATCCCGCTCATGGTGGGCACACAGACCCAGGGAGGGAGCAGGGGACGCAGTCACCGCTACTGCTTCCTCTGCTTCACCCCCGTCCCTGTCTAAGACTGAGGGAAAAGAGGAGGGGCTGAAGCCAGCAGGCAGCTGTTCCTCAGCAGGCCAATCAGCCCTGGTCCACGAACCATGAGCACCAAGCAGGTGTAAACAGGAGCTACAACAGGCCTGGCGGCGGCACAGTATCCAACCCTTGACCACATGCTGGCTGTAAACACCTTAGGGAGCAAGAGCCACAAGCATTTTTTCAATCTCAGGAAGATTAGAGATGTTTGCTCAAGCACCTGTCAAACAGTAACCGCCTTCAGCTTACCAGGCAATCAACTCTTACTTTTACCCTCCTCTGAGCCAGTATCAGTGCCAAACAAAAAATGTGCCAAGCACAGAACAAACACTGGGCTGGGGCCCAGGCTCTGAGCTTGAACTTTAACATTTCTTTTCATGTGGACTGTCCCCAGGACCCCCCATCCAGCCCCGCGGACAGCAGGGACTTGCCACCAAGTCCTCCAGTTCCCAGACGACACCGCATATATTGTGATGAGGGCCGACGGGGAGGACCAACAGCAAGGCCACCAAGCGCGGGTGACCTCAGGCACACCGCTTCTCCTCTTGGGGCCTGCATTTTCTCATTTCCTCATGTGTAAGTGAGGTGACTGACCTGGAGGAGGCCTAGTTCCCAGAGATTAGGAAAGGGCCATGCATCCCTGCAGTGCAGAAGGTCAGCAAGGAGAGCACACACAGGGCTGTTCTGAAAGCTGGGATGTAACGGGGTCTAGAAAGAGTAATGCTCAAAACAACGCAGACACTGATCCTTCTAGAGATTCTACGAAATAGTGAGAGGTGAGAGGCAGACCAACCCTGCTGTCTTCACAAAGGCAGAGAGGAGCGCTACAACCTCTCTCTCTCTCAGGAAACACACCTCTGGAAAATGGAAAACTCCAGTGGATGGTGCAGAGGTAGGGAGAGATAAGGGACTGGGCTTTTCCATATGACCCGGAAACACCTACCTTCCTGCCTCCCTTCTACACACACCCACACACACACACACACACACACACACACTCTCTCTCTCTCTCTCTCTCTCACAGGGTACAACCAACTCCTCAAAGGATGCTGAGGCACCTATGACTCTTCAAGTCCCCACCCCTGGCCCTCTCACATTAAACAGAAGGCCTCGACCCCTCTCTAGCAGACCTTTGTTACTCCAGAAATGGGGGCAACCAGATAGGAGTGCCCGCACATTCTTGGCCACACCTCTCAGACCCTTCCCCTGCCTCTGTCCCATCTCCTCCCACACTGACCATCCTTCCTCCTTCTGGAAACAAGACCTTGCCCTTGACCTATTTTTTTCTTTTGCCTTCGATCTCCTTTCATAAAAGCCCTCTCCTCAAGCCCACAAGCCCACTCTCTGCTCTCCTGCACCAAACATTTAAATAAACCTCCCATAGGCTCTGCTTCTCCTCCACCCTCTGGACACGGCCACCATCTCCCAAGGACAGAGTGCACTTGCCATCTTCCCTGCTCCCTTGGCACACACTGTCTGGCCCCAACCCCAAGCTGCCCCTCTGTGACACCTGAGGGCTCAAGCCAGTGGGTCTCCTCAGCCACCCCCTGCCCTACAGTGTTTCCTGCTGGCCCCACACTCTTCCCGGAAGCCCTCCCTCCTCCCTCCTCTCTGGCCTCACCTCCTCAGCTTCCTCCCCCAGCTCCTCTTCCTCCACCTACTCCGAGGCCTGGGAGTTCCCAGGCTGGTCCTCTACACCCCTGCCTCCCTGCCAACTGCACTGGCTCCTGGGCTGCCAGAGCCCCTCCACAGGCTCTGCACTGATGCCTCCCCACCCTCAGGCCAGGCAGGACCTCTCAACCACCGAACCCACTTCCAGAACAAACCAAGTTACACATACACATACCACATCACCGCTTCAGAGACCCACAGGCAACTGGAAAAGGGGTGCAGGGAAATTTCGGAGGGTGATGAAATTGTTCTATAGCTTGATTGTGGTAGGGGTTATGTGACCATGTGCGTTTGTCAAACCGCGCAGAACTGCACACTAAGAAGGATGAATTTACCGTATGCAAATTATATCAAACAGGATGGAAAAAAGTCCCATAGGCTCCCGTCACATCTAAAACTAAGATGACCACCTTCTCCCAAACCAGCTCTTTCTCCATCATCCAGCTCCTCCCCCCAGTTAGAAATCTCAGCCATATATCCAGCTAGTTAGTCAGTCTAGAAATTCCACCTGCATCAATTTCTTTGAATCCATGCCTTCGGTTCTATCTCCCCTTGGGGACTCAGGCCATCCTCACTTCTCACAAACCACCCCTGTGGGGCTCCCACCCCTCCATATGTGCAACTCCAGAAAGAGCAGGACCCTGGAACTCCCTCACTCCCACCAGCTCTCCTTTCCACTGGCTCTCCCGAGTTCCTGGCTGTTGCTTAACAGGAATGACAGAAGTATCTTCAGATGCCACTGTCAAATCAAGACAACTCTCTGTCTAAATATTCCTGTCTAATTTTGCACACAGCTCTTGTTTCAAAGGACAAAGATAATGACTCAGTGTCCATGGTTCTTACTGGAAAATTATCCTGCCAAGTTTTGAGCTTCCCAATAATAGCCTTCTTTAAAATTCTCTTTGAGAAAGGAGAAGTGACCTTCCTTCCTGATCCTTTTCTACAGGGAACAAAGGGCACCCAAAAGATCCCCTAACTGACCAAGGAGTGTTATGGGAAAATCCTAATACATCCCCACAGGATCAATTAACAGCAAGAAAGAGAAACTCATTGAATAGGCTTAGGATGGTTTTCCTTGCCCTATGCAAGAAATCCCTGTTTTTCAGCTTTTCTGCATGCCTATCGGTTTGGGACTTAGAAATTTGGGGGTAAATTCTGATTACAATGAAGGCAAAATTTAGACTCAGAAGTAAAGCATCTTTCTCCACACACACATGAATATGTCTCTTTGGTGAGCAGGCTGATCAAAGGAGAAAAGAAAAAGAAAAGGCTCACTGACCTTGACACTGATGCTTCAAACAACTACAAAAGAACTCCACAAATTATACCCATGTCCACTCTGCTGTGTAAAAATACACATACGTATGTTTGAAATGCACTCAGCCACTCACTCCCTGCAGATGCAGGCCTGGCCCCTCCCACAGGACACGGAGCTGTCTGAGCAAAAAGTGAGGATGAATAAGGCATCTCCTTGAAGAACCGCTTGTGGATAGCTGAGTTAGCCTTTGTGCCAGCACTCAGCTTAAGCATGTTTCCTATTTTAAAACTGGCCCATAGTTATTCATGTGCAAATCCCCTAGTCTTGCAGTATCCCCGAGAAGCTACCAGTCTTCTAATTCTCCAGCACCCCCAACCCAGCCAGTCACTGCCACACATTTAGCAGGCACAGTACATGCCCATGGGTGTCTACCTCCTAAATTTCTGCTTGCAGGTTTTGCCTCTGCCCTCCTTGGTGCACAGGTAGCCCAATCTACATGGCTTTTACCACTGGGTTAGGGCAGGAGGCACAACACTACCCTTTGCCTAAACCTCTCACCTACTCAAGGGCAGGTCCCAGAGGGACCCCTGGCAGCATAGGACAACTCTTTTTAGAGTCTTATCTCAATGGTTCTCAACCAAGGGAGATTTTGCCCTCCAGGGGACATGTGGCAATGTCTGGAAACATTTTTGATGGTCGCAACGGCTAGAAGGGGTGGGGAGCGGTGCTGGTCTAGTAGACAGAAGCCAGAGATACTGCTACACATCCTACAGTGCATAGGCCAGGTCCCCCACCACAAAGAATTATGGGTCCAAAATGTCATTAGTCCACAGGTTGAAAAACTTTGTCTTAGGTAACACACTGGCTCTGAGGGAGGTGCCCATTCTGCCTGGTTCACTTTTCCTTTAAGTTGCTCAACATTAGCCCCAAATCATTACGATTCTGCATAGTCCACACCATTTGCAAGGCTGAACAAAACACTCTAAGCCACACTGCCTGAGTCTTTTTTTTTTTTTTTTTTTAGATTGAGTCTCGCTCTGTTGCCCGGGGGGAGTGCACTGGCGCCATCTTGGCTCACTGCAACCTCTGCCTCCCAGGTTCAAGCAATTCTCCCACCTCAGCCTCCTGAGTAGCTGGGATTATAGGCGCCCGCCACCACATCCGGCTAATTTTTGTATTTTTTTTTTTTTAGTAGAGACGGGGTTTCACCATTTTGGCCAGGCTGGTCTCGAACTCCTGACCTAAGGTGATCCACCCGCCTCGGCCTCCCAAAGTGCTGGGATTACAGGCGTGAGCCACCGCACCCAGCCGCCTGAGTCTTAAAGATGCTGCTCCTGTAGCTCCCCTTTTGTCTCTCCTCAGGAGAAAGGCCTTCCTCCAAAAGAAGAGTCTCCCAAGAGCCCTCCTGCCAGGACGACCCACCCATCCACAGCGTGACAACTGGCAGGCTGGCATCAATGAGAGTTCAAATCCTTTGGCAATCAGGTAGGCCTGGCATGACCAGCTACTCAGTCCTGTCACGTAGATCCAAGGCCCAAGTGAATGTGCACAAGTTTTTCAACAGGCTGCAGGCCCGACTCAGGCTGGAAGACTGCACACAAGCCTCTCACCCTTCAGGAAGCTGACATCTCTCACCCAAATGGGGAGTCTCAACACCCAAACCTGCCCCTGCAGCACTCCCCATCGCCCAAAGAGGGTTTGGCAGAGGGGCTGTTACCTCTGTGTAATGGGTGAGAATGAGCCTCGGAAAGGCTCGAGTTTAGGGGAGTAAGCCCAAACCACTCACAAGACCCCCCAGTGTTTGGAGAAGAGGAAAGGCCAAAGAAAAGCGAAAGGAAGAAAGGATCAAAAAGGATCCCCTGTCCCAAGTTCACACAAAATTCCCCCCTGTGAAGCCCAACAGCTGGCTCCAGCCAATGAAGTCAAAGCTCTCACCTAAACCTGCAGCCAGGGGCAACGAGCCTAGAGCCCCAGACACACAGTGCAAGGGGATCTGGGAGTGAAGAACAACATTATTAGAAAAGCAAAGCAGGAAAGCTGTATTGGCGACCAAAAGGCACGGGCAACGGGCATTCGGCAGCGGGAAGGCGGTCGGGCAAGCAGCGGGCGTGTTCCAGGGACCCAAGGCTCTGCACGTGGCCCTCGTCTCCTCCCCGAAGCAGGACCGAGGGGCTGAGGTGGACCCAGGGACGTGAGACGGCTGCAGAGGACACACCCTGCACCTGAGGCGCCCCCACTGCGTCCCGACCTGAAGCTCGCGGCCAGCGAAACTCGCGGGGAAGCTGCGCTGTCACGTGAAGAGAATGCAAGAAGGGCTCAGGTGGGTGTTGACCCCAGCTCTGGCCGCAGCCAGACGGCACCCGGGCACGCGGCGGGCCGCCGGGTGGCAGCCTTACCCGGCTGCAGGAAGCTGGGATCCGCAGTCACCTTCTAGCCGCCTCTGCTCCCGTCTCGGCGCGCTCGCCACCGCGCTGACGCCCACCACGCGCTCCGGATCTGTTTACCAACTCACCCGCTCCGGGGTAGCCCCAGCGCACAAGCCCCGCCCCGCGGGCCGCTCCCATTGGCTGCGCCGCCGTCCGCCTGCCGAATGCCGCTCTGCGCGTGGGAGCGTGCTCGGCCCGTGCTCCCGGCCCGTAGCCAATCGCGACCGAGAGCGGAGCAAGAGGAGCCAATGGGAGGCTACCTTAGCGGACAGGGCCCTCCCGTTCTCCTTTTCCCCACCTCCCCGCTACCTTTCCCTCTAGCAAACCTGGGCTGGAGGCCTGGCTTTGGAGTTGGTGGCCTGCGCGCATGCGCCTTGAGAACGGGCGCCTTTTTTACTGCGATGCAGTGTGCGTGGCCGCAAAGGCACCCTGTGTGCCTGTTGCCTCCAGATTGGTGCTTGCTGGGCCTCTGCGCGGGCCTGGGAGGGGAGGCTGTGGACCAAGCAGACGCGACTGCGGGGCGTGGAGGGTGCCGCCGCTTTAAGGACCGGGCGATGCCTGTTCTTTGCTCCTATGTAGCAAGAGCCCCTTTCCAAGGGTCCACAAAAAGCACTCCGAGGAGGGGAAGCGCGGCGGGCAAGGCCGCGCACTTCCACCTCCGGCGTCGGGGTCCTTCAGGCTAAGGATGCTTGCTTTGTGTGGCGCCATCCTCAAAACAGGAAGCCTCTGCCACCCGCGCCCCGAGGGTAGAGAGATAGTACCCTCACCGGAGTCGCTGTCCGCGCGCCGGTCTCGTCGGCGTGCAGGTGCACGCAGTCGCTGACAGCCGGGGTTTTGGGGGGCGCGCAGCCAACACGGGATGGAGCTCGGGTCCAGCCCTGGGCGGGGCTGCTAGGCACCGCCACCACCAGCACGCAGATTTGCCCCGTCGCTCTCTCCCTAACGAGAAAAGGAACGTATGAGCCAAAGTCGGCTGACAATTTCCACTCAGATGACCCCAAACACTGGTCTGCAGCTCTGTTAGTCGTTCTTGTGGAAAAAAGAAATAACAATTTAGTTTTTCATAAAATGAAATACTCAAGCCAAAGGATTGTTCCTTATTCTGAGCCTCCCCCCGCCTTTTTTTTTTTTTTTTTTTTTTTTTTTTGGTATTGTGAAACGAAAATTCACTCTGCCAAAAGGAAAAAAATTAAGCTGAAAGCTGAGTCATGCAAGCAACTGCCTTTCCTTTTGTTCCTAAGCAGATAGCTACAGATTAAAGGTGAAGTGTCTCCACTCTACGTTCACCTTATCTTGTGTAAAGTGCCGATTTACTGAGCGCCAGACAAATACATAATTGTTGCCCTACCTGCTCCCTTTATCGCAACATGTGGCTTCAGTAATGTGAACATACCTTCCATCTTTCCCCTCCAGCCTGCTTTTCCCCTTTAAATATTGAAGCCCTCAAAATCATCTTTGGAGAAAGGCACAGACCTGTCTTCTGGGCGCGAGTCCTTCACCTTCACAACATAAATTTCTAAACTGATACAGGTACTTTTTGCTTCACAAATATTATTTAATTGAAAGTCGTTTGTTTTATATTATCACTTGGAAAAATTTGAAGTTAGATGTTCTATGTTGATGCCTAAAATTGGGGATAGGGGGCTGCTTTATTATAATGAAATCCAGAAGTGAACCTAACTTCACAGTCCCCCATCGGCTCCCCAGAGATCTGCCTGAGTCCCCAAGAACAGAATTCTAAGTGTGTGTGATACGGGCGAACACAAGCTCTGTGTCAGGCTCCCTTCTTCCTAAGAGTAGGGGGGGGCTTTCTTCCAAGGAGAATGGAGACTGTGCCTTGTGGCGTCTGTGGCTGGGCACTGGTTGGCTGTTGGGTGCTCCTCTCTGCACAGACATTCACATGCCCTCCCCACAGTCCATGTTCTGCCTCCCCCATCTTCACCACACTAAATACAAAGTAAATTTTAAAGGACAATTAAGGAGTTATTTTGGCTAGCAAGTTTCAAGTAACTGCCCCAAACAGTTGACAACTTGCCTTGATTAGGTCAGCTGGCTCCCTTTTCCCACACAGGAGAAGACGACCAAGCCTCAAGGCCTTTCAGGGTGGCGGTTGCTTCCTCCTACAGTAACTGTTCCCTTACACAGTTATGCTGTTCCCTCCCTGTTTCCTCCAAGCTCTCCCAGCCAAGTGACCCACAGTTTATGGAATAAGAGAGTTCTTGGTTCATTACTTCCTGAATCTTACGAACTCTACCCCATCAGATTTCAGCTGGATAAGAATGTGATTGTCATCAACTCCTGCTTCTGCTAAGTGGGAAGACGATGTGGTGCTTTAGTTTCACAAACATGGGGCAGGAATTGGCCACTTCCATGCTAGCTCAGTGCCACTCCAACAGCAATGCCAAGGCCAGCTTCTCTCCTAAAGTACCTTGAAGACAAGCATAACCCACCACCACAAACATTAGCTTTTCTTCAAGGACTACCAGTCTGATTTACTAGAGAAATGACCTCCAGCTCGTCTATGCAAAGACAGGACCTTCCTCAAATTAATACAACTTTGATCTTACTCCCTGTGAAATAATGACCTCAGCTTTATTATACTAAAGACACATTTCTTTCTTTCTTGACCTGGCTTTTACTGCAAAGATTTTCCCTGCAAATTATTTTTCAGGTGTGATAATGGGATTGTAGTTAGATTTTTTAAGAGAGTCGTTATGTTTTAGAGATACACATTATCAGATGAAATAATACTATATATGGGATTATCTTCAAAATATTACAGGACGGAGGAAGTGAATAGGCCATGGGTTTCTTTACATTACATGCCTATGTGACAGGTGAATTTCTACCCTGGCTTACCTTTAGGAAACAGGATACCTGTGGTCAGAAGGTGCCCCACACGACCAAACACTGAGATCCAAGATGGCAACTCACTTGACCTCTGAAGAACTTCTAACTTCATTATAATCTAATTTCCATGCTAAATGACATTCCCACCAGCACCATGACAGTTGATAACCACCATGACAATGACCAGAGGAAACCATAACAGGACAAAAAAAAGGAAGGCAATACTCTAGTTTTGAGAAGTTCTCTGTCCATTCCCAAAAAAGACATGAATATTATCCCCTAGCTTTTAATACCCAACCCCTTCATTAAAGAGGCCCTATATTTGTGACTTCCTGACTTTCACAAGCTGAGAAGTTAATTCGTGAACCAAGCTCCTGCTTCTGAATTCCGTGGCCATCCAACAAGGCCTGCACTACTTGACACTTGCTTTTGTTTTTCCCAAATTGGCTTTGGGACACCAAAGAAGGAAAGACTCCATTTTATGGGGGACCAGCTTTGTTGGTAACAAATTGATAATAGTGGAAGATGAATGATGAGTCTATGGGGGTTCATTATATTATTGCCTATATATGTTTCCAATTCTCTATAATAAAAAGATTTTTTAAAAAAACAAGGTATCTGCAAAGAACACCCAGCCTGAAGATAACACTAATAATGTGGGCAGGGTGAACAAGAAGAAAACAGTGAATAGGCCGGGCGCGGTGGCTCACGCCTGTAATCCCAGCATCTTGGGAGGCCGAGGCGGGCGGATCACGAGGTCAGGAGATCGAGACCATTCTGGCTAACACGGTGAAACCCAGTCTCTACTAAAAATACAAAAAATTAGCTGGGCGAGGTGGCGGGCGCCTGTAGTCCCAGCTACTTGGGAGGCTGAGGCAGGAGAATGGCATGAACCCTGGGGGGTGGAGCCTGCAGTGAGCCGAGATCGTGCCACTGCACTCCAGCCTGGGTGACAGCGAGACTCTGTCTCAAAAAAAAAAAATAAAAAAAAAAACAGTGAAGAACAGTCATTACTATTCTTGTTAACCTCACTACAAGGCAAGGGCAAGGACAGATCTAACTGTAGCTGATAAGAACACAGCCTTTCAAATTTTGAATAAAATTCAAAATTATCAAGAAAACATTTGAAACATAGATTTCATTCATGGAGTACCTCACTCTGATTGTTGTGCCTGAAAGTATTAGTTAATGATCATATACTGCCACCTTAGTTAAGACATTTTTTTAAAAATGTATCTATGAGTACAGTATTATGTAATATAAACACACTCAAACAAATGTGTGTGTGTGTATTTTCCCAATAACCAAAGATTCCTGTGCCTGGGACTTTAGGGTGAAAAGTATGATGTTCCAATAACTTTCCTCTGATCTTCAAACTTCTCCCTTAATAACAGTGACAGAGGAGACAATCAGTTTTTCCCACTCTGCTGCATTCCCATCCTCATACAAACCCGTTGAAAAATCTCCTGCGCTCACCTCCATTCTCATTGCTCTCATTTTCAGCAAAATTCCTGGAACAATTATCCATATTCATTATCTCCACTTCCTTTTCTCCTATTCTACCGAAAGCAATCTAGTCAGGTTTGCCACCTCTCCACACCATTCCCCTAAAACTGCTCATCAGTGACCTTTCTGTTGCCAAATCAAATAGTCATTCTCGGATCTCATCTTAAACTATCAGCTGCATTTGACACAGTTGATCACTCCCTCCCTCTTTCTTATGGGTTTCCCTGGGGATTATAATGAACATCTTATAACATTCTAGTTTGGATTAATGGTAACTTAATTTCAATAATATACAAAAGCTTTGCTCCTATATAGCTCCATTCTCCCCTCTTTTATGCTGTTATTGTCCTACGGATTACATTTTTATCCATTATATGCCCATCACCACACGTTTATAATTATTGCGTATTTATGCTGCCTTTTATATTTACCTGATTTCCTTTACCAGTATTCTTCATTTCATGTAAATTTGACTTAATGCCTCAAGTCCTTTCAGCCTGAAGAGCACCTTTTATTTCTTACCGGGAAGATTTGTTAAGTGATGAATTTCCTCACTTTGTTTATCTAGGAATGCCTTGATTTCTCCTTTATTTCTGAGGGATATTTTTGCTGGATATAGAATGCTTAGTTGACAGGTATGTTTGTTTTTTTTCTGTAGCATTTTATGTCATACCATAGCTTCTTGGCCTCCAGAGATCAAATGTTAATCTTATTGAAATCCTGATACAAGGTGAGTTGGGTTTTTTGTTTGTTTTTTTTTTGCTGATTTCAAGACCCTCTCTTTGCCTTTGGCTTTCAACAGTTTGATTATCATGTGTCTAGGTGTAAGTCTCTGAGTTTATCCTATTTGAAGTTCAGTGTGCTTCTTGGACATGCTTATTTATACTTTTTATCAAATTGGAAGTTCTTTTTTTATTATACTTTAAGTTTTAGGGTACATGTGCACAACGTGCAGGTTACATATGTATACATGTGCCATGTTGGTGTGCTGAACCCAGTAACTCGTCATTTAACATTAGGTATATCTCCAAATGCTATCCCTCCCCCCCTCCCCCCACCCCACAACAGGCCCCGGTGTGTAATGTTCCCCTTCCTGTATCCATGTGTTCTCATTATTCAATTCCCACCCATGAGTGAGAACATGCAGTGTTTGTTTTTTTGTCCTTGCAATAGTTTGCTGAGAATGATGGTATCCAGCTTCATCCATGTCCCTACAAAGGACATGAACTCATCATTTTTTATGGCTGCATAGTATTCCATGGTGTATATGTGCCACATTTTCTTACTCCAGTCTATCATTGTTTGACATTTGGGTTGGTTCCAAGTCTTTGCTATTGTGAATAGTGCCACAATAAACATACGTGTGCATGTGTCTTTATAGCAACATGATTTATAATCCTTCGGGTATATACCCACTAATGGGAGATGGCTGGGTCAAATGGTATTTCTAGTTCTAGATCCCTGAGGAATCGCCACACTGACTTCCACAATGGTTGAACTAGTTTGCAGTCCCGCCAACAGTGTAAAAGTGTTCCTATTTCTCCACATCCTCTCCAGCACCTGTTGTTTCCTAACTTTTTAATGATCGCCATTCTAACTGGTGTGAGATGGTATCTCATTGTGGTTTTGATTTGCATTTCTCTGATGGCCAGTGATGATGAGCATTTTTTCATGTGTCTGTTGGCTGCATAAATGTCTAATTTTGAGAAGTGTCTGTTCATATCCTTTGCCCACTTTTTGATGGGGTTGTTTTTTTCTTGTAAATTTATTTGAGTTCATTGTAGATTCTGGATATTAGCCCTTTGTCAGATGAGTAGATTGCAAAAATTTTCTCCCATTCTGTAGGTTGCCTGTTCACTCTGATGGTTGTTTCTTTTTTTTTTTTTGAGACAGAGTCTTGCTCTGTCGCCCACGCTGGAATGCAGTGGCACGATCTCGGCTCACTGCAAGCTCCGCCTCCCGGGTTCATGCCATTCTCCTGACTCAACCTCCCAAGTAGCTGGGACTACAGGTGCCCGCCATCACGCCCGGCTAATTTTTTTTTTTGTATTTTTAGTAGAGACGGGGTTTCACCATGTTAGCCAGGATGGTCTCGATCTCCTGACCTTGTGATCCGCCCATCTCGGCCTCCCAAAGTGCTGGGATTACAGGCTTGAGCCACTGCGCCCGGCACTGATGGTAGTTTCTTTTGCTGTGCAGAAGCTCTTTAGTTTAATTAGATCCCATTTGTCTATTTTGGCTTTTGTTGGCATTGCTTTTGGTGTTTTAGACATGAAGTCCTTGCCCATGCCTATGTCCTGAATGGTATTGCCTAGGTTTTCTTCTAGGGTTTTTATGGTTTTAGGTCTAACATTTAAGTCTTTAATCCATCTTGAATTAATTTTTGTATAAGGTGTAAGGAAGGGATCCAGTTTCAGCTTTCTACATGTGGCTAGCCAGTTTTCCCAGTACCATTTATTAAATAGGGAATCCTTTCCCCATTTCTTGTTTTTGTCAGGTTTGTCAAAGATCAGATGGTTGTAGATATGTGGCATTATTTCTGAGGGCTCTGTTGTGTTCCATTGGTCTATATATCTGTTTTGGTACCAGTACCATGCTGTTTTGGTTACCGCAGCCTTGTAGTATAGTTTGAAGTCAGGTAGCGTGATGCCTCCTGTGATGCCTTTGTTCTTTTGGCTTAGGATTGACTTGGCAACGAGGGCTCTTTTTTGGTTCCATATGAACTTTAAAGTAGTTTTTTCCAATTCTGTGAAGAAAGTCATTGGTAGCTTGATGGGGATGGCATTGAATCTATAAATTACCTTGGGCAGTATGGCCATTTTCATGATATTGTTTCTTCCTACCCATGAGCACGGAATGTTCTTCCATTTGTTTGTATCCTCTTTTATTTCATTGAGCAGTGGTTTGTAGTTCTCCTTGAAGAGGTCATTCACGTCCCTTGTAAGTTGGATTCCTAGGTATTTTATTCTCTTTGAAGCAATTGTGAATGGGAGTTCACTCATGATTTGGCTCTCTGTTTGTCTTTTATTGGTATATAAGAATGCTTGTGATTTTTGCACATTGATTTTGTATCCTGAGACTTTGCTGAAGTTGCCTATCAGCTTAAGGAGATTTTGGGCTGAGACGATGGGGTTTTCTAGATATACAGTCATGTCATCTGCAAACAGGGACAACTTGACTTCCTCTTTTCCTAATTGAATACCTTTTATTTCCTTCTCCTGCCTGATTGCCCTGGCCAGAACTTCCAACACTATGTTGAATAGGAGTGGTAAGAGAGGGCATCCCTGTCTTGCACCAGTTTTCAAAGGGAATGCTTCCAGTTTTTGCCCATTCAGTATGATATTGGCTGTGGGTCTGTCATAGATAGCTATTATTATTTTGAGATACGTCCCATCAATACCTAATTTATTGAGAGTTTTTAGCATGAAGCGCTGTTGAATTTTGTCAAAGGCCTTTTCTGCATCTATTGAGATTGGAAGTTCTTTTCTTCTTCAAATATTCTTTCTGTCCTTTTTCTCTCCTTCTCTTTCTGGGACACCCATTATAAGTATGTTTGTATGCTTGATGGAACCCACAGATTTTTGAGGCGCTGTTCATATTTTCCCTTCATTCTTTTTTTTTTCTGTTCCTCAAACTGGATAATCTGAATTGACCCATTTTCAATTTTGCTTATTCTTTCTCCAGCCTGCTCAAATGTGCTGTTGAGCCCCACTAGATTTTTCATTTCAGTTATTATATTTTTCAACTCCAGAACATCTGTTTGATGATCTTAAAAATAATTTATATGTTTTTATTGATATTCTCTATTTTGTGAGACAAAATTTTTATACTTTTATTTTGTTCTTTAGACACGGTTTCATTTATTTCTTTGAATATATTTAAAGTAGCTGACTTGAGGTCTTTGTCTAATAAGTCTAATGGCAGAGACATTATCTATGTTCCTATTGATTGCATTTTCCCTTGTGCATGGGCCATACTTTCTTGTATCTTTGCATGTCTCATACTTTTTGTTGAAAATTGGACATTTTAAATAACATAATGTAACATCTCTGGAAATTAGACTCTCCTCCCTCCCCAGGGTTTGTAGTTATTGCCCCTTGTTATAGTTGTTGTTCTTTGTTTAGTGACTTTCCTAATTTGTAAAGTCATCATGATGTTACTGCTCCATAGATAATATACGTATATGAAATTCTCACATTTTGCACACCCAAAATCAACTAGTTAACTTTAATAATTTCATCTTTTATTTATAAATGACGCATCAAATGTAGTCTTTATTTATAATACCTGGAAAATCATTTTATACACTGGTTGCAATATTTTCTCATTAACACTAGATTCTAAAGTGGAAGGGCTGAATTTTCTGTATGAGAAGTTGATTAATCACAGTTTTCGGATCTGGAGAAAAAGTCCTGAGGTGTATTTGTAGAATAATAATTTTCATGCTCCACATTACCTAGCTGTGTTCAACAGCAAGATTCTTTTTGATACTTGGGCCATTTAGGGCATTAATTAAACATGGTTAAGAATAAAAACAGGCCAAGCACAGTGGCTCACGCCTGTAATCCCAGCACTTTGGGAGGCTGAGGCGGGTGTAACACCTGAGGTCAGGAGTTCAAGACCAGCCTGGCCAACATGGCGAAATGCCGTCTCTACTAAAAATACAAAAAAAAATGAGCCAGGCATGGTGGTGCATACCTGTAATCCCAGCTACTCCAGAGGCTGAGGCAGGAGAATCGCTTCAACCTGGGAGGCGGAGGTTGCAGTGAGCTGAGATCACACCACTGCACTCCAGCCTGGGCTACAGAGTGAGAATCCATCTCAAAAAAAAAAAAAAAAAAAAAAGAATAAAAACAAATTATAACTGTACAAGCACAAGAAGAGGTGTTTTCAAGCAGATAGATGCCTAAAGCAACCAAGTCACAGCCTGTACACCTGCTCTCCATGGCTGTCCACTGTGTCCACTCCACACCCCAGGGCCTCTCAGAGAGTTTTGTCATAATGGGAAAAAAATTGCTTAAAAATTATTCTATCGGCCGGGTACAGTGGCTCATGCCTATGATCTGAGCACTTTGGGAGGCCGAGGCAGGTTGATCACCTGAGGTCAGGAGTTCAAGACCAGCCTGACCAAAATGGTGAAACCCTGTCTCTACTAAAAATACAAATTTAGCCAGGCGTGGTGGTGCATGCCTGTAATCCTAGCTACTTCAGCTACTTGGGAGGCTGAGGAAGGAGAATCGCTTGAACCCAGGAGGTGGAGATTGCAGTGAGCCCAGGTTGCACCATTGCACTCCAACCTAGTCAACAAGAGCGAAACTCCGTCTCAAAATGAAACAATTATGCATTAAATATAAGAAAGTAGGAGTCAAAACAGATTCCACTATTGCTTTGTTTTATTTTTGGAGACAGGGTCTCACTGTCACCCAGGCTGGACGGAGTGCAGTAGCACAGTCATGGCTCACTACAGCCTGAACCACCTGGGCTCAAGTGATCCTCCCACCTCAGCCTCCTGAATGGCTGGGACTACAGGCAAGCACTACCATGCTTGACTATTTTATTTTTTATTTTAATTTTTTTTGTCAAGACAGAGTCTCACTATGTTGCCCTGGCTGGTCTCGAACTCCTGGGTTCAATTGATCTGCCTGCCTCTGCCTCCCGAAGTATAGGTGTGAGCCACCAGGCCCACCTACTATTGCTTTAAATACACAAATTTCTCATTATACTTTTACAAACCACTATTTGGGAAATGTTAGATTATGTGATCACTGGATTTCTTCTTCCCCTAAAACTTTTTTCTATTTTTAAAAACTCTTGGCCGGGTGCGGTGGCTCACGCCTGTAATCCCAGCACTTGGGGAGGCTGAGGTGGGCAGAATCACAAGGTCAGGAGATCAAGACCATCCTGGCTAACACGGTGAAATCCCATCTCTACTAAAAATACAAAAAAAAAAAATTAGCCGGGCGTGGTGGTGGGCGCCTGTAGTCCCAGCTACTCGGGAGGCTGAGGCAGAAGAATGGCATGAACCCGGGAGGCAGAGTTTGCAGTGATCCAAGATCATGCCACTGCACTCCAGCCTGGGTGACAGAGCAAGACTCCATCTCAAAAAAAAAAAAAAAAAAACTCTTGTACATTTTAATTAATTGATTTCAATCTTTCATTAGGTAATAATACATTCATTTGAATATTTAAACATCTATTTTATAAAGGTTTGCAGTGAAGTCTTGCCTAATTCCATCCCTTTCCCACCCACTTCCCAACCTTCATGCCCCAAATTCCCTTGCCCTCCCACATAAACATCTTCCCTGTTATTAAGTTTCTTATCTCTTTTCAGTTTCTTTATACATAAACAAGCAAATACAAACCTATACTTTTATATTTTATACAAATGGCCTTACTATGCACTCAGTTCTGCTTTTTTCATGTAACAATATAGCTTGAAGCTCTTTCCAGATCAGTACATAGAGAGCATCCTCATTCTTTTTCTCAGTATTATATTATATGGATGAACCATAATTTATTTAACCAGTCTCCTGTCCTACAGACTGTTTCTATTATTTTGCTATTACAAACAGTGCTGCAGTGAATAACCCTGTCTGTTTTCAAAATGTGATTGATGGCCAGGCACGGTGGCTCACGCCTATAATCACAGCACTTTGGGAGGCCGAGGCGGGCGGATCACGAGGTCAGGAGATCGAGACCATCCTGGCTAACATGGTGAAACTGGTCTCTACTAAAAAATACAAAAAAGGCCGGAAGCGATGGCTCACGCCTGTGATCCCAGCACTTTGGGAGGCCGAGGCAGGCGGATCATGAGGTCAGGAGATCGAGACCATCCTGGCTAACACAGTGAAACCCCGTCTCTACTGAAAATACAAAAAAATTAGCCAGGCATGGTAGCGGGCGCCTGTAGTCCCAGCTACTCGGGAGGCTGAGGCAGGAGAATGGTGTGAACCCAGGAGGCTGAGCTTGCAGTGAGCCGAGATTGCGCCACTGCACTCCAGCCTGGGCGACAGAGTGAGACTCTGTCTCAAAAAAAAAAAAAAAAAAATGTGATTGACTTGGACCTAAGCAAGGCTGGGTCTGTATGCCGAGAGTGGTGCCAGTGCAGAGCCCAAAGGGCTCTTGCTGTGCTCAGAGGCCTGACACGCATGACTCACTGGCTCCATGATTAGTCACATCCCTCATCCCTCAAACACTCAGTGGTGAAAACCCAGCACAAACAGATCATTTCTCGAGCCCCAGGAATGCACCATTGCAGGCCACAATCTGAGGAAGTCACTAGATGCAGGAAAATCCAACCCAGTCCTGCTAAGAGAATGACTTAGTTCAACTCTGTTGAACAAAGGCAAGACTAATTACTGTAATTAGCTGACTATACAATTAGAAGTGATTAAGCACATTACAAAAGAGGCTCAGAATCCCCACAACTGGAAACATCCCAGCTCAGTCCCTTAACAACGTCTGCGGCTTTTCTGTTTTCATAGCTTATGCTTGCAGTACATGTCTACCTTCTCAACAGAGTATTATTTTTCCTTTCAACACACTGTAGCATATGGACATTAGCCAAGTATATCATAATCATTGGTTACTTTTTCTATGCTTAAACTGAGATATAATTTATATATGGTAAAATGGACAGATCTAAGGTCTACAGTTCATAAATTTTACAAATGAAAATATCCTGTAACTGACACCTGAATCAAAATATAGAACAATTTTATCCCTCCAAAAAGTTCCCTCATGTCTCTTTCCAATCACTGCCTCCCAGCTCCCTCTCCCCAGGCAACTATTCTAGGTTGATTCCATTAAGGGAAAATAACTGGAAGGTTATTTTGGCCATTCAAAATTAGGCAAGTAGTCATTGAATTGAAAAAAGCATATAGGGCCAGACGCTGTGGCTCATGCCTGTAATCCCAGCACTTTGGGAGGCAAGGCGGGCAGATCACCTGAGGTCAGGGATTCTAGGCCAGCCTGGCCATCATGGCGAAACCCTGTCTCTACTAAAAATACAAAAAATCAGCCAGGCACGGTGGCGCATGGTCCTACTCGGGAGGCTGAGGCAGGAGAATCACTTGAGCCCAAGAGGTGGAGGATGCAGTGAGCTAAGATCATGCCACAGTACTCCAGCCTGGGTGACAGAGATGTATACATGTGCCATGTTGGTGTGCTGTACCCATTAACTCGTCATTTACATTAGGTATACCTCCTAATGCTATCCCTCCCCACTCCCCCCACCCCATGACAGGCCCCGGTGTGTGATATTCCTCTTCCTGTGTCCAAGTGTTCTCATTGTTCAATTCCCACCTATGAGTGAGAATATACGGTGTTTGGTTTTTTGTCCTTGCAATAGTTTGCTGAGAATGATGGTTTCCAGCTTCATCCATGTCCCTACAAAGGACGTGAACTCATCCTTTTTATGGCTGCATAGTATTCCATGGTGTATATGTGCCACATTTTCTTAATCCAGTCTATCATTGATGGACATTTGGGTTGGTTCCAAGTCTTTGCTATTGTGAATAGTGTCACAATAAACATATGTGTGCATGTGTCTTTATAGCAGCATGAATTATAATCCTTTGGGTATATGCCCAGTAATGGGATGGCTGGGTGAAATGGTATTTCTAGTTCTAGATCCTTGAGGAATCGCCACACTGTCTTCCACAATGGTTGAACTAGTTTACAGTCCCACCAACAGTGTAAAAGTGTTCCTATTTCTCCACATCCTCTCCAGCACTTGTTGTTTCCTGACTTTTTAATGATCGCCATTCTAACTGGTGTGAAATGGTATCTCATTGTGGTTTTGATTTGCATTTCTCTGATGGCCAGTGATGATGAGCATTTTTTCATGTGTCTTTTGGCTGCATAAATGTCTTCTTTTGAGAAGTGTCTTTTCATATCCTTCGCCCACTTGTTGATGGGGTAGTTGTTTTTTTCTTGTAAATTTGTTTGAGTTCATTGTAGATTCTGGATATTAGCCATTTGTCAGATGAGCAGATTGCAAAAATTTTCTCCCATTCTGTAGGTTGCCTGTTCACTCTGATGGTAGTTTCTTTTGCTGTGCAGAAGCTCTTTAGTTTAATTAGATCCCATTTGTCTATTTTGGCTTTTGTTGGCATTGCTTTTGGTGTTTTAGACATGAAGTCCTTGCCCATGCCTATGTCCTGAATGGTATTGCCTAGGTTTTCTTCTAGGGTTTTTATGGTTTTAGGTCTAACATTTAAGTCTTTAATACACCTTGAATTAATTTTTGTATAAGGTGTAAGGAAGGGATCCAGTTTCAGCTTTCTACATATGGCTAGCCAGTTTTCCCAGTACCATTTATTAAATAGAGAATCCTTTCCCCATTTCTTGTTTTTGTCAGGTTTGTCAAAGATCAGATGGTTGTAGATGTGTGGTATTATTTCTGAGGGCTCTGTTCTGTTCCATTGGTCTATATCTCTGTTTTGGTACCAGTACCATGCTGTGTTGGTTACTGCAGCCTTGTAGTATAGTTTGAAGTCAGGTAGCATGATGCCTCCAGCTTTGTTCTTTTGGCTTAGGATTGACTTGGCAATGCAGCCTCTTTTTTGGTTCCATATGAACTTTAAAGTAGTTTTTTCCAATTCTGTGAAGAAAGTCATTGGTAGCTTGATGGGGATGGCATTGAATCTGTGAATTACCTGGGGCAGTATGGCCATTTTCATGATATTGATTCTTCCTATCCATGAGCATGGAATGTTCTTCCATTTGTTTGTGTCCTCTTTTATTTCGCTGAGCAGTGGTTTGTAGTTCTCCTTGAGGAGTTCCTTCATATCCCTTGTAGGTTGGATTCCTAGGTATTTTATTCTCTTTGAAGCAATTGTGAATGGGAGTTCACTCATGATTTGGCTCTCTGTTTGTCTTTTATTGGTGTATAAGAATGCTTGTGATTTCTGCACATTGATTTTGTATCGTGAGACTTTGCTGAAGTTGCCTATCAGCTTAAGGAGATTTTGGGCTGAGACGATGGGGTTTTCTAGATATACAGTCATGTCATCTGGAAACAGGGACAATTTGACTTCCTCTTTTCCTAACTGAATACCCTTTATTTCCTTCTCCTGCCTGATTGCCCTGGCCAGAACTTCCAACACTATGTTGAATAGGAGTGGTGAGAGAGGGCATCCCTATCTTGTGCCAGTTTTCGAAGGGAATGCTTCTAGTTTTTGCCCATTCCATATGATATTGGCTGTGGGTTTGTCATAAAAAGCTCTTATTATTTTGAGATACGTTCCATCAATACCTAATTTATTGAGAGTTTTTAGCATGAAGCGCTGTTGAATTTTGTCAAAGGCCTTTTCTGCATCTATTGAGATAATCATGTAGTTTTTGTCTTTGGTTCTGTTTATATGCTGGATTACGTTTATTGATTTGCATATGTTGAACCAGCCTTGCATCCCAGGGATGAAGCCCACTTGATCATGGTGGATAAGCTTTTTGATGTGTTGCTGGATTTGGTATGCCAGTATTTTATTGAGGATTTTTGCATCGATGTTCATCAGGGATATTGGTCTAAAATTGTCTTTTTTTGTTGTGTCTCTGCCAGGCTTTGGTATCAGGATGATGCTGGCCTCATAAAATGAGTTAGGGAGGATTCCCTCTTTTTCTATTGATTGGAATAGTTTCAGAAGGAATGGCACCAGCTCCTCCTTGTACCTCTGGTAGAATTCGGCTGTGAATCCATCTGGTCTTGGACTTTTTTTGGTTGGTAGGCTGTTAATTATTGCCTCAATTTCAGAGCCTGTTATTGGTCTATTCAGAGATTCAACTTCTTCCTGGTTTAGTCTTGGGAGGGTGTATGTGTCCAGGAATTTATCCATTTCTTCTAGATTTTCTAGTTTATTTGCATAGAAGTGTTTATAGTATTCTCTGATGGTAGTTTGTATTTCTGTGGGATCAGTGGTGATATCCCCTTTATCTTTTTTTATTGCATCTATTTGATTCTTATTTTCTTCTTTATTAGTCTTGCTAGCGGTCTATCAATTTTGTTGATCTTTTCAAAAAAACAGCTCCTGGATTCATTGATTTTTTGAAGGGTTTTTTCTGTCTCTATCTCCTTCAGTTCTGTTCTGATCTTAGTTATTTCTTGCCTTCTGCTAGCTTTTGAATGTGTTTGCTCTTGCTTCTCTAGTTCTTTTCATTGTGATGTTAGGGTATCCATTTTAGATCTTTCCTGCTTTCTCTTGTGGGCACTTAGTGCTATAAATTTCCCTCTACACACTGCCTTAAATGTGTCCCAGAGATTCTGGTATGTTGTGTCTTTGTTCTCATTGGTTTCAAAGAACATCTTTATTTCTGCCTTCATTTTGTTATGTACCCAGTAGTCATTCAGGAGCAGGTTGTTCAGTTTCCATGTAGTTGAACTATTTTAAGTGAGTTTCTTTATCCTGAGTTCTAGTTTGATTGCATTGTGGTCTGAGAGACAGTGTGTTATAATTTCTGTTCTTTTACATTTGCTGAGGAGTGCTTTACTTCCACCTATGTGGTCAATTTCAGTAGCCGATTCAATCAACTGGAAGAAAGGGTATCAGTGATTGAAGATCAAATGAATGAAACGAAGCCAGAAGTGTAGAGAAAAAAGAGTAAAAAGAAACAAACAAAGCCTCCAAGAAATATGGGACTGTGTGAAAAGACCAAATCTATGTCGGATTGGTGTACCTGAAAGTGACGGGGAGAATGGAACCAAGTTGGAGAACACTCTGCAGGATATTATCCAGGAGAACTTCCCCAATCTAGCAAGGCAGGCCAACATTCAAACTCAGGAAATACAGAGAACGCCACAAAGATACTCCTCGAGAAGAGCAACTCCAAGACACATAATTATCAGATTCACAAAAGTTGAAATGAAGGAAAAAATGTTAAGGGCAGCCAGACAGAAAGATCGGGTTACCCACAAAGGGAAGCCCATCAGACTAACAGCTGATCTCTCAGCAGAAACTCTACAAGCCAGAAGAGAGTGGGGGCCAATATTCAACATTCTTAAAGAAAAGAATTTTCAACACAGAATTTCACATCCAGCCAAACTAAGCTTCATAAGTGAAGGAGAAATAAAATCCTTTACAGACAAGCAAATGCTGAGAGATTTTGTCACCACCAGGCCTGAACTACAAGAGCTCCTGAAGGAAGCACTAAACATGGAAAGGAACAACCGGTACCAGCCACTGCAAAAACATGCCAAATTGTAAAGACCATCGATGCTAGGAAGAAACTGCATCAACTAATGAGCAAAATAACTAGCTAACATCATAATGACAGGATCAGATTCACATATAACAATATTAACTTTAAATGTAAATGGGCTAAATGCTCCAATTAAAAGACACAGACTGGCAAATTGGATAGTCAAGACCCATCAGTGTGCTGTATTCAGGAGACCCATCTCATGTGCAGAGACACACATAGGCTCAAAATAAAGGGATGGAGGAAGATCTACCAAGCAAATGGAAAACAAAAAAAGGCAGGGGTTGCAATCCTAGTCTCTGATAAAACAGACATTAAAACAACAAAGATCAAAAGAGACAAGGCCATTACATAATGGTACAGGGATCAATTCAACAAGAAGAGCTAACTATCCTAAATATATATGTACCAAATACAAGGGCACCCAGATTCATAAAGCAAGTCCTTAGAGACCTACAAAGAGACTTAGACTCCCACACAATAATAATGGGAGACGTTAACACCCCACTGTCAACATTAGACAGATCAACGAAACAAAGTTAACAAGGATATCCAGGAATTGAACTCAGCTCTGCACCAAGCAGACCTAATAGACATCTGCAGAACTCTCCACCCCAAATCAACAGAATATACATTCTTCTCAGCATCCCATTCTCTGGTTCTTAAATGCTCTACTGTGTTGGGGAAGCCATCCTACTTGCCTAGTTGCTGAATATGTATTTTACTTTGTTCTCCCTCAGACAGTCACTGGATACTTGTTTCTAATTCACCTAAGTTTTGGAGTAATTTCCACATTTGGAACCCCGAGTTTTTAAACTAGAGAAGCAGCAAACAGGCGAGAAGCTGCAAACCATGAGCCGAGCCTAATTCCGACAATATGTTACCCACCCTCCTGTATACACAAGCAGGGTGAAGAGAGTGAAATTGTGAAGGGGAATTTAGAGAAGAGAGTCACCGGCCGGGCATAGTGGCTCACACCTGTAATCCCAGCACTTTGGGAGGCCAAGGCGGGTGGATCACAAGGTCAGGAGTTCAAGACCATCCTGGCCAATATGGTGAAACCCCATCTCTACTAAAAATACAAAAATTAGCTGGGCGTGGTGGCATGTGCCTGCACTTCCACCTACTCGGGAGGCTGAGGTAGAAGAATCACTTGAACCTGGGAAGCAGAGGTTGCAGTGAGCCAAGATCGTGCCACTGCACTCCAGCCTGGGCGACAAAGCGAGACTCCGTCTCAGAAAGAGAGTCACCATGTGCCCAAAACAGACAGCGAGACTTAGTTCAGAGCCTGCTGTGGGCAGGAAATGCCATCAAGGCAGGGTCTAAGCGGCTGCAAATAAAAGAATTTCAACTTCAAGGTGAGGACGGACCAAGGACACAGATTTTGCCAATGACCAAGAAGGTTAAATGTTAATATGAAATTTTAATAAAACAGCACAGGAGGGCCTGGCTCCTTTGGGTGAAATAAGCAATCCTGGAAGAGACTAAGAGGCGTGGACCTATAAATCTGAGTAGAATAGAATGTCCCAGTGGTGTCTGAACTTTGGGTTTTATTTTCTTTCCTTGCACCAGTGAGAGAGATGCCAAGCATTTCAGAGAGGTGCCTCCACCCCACGAACCCCAGGGGGTATGTGTGGCCAGGAAAGGGTGCACAAGGGGGAAGCCCACTGGGGGATTGGGGGACAGCCAACAAGGAAAATCTCCCGCTTTCTGGGGTGCGGTGGATCCCAGGGAGGAACAGAGCATAGGAATTCTGCATCCAGGCCCAGGCGCAGTGGCTCACACCTGTAATCCCAACACTTTGGGAGGCTGAGGTGGGAGGATCACCTGAGGTCAGGAGTTTGAGACCAGCCTGGCCAGATGAGCCAGCCCATCTCTACTACAAATATAAAAATCAGCTGGGCATGCTGGCGGGCACCTATAGTCCCAGTTACTCAGGCGGCTGAGGCAGGAGAATCACTTGAACCCAAGAGGCAGAGGTTACAGTGAGCTGGGATCACACCACTGCACTCCATCAGAGTGAAACACTGTCTCTAAATAAATAAAGAAAGAAAGAATTCTGCATCCACATGGATATCCCAAGCTACTTCTTATCCAAAGTCCTTGGGACAGCGAGTGACTTGGCAAATGGGGAAACTGAATTTAACTGAAGGGCAGAGCTCTGAGGTAATGGCCCTGGATCCTGAAAAGGAACACTCACGACCAAGTTCAAAGTGACATGAGTGATACTGTTCTCCCTGAGAAGTCACAGAGACCTGGGGATGCGTGTTGTCCACCAAACTGATGAGAGACCAGTGGCCTCTGCCTGCATGTGAAAGTCAGACTGGCCCTGCTCCCTCTTTGGACTATGTAAAGCGTTGGGTTGAACCCAAGGAGTCGGGGGAGCCCCACGAAGGAGATACTGAATTTCCCACTAATCAGGTAGATGGAGGCTTAAGCCAAGTTTCTTTATGGGAGAAAATAAAGACATATTCACCTTGCACCCTGACTTTATTATCCTAGTTCCTCAGGTATTATCTGAACTCTGAGATTTCTTTGTATTGGGGAAACATGTCTTGCCTTAGAAGCAACTTCTAGAACTTGTGCTCCAACTTACCTGGGCCATTTCTCCAACTCTTCCCTTGGCTTTCTGCCTCTGTGGCTTTACTCTTAAAGCTCTCCTGCCTCCCATACCCTCCCTTCTCACCTGTAATAATTAAAATCCCACTCACTCTTTAAGACCTAATTCCAGTGTTATTTGCTATGCGACACCTCTCTGATCACCTCAGAAACAATCTGTCTCTCTCCTTTACATTTACTGTACTTCGTTTTAGCATTTACATGTGTCATTTTTACATTACACCTAATAATAGTGTATTGTAGTTATTTGTCAGCTTGTCTTTTTATACCTAATAGATTGTCAACTGTGTATCTTTATATCTCTTACAGTGCCTTATACCTAGAAAGTACCCTTTAAATTAAAAAAAAAAGTTTAAATTGCTACCAAGGTGTGGTAGACATTGGGAATGTTTATCACCCATTCTCCTCCCCATTGTGTAGTCACCATCAATTTGAGTGGCATTGGTCTCACCCAGCTCTAGGGGTGGTGCCCGGTATCAGTCTGTTCTCATGCTGCTAACCGAGACTGGGTAATTTATAAAGGAAAGAGTTTTAATGCACTCACAGTTCCACATGGCTGCAAAGGCCCCACAATTATGGCGGAAGGCGAATGAGAAGCAAAGTCATGTCTTACATGAGGGCAGGCAAGAGAGCTTGTGCAGGAGAACTCCCCTTTATAATCTCAAGAGGAGAACAGTATGGGAAAGACCCGCCCCCATGATTCAGTTACCTCCCACCAGGTTCCTCCCACGACAGGTAAGAATTATGGGAGCTACAATTCAAAATGAGATTTGGGTGGGGTCTTAGTGATTAACATTGGGCTCCTTGTTACTTGTGCAAATTTCTGCAGCTGGCTTGAATTTCTCCCCAGAAAATGGGTTTTTCTTTTCTATGGCATCACCAGCCTGCAAATTTTCCAAACTTTTATGCTCTGCTTCCTCTGGATCACTTTGCTACTTAGAAATTTTTTCTGCCAGATATACCCCAAATCATCTCTCTCAAGTTCAAAGTTCCACATATCTCTATGGCAGGGACAAAATGCCACCAGCCACTTTGCATAGCAAGAATGACCTTTACTCCAGTTCCCAACAAGTTCCTCATTTCTATCTGAGACCACCTCAGCCTAGATGTTACTGTCCATATCACTATCAGCATTTTGGTCAAAGCTATTCAACAAGTCTCTAGGAAGTTCCAAGCCCTCCAAACTGTTCCAACCTCTGCCTGTTACTCAGTTCCAAAGTCGCTTCCACATTTTTGGGTATCTTTACAGTAGCACCCCACTACCAGTACCAATTTACTATATTAGTCTGTTCTCATGCTGCTACTAAAGACATACCCAAGATTGGGGATTTATAAAGGAAAGAGGTTTAATTGATTCACAGCTCCACATGGCGTGGGAGGCCTCACAATCATGGCAGAAGGAGAATTAGGAGCAAAGTCATGTCTTACATAGTGGCAGGCAAGAGAGTTTGTGCAGAGGAACTCCCCTTTATAAAACCATCAGCTCTCATGAGATTTATTCACTGTCACAAGAACAGCATAGAAAAGACCCTCTCCATGATTCAATTACCTCCCACCAGTTCCCTCCCATGACATGTGGGATGGGAGCTACAACTCAAGATGAGATTTGGGTGGAGACATAACCAAACCATATCATGCCCCCAGTATAAGTCAATCCCAACCCATTTGACAAGATGATAGGTTTTTGAATCTGAGCCAATCAGCACATGGCACACCCTCAATGACTGGTCCTGGGGTGGTCCAATCAGAAGGAAGCTCAGGACTTCTATGCAATGGCTGTAGGAAACAACAGGTCCTCTCTCCTTAGACGAGTTGTTGTTGGGTGAGTTGCTGTTCACAGACATCTTGCAACTGTGAATAAGCCAGCCCGAAAAGGAATCTAGCCACAAAAGGGCAAGGCAGACAGAATTAGAGAGAAATGGAACTGGAGCCCTGATTAAAGCTTATTAGAAGGCTGCCCTAACACTTAACTTTTCAGCTATGTGAACTAATATATCCTCTTCATGGCTTCTTTAATTACAAGCAAAGGCATCCTAACCAGTGCATTGGGAGTCCAGCATTATGGTGAGTATTGTGGGTTCATACACTGCACATGCACACATTGAACACACTTGTATACACACAGACACACAGACACACACACACACACACACACACACACACACACACACACACGACCTGAATCTTACTAGAGAGGGGAAAAACACAGACCTCCAATTCCTGGGATAGTTGCAACATTGATTTTACAAAATTGCACACTGTAAGGCTTTTGGTAACAATTACCAATGCATGGAACTAATGTCTTTGGATCATTTTTCATTGATTTCTGTATTAAAAACGATTTTGTAAGTTTAACCTGAATTCTTAAGAATATCTCAAACTCTGGCAAGTGGCAATTAATTATAAAAAGTTTTTTCTTTAAAAAACTAATATATTGTTTGTCACCTCTTTATTAGTATTTAAAGTAATAAAATCCATTTTTACCTTAATGTGATGTTTGTATTTTCAACATTTTCCTTAGAAAGTAAAATGAGGTTCTAATAATTGGAAGACGATATTGACTTTTCTTGACTGATTCCATGCCTTGACCTTATTTACAACTTTGTTTCAAAATTTTCCAACCTGTTTGTTTACTTGCTGCTTTGGCAAGCCTTCCTGAGTTTTTTCTCTAGGGGCCTAGCTCCTTATAAGCTTGGACTAAGTCTTGTGCCTCTTTCATAACCCATGTCCTCCCCATGCCATGCTGAGTGCAAGAGCTTACCAAGAGCTGTTGGACAGCCCATGGAAATTTCCACAGCAGCTGCTCAGCCCCAGTCCCCCCTCCCCATCTGGGACCTGGCCTGCAAGTCCTACCAGCCCAAGGACACTGGGCCTGGCTCTGGGTCAGGCTCTAGGTCTATTTATGCCTTTTTATCTCAGGCTTTGTGCTTTGGCACTCTGCACTCAGGAAACCTCCTCCCGTCCTCACCAGTCAACACACAAACACACGTCCTTATCTGGACAAGAGGAGAACAGTGGGTCAGATCCACAAACTCTTTCTCCATGGCTGCCCAGATGTCCCCAATGTCTCACCATCTTTCGTTTATTCTTCTGGTTGGAGGAGTAAGTCTTTTATTGGAACAAAGATTTAGGCCTTCTGCCATCAGACAAAATATCTTTATGACCACTGATGAACTTATTAATGAACATATTTCTCACATGCTTCCCCTTATTAGGAAAAAGCTATCTCCAAGGTGGTAGGAACCTAACTCCCCCAATATGTTCCCCTGAGCTCAGCTCTTTGACAGAACAAGTCATTGATAAACCCAACAGCCCCTGCAGGAGCTGCTGAGGGAAGAGCTGAGCCCTTGAGGGCCCAGGAGCACCTGGTACCTGAGGAGAGGGGTGAGGAGCTACCCTGCTCACTGCACTCTCTTCCCAGGCAAGGACTGAGGACACAAGGAATAGGAGCCAGGTAACCTGAGAACAGAGCAGAACATCCCTGAGGCACACTGTGTAATCTCTCTGGCCTCAGTGTTTTAAGGGGCCAAATTCCTGACCTATCTACTTAATTCCTTATTTTTTTTATGATAGTGAGTAGTACTAGTATTTTACCGGTGGCCGTGTTTATTATGTAATTTGGATGTCAGCGGGAGCCTCCCTAGATAAGATTGGTTCAGACTTCTATTCTCCACCCTTTGGAAGTCTAAATTCCTCCTCAAAAGTTTGGCCAGTTCTCAGGAGGGAGGCCAGGGCAGAAGGCGGGCAGAGGCTCACATTTACAGTCCACCGCTGGTTCTCAGCCCCTGCATCTGGAGAATTGGGCTTGTGGGCTGTCTCACCATCTGTGTGCTGTCCCTGTCCAGCCTGGCACCAACTCCTTGGGGGAGTGGAGGAGATCTATGCAACAACTTCAAATGAAATATTGGACACCACTGTTCTCAAAGCCTCTTGAGCCATCCGGTCCCATTAGGATTTTAGGCTGGCTCCCCTCACAGAGTGATCCAGCTGGCTCTCCTCATCTTCCCATCTCTCCTCTTTACCCCTTCCCTTTTATATTGCTTCCAGAACTCCAAATCCTTCCCCCTTTATTCTGTAGAGTCATTTATTTCTCTACCATTACTTCTGCCAAACTCAGCCATTCAAACCCACCAAGTTGCAGAGAAGGATGTTCCATTCGGCAAGATCTACCTTCGTTACGTACCAGAAACTGTGGTTATGAATGGTTTTTTCTCAATTGTATTAAAACTTGAAATACAATTTCTGCCAAATTCTTGCCAAAATGACAATTCCATTTCTCAGAAAGCAGAGAAAATGATAAAGAGAAGCACCATTTTGGATCTAATTCTGTACCGCTAGGGGAACCTATTGGTCAGATGAGGCTCCTGTCATCCAGGAGCCTGGGACAGCTGGACTCTGTACCAAGAGTTAGGAAGGAGAATCCCAAGGTATTTGGAGAAAAATTAGGCATGCTTGATCTCATGATCCAAGACAAAGGAAAGATAGCTCAAGCAGAAGCGATGAGGTTATAATTGCAAATGGGCCCAGAGTGGGCAAAGAGAAAACAGGTCCACAATCCAACACAACTATTGGGGGGTGAGTGGTTCAGCAGGGTGCTCCTCCTCCACACTACTGCTCAACAAAAGCTCTGGTCTCTTCATCATGCGACTTCCAAGGTCGCCCTGGGTGTCGTCTCCACTGCATGCGGGGGTCTTAATGGCCAGGCTGGCAGAGGCACACATCACTTCTGTCCACACTTCACTGGCTGGCCCTCAATGACATGGCCACAGCTGGCTGCAGGGGAGTCTGGGAGATGTCCCCCAGCTGTGTGCCTGGGAAGTAGAGGAGAGCACGAGTTTTGCCCAGCGCTGACATTCTCTGCCACACACTCCTTTGGTTTCCCTTATTAAAGAGAATTATGGCTAGGGTGGAAAGTTGAAGAGCACTATTGGAAAGAGAAATTGAAGCTCCAAGTACAGAAGGAGGCAGTAAGAAAGCACCTTGCTGCCTCAGAACAACTCAGGTCTTCTGACCTGTATATGTCATATTCAAGGCTACTGAGGGAGCTCACAGATCAGGATACTTCATTTTTAAGAAAGCTTCATGAACAGAAATATTGCTGGAAGACTGATGAGGCAGGCAATGTCTTCCTGATTTTCAAAAAGGCTAAGAAATTAGAATCTAAAAAGTATATTAAGGTGAGCTTGACATTAATATGGGATGAGTGGCTAAAAGAGAGGATGAAATGGGTGGCCTTGAATATTCAGAAGGGGAAGAATTGGCCACTAAGAGCCAGCATGTGGCCCAGGATAACCTTATTTCCTCTTTCAGATGAGTTAGCCTTAACAATGTTCATATTCTTAGTTTTAATAATACACCTTCAGGAAGTTATTTTGCACAAGAAGATGTTCAGCACAGTTTTATTTGTAATAGCAAAAACAGATACAAGCTGAAAGTACAGCAACAGGGGAATTACTATGCAAATTATTAACCATTGATACGAGTTATCATGCAGCCTTCGAGATTGTTTTCAAAGAGTATTTAATTATGTGAGAAATACTTATAAAAATTCTTAAAAATTTAAAAATATAAAGAAAATGTAAAAAGCAGAAATTAAAAACAGGACTACCATATGATCCAGCAATTCCGCTACTATAATATATACACATACAAAGAAAATGAAATCAGTATGTCCAAGAGATATCTGCACTCCCACATTCATTACAGCATTATTCACAATGGCCAAAAATGGAATCAACTTGAGTGTTCATCAGTGCATGAATGGATAAAGAAATTGTGGTATATATACACAGTGGAATACTATTCGGCCTTAGAAAAGAAGGAAATCCTGTCATTTGCAAGAACACGGATGAACCTGGAGGCATTATATTAAGTGACATAAGCCAGGCACAGAAAGACAGATACTGCATGATCTTACTTACATGTGGAATCTGAAAAAGTTGAACTCGTATGGGAGGCTGAGGCAGGAGAATCGCTTGAACCCGGGAGGCAGAGGTTGCAGTGAGCCAAGTCGCACCATTGCACTCCAGCCTGGGCAACAGGAGTGAGACGCCATCTCAAAAACAAACAAACGAACAAAAAAAAAAACCACATTAAATTCGTAGAAGCAGAGAGTAGAATGGCGGGTGCCAGGGACTGGGAGGCAGGGGTTGGAAAGGTGTTAGTAAAAGGATACAAAATTTCAGTTAGATAAGAGGGATAAGTTCAAGAGATCTATTGTACAACATGGTGTTGTTGATAGAAAGAGTCAAACTCTGTAAAATATTTGAAGAGATTTATCCTGAGCCAAATATGAGTGACCAATGACCCATGACACAGCCCTCAGGAGACCCTTAGAACATGTCCCCAGGGTGGTCGGGGCACAAACTACTTTATATATTTCAGAGACATGAGACATAAAAACATGTAAGATATACATTGCTTCAGTGCAGAAAGGTGGGACAACTTGAAGTGAGGGGAATTCTAGGTTCTATGTAGATTTAAAACTTTTGATTGGCAATTGGTTGAAAGAGTTATTATGAATAGAAAGGAACGTCTGGATTATGATAAGGGGTTGTGGAGACCAAAGTTTGATCATGCAGGTGAAGCCTTCAGGTCGCAAGCTTCAAAGAGAAGAGATTGTAAATGTTTCTTAGCGGACTTAAGGTCCTGTGTTGATGTTAAATGCTCGTCGGCTTTTCCTGAAATCCCAAAGGGAGGGGGGTATAACGAGGCATGTCCGACCCTCCCTTCCCATCATGGCCTGAACCAGTTTTTTAGGCTAACTTTGGAATGCCCTAGGCAGGAGGAGGGATCCTTTCAGATGGTTGCAGGGCCTTCGAATTTTATTTTTGGTTTATATAACTATAGTTAATAACAATTTATTGTATTGAAAATTGCTGAGTAGGTTTTAAGCGTTCTTACTACAAAAAATGATACATATGAGAAGTAATGTGTGTGCTTATTAACTTGATTTAGCCATTCCACAGTGTAACAACATGTTGTACATGATAAAGATATATATTTTTGTCAATTAAATTTTTTTTTAAAATTTTTAAATTAAAAAAAAACAGGAGGTAACAGAGAAGGTATGATTTCAGTGATGTGAAAAATACCAACACAGAAAAAAAGCTGAAAGAAAAATGCTGAAATGTTAACAGTAGTTATCTCAAGATGGCAGAATTTTGGTCATTGTTAATTTCCTCTAGGTACTTTCCTGCATTTTGCCACAGTAGGTATGTATGACTTCTACAAATAGAAAAAAAAAAAAAAAACACACACACACACACCCTATTTTCTAGGAAAAAAAAATCATAAGGCTGGTAGATCAGGGCAGTGCCACATATTTCTAGGCCATCTTGCTTTTTACAAGGCATTTAACAAAGTCCTTCACTGATACTCATATACGCTGGTGGATGAAATTGTGCACCAAGTTATTATAAATACAGGTGGTTGATAATCCTTGAATGACCATCCCCAGTCCAGAGTTTGGACTCCAGGGACAGAAGCAGGTCCCTGTTCTACTTAATATTTTTACCTGCATTTCAGGTAAACACCTAGAGCTGCGACACTGTCCAGTATGATATCTATTAGCCATACGGGACTATTTAAATTAATTAAAATTAAAGACAAGTTAAAATTCAGTTCCCAGTTGCACAAGCCTAATTTCAAGTGCTCAAAAGCTGCATGTGGCTAGTGGCTACCATATTGGACAGCACAGATCTGGTACATTTCCCTGTTCACAGAACATTCTGTTGGAAAGTGCTGCTCTAGGGCAGGTTTATCAGTTTCACAGAGGACACGGGCTGAAGGAGAATGATCGCCACTCCTAGATGATCATCACAGGCTGGAACAATGAGCCAGATCTAAACAGATGAACTGGAACAGATGTAAGTATAGTATCCTTTCATGTGGGCTCCAAAATACAGCTGCTGATGTATAGCAGAATTGTAGGGGAAAATTAATTGGTTGGAGACAAACTCCACAAGCATGTATAGGGTAATGCAGTTACCCAAAATAATGAGATCTTGAGCTGAACTAGTGAAGTATAATGTTCAGAACAAGGAAAGTGATAGTTCCAAGCTATATTGGTCAAACCACACTGAGAACTCAAGTGTTTTTCTTCCAGTGGTATTTTCAGAACTAGAATTGGCTATAATGAAATTGTTTAAATGGAAAGTACTATTTTTATCACTAGGAACTGCTATTGGACACAAACAGATTGTAGTTAGGAACTACCACAGTGTATGGGGGAAAGGCTTCTGTGAATAGCCCAGCTACTTGGTTTTAGTGGCTGTATACTTTGTTTACTAAATAAGGGAGAAAATGAGTCATAAAAGTAATAAAATTAGTGCTACTGGTGAGAAAGTTAACAATGTGCTGCTATGGAGAGAGAGAGAGAGAGAGAGAGAGACACTACTACAGTTGGACAAAAGCCAGAGGTACTTTTATAGCTTTACAGCAATACTACTAGAGCTATAAAAGCCAACTTTGTTATCAAAATTCCTGCAAGAAAAACAACTTTGTTATTGTATACATCTAAAACTTTCTTTTTTGATGGGGTCTTGCTCTGTTGCCCAGGCTGGAGTGCAGTGGTGTGATCATGGCTTACTAACAGCCTCGACCTCTTGGGCTCAAGTGACTCTCCCACCTCAGGCTCCTGAGTAGGCATGTGCCACAGGCATGTGCCACCATGCCCAACTAATTTTTTTGTTGTTGTTGGTGGTGGTGTTTGTAGAGACAGGGTCTCACTCTGTTGCCCAGGCTGGTCTCGAACTCCTGGGCTCAAGCGATCCTCCCACCTCAGCCTCCTAACCTTGTCTTTTTCCCCTCTTAAAAAAATTTAGTTCTTATAGGTTTTGATAATGTGTCACTTCCTAAAAATGCAAATATTATACTATAAGAAAGCAGACAGAATTGTGTTGAGTTTTTTAGTCCAAATGAAATGCTGACAAGCAAGTCAAGAGAAAAGGGAACAGAATAAATACAATTCAAGAAACAATGACAAATAAAGGATATTTAGAATCGAAACTAAATATACATTTCACCATATATTTATGCGCACCCTGGAGAAACAGTGTTATTGGAACTGGAATTGGATTTCAGCTCAATACAAGGAAGGACTGTCCAACAGTCGGGGTAATGCGGTGGGCTGCGGAAACCATACAGGGAGGTGGCAAGGCTGAATTCCAGAGCCAGGCCAACCTGAGTTTGCATGCTGACGATTTCTTGGTATGTGACTTTGGCCAAGTTACTTAGTCTTCTAAGCCTATTTTTTCATCTGTAAAAGACGATAGCACTACTTCTTAGTGTTGTTATGAATAAAGTGAGATAATACATGGTTTGTGCATATCACAGTGCCTGGCATAGAGCAAACCCTTCGTAAATGTTATCTAGTAATTGTTATGATTCTTAATGATGGTTAATGGTGACTGAGCTCTGTCTACCAGCAACCTGGAAGTCAAAAAGGGATATGTGAAGAGGGTTCTACAGTCAAATCCATTTGATAAAGGTTGGAGTAATCAAAGTTCGACAGGTTTCTTTACTCTGTGGCTTCTCTGAGGCTTTAATACACAACCCATCATATTTAACCACAGAACCCTTTTTCATGGAGCATCTTGAGGGAAGTGAGTGTTTTGAACACACTTTGGAAAACACTGAATTACAGGACTTCTGAAATTCTTTCTGACTCTAACTTTGAAAAAGTTGTGAATTTCAAATGCAGTGATGTTTATAACTGGTGTTTATTGAGCACTTACTATTCAGCCAGGTACTGAATTAAGCACTTTAGAAACCTAATGTCATATTATTCTCTCAGCAACCCTGTAATATTATTGTCTGCTTTCTACAGTTAAGAAAATTGAGACTCAGAGAGGTTAAGCAGCTTGCCCAAGGTTACACAGCTAACACATGGTAGAACCAGGAATGTTACCTTGCCTATCCTTTCAAAGCCCTGCTCCTCTTAGCCAGTAGGCCACACTTTATCAGAGACTGCTGATTTTTTTATGTATCATTGTGTTGACTCAACACAATGATGAATATTTGGGGGGGTAAAAACCAAAGTGAAGTTGGCATTATAGTAAAGGGGAAAGAGCACAGACCAGGAGCCGGGAGGGTCGGATTTGAACCCTTGTGTTGTGACTTCAGAGCTTATGCCCTTTCCACTGACCAGCATTTGAGCCAGCTCCTTCATGACAGGTTGCTTTAAGATTGCTGGGAGAAGTCATAGGAGCCGCTGGCTAACAGGATGTAGAGATTATGTCTATGTTAAATGACTGCAGGGCTTTGCTTTCATTGCTAGAGATGTCCATGACTTGTTCTGATAAAAAAATAATAAATAAATGAGGCCCTAGTTTTGGGAAAAACTTCACATATGCCCTTTACTTCCACCTTAATCCAAGACTAGAGAAAAGGTGGCTCCTCTCCCCTTCTCACTTTACTGCATGAGAACCACGTGCTCCTGAACAGTAAGTGTTCTAGGGTGCTCTTTCCCTGCAGGCAATGGCAAGAAGGCCTAACCCTTCCAGGTTAAAGCTCAGGATCTGGAAGATGGAATTCTATGCTTAGCTCTGCACAACACGGAGATAATAATGTTCACTCACCAAACATGTCAACCCTATGATGTGCTCAGGCTCTGGCTGGGGCCCCTCTTCTGGCCCCTGGGAGGGAGAAAACAGGAGGCCTGAGCCTCCCACAGAATAAGGACCTGGTTTATCGTCTTTGCTTCTCCAGTACCACCAGCCAGGGACTCGGTGGGAACTGGATGCTGAAGGCTGACCTGGTGAACACCTGTGCTTGAGGCCCCCCGCAAGGGCTCAGGGCGGAATCGGCTGCCCTCATGTGGCCACACTGCGGTGGAGTTAACAGAAGAAATTCAAGGCAAATGGAGGAGTCCCTGGAGACATGAAAGGGACATGGCTGAAGGACAGAAGTGTAAAGCCACCAGAAAAAAGCCGCAGCCTTCCGGAGGGACAGTGGTCCTCAAATGTTTTGGTCTCAGGACCCCTTTAAACTTGTAAAACTTACTGAGGACTGCAAAGACCTTTTGTTATGTGGGTTAGCTCTATCCTGTTGAGAAATTACAACTGAGAATTTTTTTTTATTTATGTATCAACTTTTAAAAATAACAAAAAAATTTCGTTTTAACATAAATAAGTTTTTTGAAAATAGCTATATTTTTGCAAACCAAAAACCTTTCATGAAGACTGGCATTTGTTTACATTTTTGCAATTCTCTTTACTAGAATAAAAAGAATATCTTAATAGAAGAGAGCTGGATTTGGCCAGGCGCAGTGGCTCATGCCTGTAATCCCAGCACTTTGGGCGGCCCAAGTGGGCAGATCACCTGAGGTCAGAAGTTCAAGACCAGCCTGGCCAACATGGCAAAACCCCGTCTCTACTAAAAACACAAAAATTAACCAGGCATGGTGGTGGGCGCCTGTAATCCCAGCTACTTGGGAGGCTGAGGCAGAGAGAATTGCTGAAAACCCAGGAGGTGAGGTCGGGCACAGTGGCTCACGTCTGTAATCCCACCACTTTGGGAGGCCACGGCTGGCAGATCACCTGAAGTCAGGAGTTCGAGACCAGCCTGACCAACATGGTGAAACCCTATCTCTACTAAAAATACACAATTAGCCAGGTGTGGTGGCGCATGTCTGTAATTCCAGCTACTCTGGAGGCTGAGGCAGGAGAATCGCTTGAACCCAGGAGGCAGAGGTTGCAGTGAGCTGAGATTGCACCACTGCACTCCAGCCTGGGCAACAGAGCAAAACTCCGTCTCCACAAAAAAAAAAAAAAACAAAAAAACAGAAGACAGCTGGATTCTCATACCTGCTTTTGTAGTCAATCCCTTGTGATATCACATATCATATCATGCAGCTTCTGGACAACTCCTGTGTACACTTGTAATAGAAGGAGAATGGTAAGGTAATGTTGTAGTTTTATTACAAAATAGTTTTGACCTCATGGGACCCCAGGACCACACTTTGAGAAGCACAGCTGCAGAGTTTAAGCTAAGAACTAACTCCATCAGCTCATCTGATCCTTGGGCAGTGACGAGCCCAACGCAGGGGGCCCCAGGCAGGGAGGCTGTGCCAGACCACCAAGAGGTCGATGCCCACCTGCAACCTGGTGAAGGAAGAGCCACTGTATTCCTGCCCTCCCACCCACCCTCACTCACCATGTTCAGGCTGAGTGGCACTGCCGGTGGCCTTTGCTCCAGACTTCCCAGCAGAAATGGTAAAGCCCTCCAAGTTGTTCTTTTTTTTTCTTTTGAGATGGAGTCTCCATCTGTTACCCAGGCTGGAGTGCAGTGGCATGATCTCAGCTCACTGCAACCTCTGCCTCCCGGGTTCACGCAATTCTCCAGCCTCAGCCTCCTGAGTAGCTGGGATTACAGGTGTGCACCACCACGCCTGGCTAATTTTTGTATTTTTAGTAGAGACAGCATTTCACCATGTTGGCCAGGCTGGTCTTGAACTCCTGACCTCAGATGATCCACCTACCTTGGCCTCCTAAAGTGCTGGCCATGAGCCACCGCGTCTGGCCCAAGTTTTTCCTTTTATTTAATACATTTAATACAGCTGCACTTTGGACATGAGGCAGAAAAATTAGGTAAGAATACTGGCTGAGCCAGGGTTTCCTTGCCAGGGACAAGATGTTTAAAACTCTTTCCAGGCTGGGGGAGGCAGAAGTACAAGAGGAGATCAACAGAATGAAGTGCTGGCAATGGGTCTCTGGGAAGAGTCCAGGGGTCTCTAGTCTCCCTCTAAGGGGGTGGTAGAATCCAAGATAATAGAAGGGAGTGACCCCTCCTGCCTGGGACCCTGGCTGTCAGGGGTCCTTGACCTACCATGACACAGGTGCTCAAGAGTGAAGATGGCCAGGCATGGTGGCACACGTCTGGAATCCCAGCTACTCAAGAGGCTGAGGCTGGAGAATTGCTGGAACGCAGGAGGTGGAGGTTGCAGTGAACCAAGATTGCACCACTGCACTCCAGCCTGGGCATCAGAGCAAGACTGTCTTAAAAAAAAAAAAAAAAAATACAGTGTGGTACTGCCATAAAGACAGACATTGTAGATCAGTGAAACAGAATACAGACCCCAGCAACAAGTCTTGCATACATAGTCAAATGATCTTCAACAAGGGCATGGGAATAAGAAAAGGACAGTCTCTTCAACAAACGGTGCTGGGAAAACAGGACATCCAACTGCAAAAGAACGCCATGGGACCCTAGCTTTACACCATATGCAAAAATTAACTCAAGCTGGATTGAAGACCTAAACCTAAGACCCAAAACTATAAAACTCCTAGAAGAAAACATAGGAGAAAAGCTTCATGACATTGAATTTGACAATGATTTATTGGATGTGATACCAACAACACAGGCAACAACAAAAATAGACAAACGGGAGTTCATTAAACTTAAAAACTTCTGTGCATCACAGGAGACAATCTACAGAGTGAAAAGGCAACCCATGGGATGGGAGAAAGTATTTGCAAATCATAGATCTGATACATGATAATATCTGATAGATGTTAATATCCAGAATATATAACGAACTCTTACAACTCAATGATAACAAGAAAACAACCCAGTTTAAAAATGGGCAAAGCACTTGAATAGACATTTCTCCAAAGAAGATATATATGAATGGTCTAAAAGCATATGAAAAGATGCTCAAATTAAACCTCATGAAACCACAATGAGATACCACCTCACACCTATTAGGATTGCCACTATCAAAAAAAAAAAAACAGATAATAACAAATGTTGGCAAGGACGTGGGGAAATTGGAACCCTTGTGCACTGTTGAGGGGGGAAGGTAATATGACGTAGCCACTGTAAAGAAACAGCATGGTGGTTTCTCAAAAAATTAAATCTTATGACCCAGCAATCCCATATATCTAAATTGAAAGCAGGATCTCAAAGATATTAGCTCACCCATGTTTAGAACAGCATTATCCACAATAGCCAAGAGGTACAAGCAACCCAAATGTCCACTGATGGAGGATTAGATGAACAAAATATGGTATAAACATACAATGGAATATTATTCTGCCTTAAAAAGGAAGGAAATCCTGTCACATGCTACAACACATGAAGCTTGAGGACATTATGCATTATGCTAAGTGAAATAGGGCCAGTCACAAAAAGACAAATACTGTATGATTCCACTTACATGAGGTATCTAGAGTAGTCAAACTAATAGAGAAAATAGAATTGTGGTTGCCAGGGGCTTGTGGGGGTTGCGGGGGAGAATGGGAAGTTGTTCAATGGGTATAGGATTTCATATTACAAGATGAAAAAGTTCTGGAGATCTGTTTCACAACAATATGAATATACTTAATACTATTATCTGTACACTTAAAAATGGTTACAATGGTAAATTTTATGTGTTTACCACAATCAACAATTTTTTTAGGGCTGGGCCTGGTGGCTCACACCTGTAGTCCCAGAACTTTGGGAGGCCAAGGCGGGAGGATTACTTCAGGCCAGGAGTTCAAGACTAGCCTGGGCAATACAGCAAGACTCCATCTCTACAAAAAATAAAAATAAAAAATTAGCCTGGCATGGTGGTGTGCACCTGTAGTCCCAGCTACTCAGGAGGCTAAGGTGGAAGGATTGCTTGAGCCTGGGAGGCCAAGGCTGCAGTGGGCCGAGATCACGCCACTGCACTCCAGCCTGGGTGAGAGAATGAGACCTTATCTGTAAAATAAAAGAAGTTTTCTTTTAAAGAAAAGAAACCAAAATAGAAAGGTGGCAATCAAGGGACCACATGTGCCCCCCCACAACCCTATCCTCTATGTCCTGATATTACAGAAGCCACAGGCTTCCTCACCCTGGGTATTACTCCAGGGAGAAGAGGAGTGTAAACAACAGAATCTAGCAGGCATTAAGATTATATATTCTAGCAATAGACAAAATGGACCTTAAGTTACAGAAACATAAGAAAGTTATTGTATCAAACACTGTTAGTTGTGTGTCTGGAGCCTTCTCTGCTCCTCTCCCATTCCTTTCTTTCTAATGGAAAGTGGATGGAACTCTTGATTTCATTCTGGCATCCACTCTCCCCCTTGAGACTCAGGGTTACGTTCTGATGGGTCTAGGCTGGCCACAACTATCCCACACCCATTGCCAGTGATTGGCTTAGGCATGGGGATGTGACACAATTCTGACCAATGAGATTCAGGGAGAAATCTGCCCAGGGGCTTCTAAGAATGGTTTTCATTGACCTTAAAAAAATGACGCAGGAAGATTCTCTCTCCTCTCTCTCCCCCTGCACTTGGCTTTGTGCAAGTGAGAATGCTGGAGAGGAAAGAATGCCAGAGAGGAAAATGGAAAGAATGGAAAAAAAAATCAAAGATGGAATTGAACTGCTGGATAAATCAAACCCAGAGCCACCCTACTCCACTTCTTGTCAGTGAGGAAATAAACTCCTGACTGTTGAAGTCAGGTGGAGCCCCCATTAAGACAAGGCCTACCTCAGTTTAACCAATATCACCCCCTAAGGCTTCAGGTCCTTGCAGCCAGAAGCGTCCTGGTTGTTTTTCGCACCTGACACCTGTCTGCAGGCATGCCCCGCTCCATCCTGCAGTGTCGCCATCTGCAGTCGGGTGCTCTCTTGGAGTCGCCATGCACAGATGCCTCTGGCCAGCTCCACCCTGCCATTTGTTTTGCCAACGCAGCCCTCTTGGGTCTGTCTTGTGGTTCTGGAAACTAAAAATTATTTCAGCGAATCAGACTTCAAGCCCCTTGAGACCTGAGTCTTTTCATTTCTGTATCTCCGCATTGCCTGGAATACACCAAAGTGGGTCATACGTTCCCTGGCATGAAGAAGTGAATTTCCTCCCAAGCTCAGAGCATATCCCTGGAAGATTCCATCTGTGGTGACTGCTGACTGAGCCCCCCAAGCCCCTCCGCCCTACCCTCAAGGCACATGGTGCTGAGCCTGGGACAGTCGGCTGAAGGTCCTACAGCTGGGGCTGAGCGGGGAGCTCAGCAGGTGCTCCAGGGGCCACCTTCCACACGCCGAGAGTTCTGTGTTCTTTGCCCGCACCATATTCTGCTCCACTCCTCCATTCCCTGCAGTAATCAGCTAATAGCTTGAGTGGCCTTGTCATAGCTCTTAAAAACCATTATAAGACTATTTGGATAATCTTTACTACTCTCCAAATCCCTAGTTTGGGAATCATGAATGTGTTTTAAACTCTTCACTTTGTAAATATCAGAAACAGGCCCACAGAAGTGAACTGACCAGATGGTCATGGCTATTGATAGCAGAATATAGCTTAGCTTTCTTGACACCAAATTCCCACACATTTTATTATGTTTCTCTTTTGTTTTGCTAGGAAACTGTCACTATAAGGGACTATGACACACATGCACGCACACACACACACACACACACATATACTTTAGAAAGATACATTTTCTTTTTTTTGAGACAGTCTCACGTTGTCTCCCAGGCCTGAGTGCAGTGGCGCCATCTCTGCTCACTGCAACCTCCACTCCCTGGGTTCAAGTGATTTGCCTGCCTCAGCTTCCCAAGTAGCTGGGATTACAGGTGCCCATCACCATGCCCGACTAATTTTTTTTTTTTTTTTGAGACAGAGTCTCGCTCTATTGCCAGGAGTGCAGTGGTGCAATCTCAGCTCGCTGCAACCTCCACCTCCCAGGTTCCAGCAATTCTCCTGCCTCAGCCTCCTGAGTAGCTAGGACTACAGGTGCATGCCACCACACCCCGCTAATTTTTGTATTTTTAGTAGAGATGGTGTTTCACCATGTTGGCTGGGATGGTCCCAATCTCTTGACCTCGTGATCCACCACCTTGGCTTCCCAAAGTGTTGGGATTACCGGCATGAGCCACCATGCCTGGCCACAGCTAATTTTTGTATTTTCAGTAGAGATGGGGTTTTGCCATGTTGGCCAGGCTGGTCTCAAACTCCTGACCTCAGATGATCCACCCGCCTCGGCCTTCCAAAGTGCTGGGATTACAGGCGTGAGTCACTGCACCTGGCCGGAAGATACATTTTCTTAGCTGAATGAGATGGTAATTAGTAGAGGGTGACATTGGCTAAACTGGGGCATGTCCTGTTTCAATTTGGTCCCCCAGTAGCAGAGCTGAACAGGAACTGAGTGCAGGCAGTTCCCGTGCACCACAGAGAACACCCAAGAGGGGCGAGAGGACATGGCCTGGGATCAGGTTTCCCTCATGAGGCCAGTAGGCAAGGGAATGAATATTTACTGGATAATACTTCAACCCACCACCAGACTGACATCTGCCAAGGAAAGTCACTCCAGACACCTGGTCTAATTCTTCATTCATAAATGTGAATAGTCAAGCAAGGATCACCAGCCATTTTCAAAGAGTTATAAAAGAAATAAAAGGACCTAAGATGAACAGATAAACAAAAAGGCTAAAGAAAACTGAGACAATTAATCCAATAGAAAACCTTTCAAGAATTATTTACTCGTTTCTCAGTAGGAGCTGAGAAGATATTGCCTCCATCAAAAATAACACCTATGAGAGAGGAGCAAGTAAAGATCATGAGTTTTTGGAAATTAAAAAAAAAACAAGACTGTCAAAAAATAAAATCTCAAAAGGCTAGAAGGAAAATTCTAGCATACAGAGGGGGGAAAAGACAAAAGGATGGAGAGTAGGAGACAACACTGAAGAGAGACTAAAAAACAATTTCCGAGATCTGACACCAGTCTTGAGGGAATCCCAAAAAGAGAAAACAGAGAAAATAAATAAGGGGAGAAAATTTCCAAGATCTGAATAAAGACTCAAATATTCAGATTGCAAGGCACAGGGAATGGTGAGCAAGATGAATGAGTAAGAATCAAATTCACATCCCTGATTCTGTGAGTTCTCTGTGAACAGTCACTATTTCAGGGTTGGACTGACCTGATGAAAGGTTTTGGGGGCTCTTGGGGCCGAGGTTACATCCTAGAGTGTGGCCACCTGCCTCCTATTGGCTCCTTTTCCTTCTACATCAAGTGGAGGCCAAATCCCTCCCCAAGTATTATCATACAGAGACATTCAGCTTCCCTTAACCAGACCCTGTGCTCAGTAAGAGAAAAGCCACCAAACAGGACCCTTTTAAAAAGCGAGAGTAATAAATAGAAAAATATATATAACAGGTGCATAATTATCTTGTATTTCCCTAAGGCAGTCTAAGTGGCTTTCTGTTCCTTCTAATCCAGTGAAGGCAGGCAGATTTGGTACCAGCAGTAGGGATGCACAGAACATACCCTCAGAAAGAATATGTAAGTGACTATGGCACCATGTCCTTTTGTGGGAGGGGGTGAGTGATCAGCGTCCCATGCGAGGGTGAAAGTTCATGGTTTGTGATGATGCAGTGTCTGAGTAAACCACCACCTGTGACTCTGGGGGATGGAGAGGCTATTCCCACCAAGGATGAAGCTTTGGAGAACTCTGTTGCCATTGCTTAAGAAGCATCCCAAGATAATGAGGAATGCAGTGAGGAAGGAATGGCTACATTGCTACAAGAGAAAAGGGATGAATTCTGCTCCCAGCTTATTTACCTGGAAACAGATGTGAAAATATTGCAATATCCAGCTACAAGAAACACTTTCTTCTCCTTACATCCCCTAGCCTCAAAATCCTGTTCCAATACAAAGCAGTGTATCTATTCCTTTAATTTTATTTTATGATACATGCCCTTAGGGCTTCACCTTTTACTTGATGCTTCTCATCAAGATGTTTTCTTAAATAAATACAGCTTTTTTTTTTGAGAAGGAGTTTCATTATTGTTGCCCAGGCTGGAGTGCAATGGTGTGGTCTCAGCTCACTGCAACCTCCACCTCCCGGGTTCAAGCGATTCTCCTGCCTCAGCCTCCCGAGTAGCTGGGATTACAGGCATGCACCACCATGCCCGGCTAATTTTTGTATTTTTAGTAGAGACAGGGTTCCACCATGTTGGCCAGGCTGGTCTCAAACTCTTGACCTCAGGTGATCCATCCACCTCGGCCTCCCGAAGTGCTGGGATTACAGGCATGAGCCACCATGCCCAGCAGTGGCTCCCTTTCTAAGAAGAATTCTGGAGAAACTACTTAGACAAGCTTTTTTGGGGTGTTAAACACTGGAGGAGCAGATTTGGGGTGTTGGTGGGAGAGAAGAACAGCGTTTTGAGACACCTAAGTGGAAGAGACACCAAGTGAGCAGAGATGTCTGACTGAAAGGTAGGTCAGGCTTGCATGTGGCTGCATGTACTAGAAACCCAACTATAATAGTTTAACCAGATAGGGGTTTCTATTAATAACATAAAAGAAGTCCAGGCCAGGCACGGTGGCTCACGCCTGTAATCCTAGCACTTTTAGGAGGCCTAGGTGGGCGAATCACTTGAGGTCAGGAGTTCCAGACCAGCCTGGGCAACATGGTGAAACCCCATCTCTCTAAAAATACAAAAATTAGCAGGGCACGATGGCTTGCGCCTGTAGTCCCAGCTACTCGGGAGGCTGAGGCAGGATAATTGCTTGAACCCAGGAGGCAGAGGTTGCAGTGAGCCAAGATGGCGCCACTACACTCCAGCCTGGGTGACAGAGTGAGACTCCATTTCAAAACAAACAAACAAATAGAAAAGAAGTCCAGGGGTGGCTGGGGCAGCTATTTGTGGTTTCCTTCTCTGTCATATATGCTTTGCCTATGGCTTTCATCCTGGTGGTCACTAAGCAGCTGTGACATCTCAAAGCATCACATCTGTGTCCCATGCAAGGAAAAATGGCAGATTATGACTGAGGCGCCCCTCCCCACCTTTAAAACCAGGAAAACAATAGCTTTTCTGGAAGACCCAAGCACTAGACTTTGGCAGAGCTGAGTCACATGGCCACTCCTAAGTGCCCAAGACCCTGGGAGGTGAGCAATGCTAAACGTGCATGAGGACACCCTGAGCACAGCAGGATCTGCTAGGAGGGATACTGGGGAAGGCAACTCACTTGTGAAAGCCACGTGAATGGACAGGATCACACTGGGAAGAGAGGAGGAGCAAGCAGAGAAGAGGAATCAGAACTGAGCCCTGAAAATCTGCATCTAGGGTAAAAGCAGCGCAGCAGCTGGAAAATGGCCAAGGAATGAGCAGAAGGAGAGAAGAAGAGTAGGAGGAAACTGCCAAACAAAATAAAATTAGAGCTGGGTGCAGTGGTTCATGCTTGAATCCCAGCGCTTTGGGAGGTTGAGGCTGGATGATCACTTAAGGCCAGGAGTTCCAGACCAGCCTGGGCAACAAAGCAAGACCCCGTCTCGACAAAAATAAAAAAAAATTAGCAAGGCATGATGGTGCATGCATGTACCTTCAGTTGAGGCAGGAGGATTGCTTGAGCCCAGGAATTCAAGGTTGCAGTGAGCTATGATGATGCCACTGCATTGCAGCCTGAGTGACAAAGCGAGACACTGTCTCTAAAAAAATTAATGTTTAGGAACTGGATTTAGTAAGGAGAGACTTTATTCAAAAGGATTATTGCAAGGATAGGAAGGGGCAGGAAAGGAGACCATTGCAAATAGGAGGAACCTCTGACTGTTAAGATCTTCCAGAGTCTCAAGATCTAGGCAGACACGTTTTTTGGTTTTGTTTTTTTAATAGGGGAGTAAACACGACCAGAAAGAACAGATGTGGGGAAGTGGAATGGAAGGGCAGCAGGATCAGATAGATCAGAGGATGTTTGACTCTGGGGCCAACCTCTTCTCCAGAGGGAATGTCTGCCGGCTCAGGAAAGTTTAGGCACCTGGGGAAAGGAGGGAAGTTTGGTTGATGAGCATTTTGTTCTGATTAATCAGTGGGGAAAAGCAGCTCAGCTAATCATTTAGGAGACTAAGAATGGGAATTGGGAAGGTCTGTGTGTGTGCTCTTGTCATAATCAAACAAGGGAGGCATCTAAGAGGCCTAAGTGCTCGGGGAAGATGGCTCTTTGCAGGAAGCTGTCTGCTAGAACACAAAGCACGGGGGGTTTTCTTAACCTTGGCTGTTTCCAGGAGCAAGGGCTGAGACAAAATCCAACATTTGCAGAACCAGCAGAGACAGGGTGTCATGAAAGCCTTGGAGAAGAAAGTATTTCAAAATCAAGACCACCCCTTGTTAGAGTAAGTCATGCTGGAGTAAAAAAATCAAAAAATGAAAGAAAAAAACTCAGTGTTTTAGTATGAGAACATTATTACAATTTTTAAAAATTTATTTTGATAATTTCAAGCCTATAGAAAGGTTGCAGGAATAGTACAAATAATTCTTCCTGATTCCCCAAATATTTTACTACGTTTGTTTCCCCGTGTGTGTGTGTTCAGCCTCTCAGGTTTCTGTTCCCCTCCGAGTAGGCTCTGGAGTAGTGGAGGGTGGGGTAGGCACAGGAGGGTGGCTCTCGGTGGCCAGTTGGGGTCTCCTGGCTGTCCATCTCTGCTGGCAGCTACAGGCCTTTGCTGGCAGGACTCGGAGCCTGATTTCTTGGTTTGGTTATAACAGGTGCTTGCAAGCCAGCCCAGCCTCCCCAGCTCTCACTGACAGACCCTTGGCTCAGTGGACACCTCACCCCATTCCACTGCAGGCCTCGGAGAGGGACTGCTGGCTGTCCGCTTGGGGACCTACCACCTGCCCCCTCAGGAATGGTGGGAAACTTCTGTCTTGTGCCATGGCTCAAAGAAGATAACCCCTGCCTACCTTCCAACCCCAGTGACTTCCCTTTGGAAGATGATGCAGGATCAGGTGCTGTTGAGCCTGAGACCTGACTTTCTCCCCAAATCCCAAATGGGGAGCAAGGGGAGGTCTTCCCTACCTCCTGTCTCCATCCTCCCCATTCCCAGAACACCCCAGGGCCCAGGGTAAGCCATGCCCTTACTTCCTCTAAATCAGGGGTCCCCAACCCCCAGGCCATGGACCAGTACCAGTCTATAGCCTATTAGGAACCAGGCTGCACAGCAGGTGGTAAGCAGTGGAGATGAGCATTACCACCTGAGCTCCGCCTCCTGTCAAATCAGTGGCATCAGATTCTCATAGGAGCTCAAACCCCATTGTGAACTGTGCATGCCAGGGATCTAAGTGGCACGCTCCACATGAGAATCTAATGCCTGATGACCTGAGGTGGAGCAGTTTCAGCTCCAAATCATCCCCCCAACCCCTGTCCATGGAAAAATTGTCTACCATGACACCAGTCCCTGGTCCCTAAAGATTGGGGACCACTGCTCTAAGTCATATCCTCCTCTGTCCATGGATGAGGCCCCTTCCCTACCTCCTGGGAGAAACTCTAAAGAGTCTTCCAGGTTTGAGTTTTCAAACCTACCACTCTTATTAAATGACCCAAGTCCCTACATCTCCTGCCCTGAGGTCCTTCCTAAGGTGTCCAATGTTGCACACAGCAACACAGCACTTCTGCTTACATCCAGTTGGCCATTAGTCACATGTACTGACAAGTATCTCCTGGCTGCCTCCAGGGAGCTCTTGGCCAATGTCCTCAAAGCTTCCCCACAGCTTTCTGGCCATTCACTCAGACCAGACCCTTCCTCCCTACCACCATTCAAAGCTGTCCCAAAATCCACTGTCCCTCACAACACCTTTCTCAAGTAGCTGAAAGAAAGGCAGTGATTACAGGACCCTTCCTTCTCAGTGGGTGACCACAGGACCCTGCCTTCCCATTCGACTCACATAAACATAAAACACATCACCGAATCACAAACCGCAGGCATGCTTCTACTTTGTACAGTTTGATCAGCTTGCAATCCACATAGACTGTGCTGTCAGGCATGAAAAATGTCCACAGAGGGGGCTGGGGGATGCACACGGATCTGCACCTCATCCTTAGCCACTCTAAGCCACTCGCAGGCATTCTATACAGAGCTGATGGTGGCAGCGGTGGGGGGGCGCAGGGTCTCCTAACCACTGACCGCTCTGACTGCTGGTCCAGCTCCATCACCTTCCCCTCATTTTAACCCCAGGATGGAGGTCTACCTTAATCCCCACTGCTGTCATCTGCTGCCTCCCAGGGCCCATTTCCACCATCTTTGAAGACATCAGCTTGTGGTTCATATGATCCCTCACGACCCCATTTTCTCATTGTTTTGGTAACTTCATTATCTGCATTGGTAAGCCAAAAGACACGCCATAACCACGTATCCCTTATCTTGTTTAGATGGATATATGGCCACTTGAAATAAAGACATTTCGCAGTCTCTCAGTCTCAGACAGGTATGGCTGTGGGACTAATGGCCAATTGAATATAGGCAAAAGTGCTGTGTGCGACTTTGAGGCATGTTTTTAAGAAGACGAAATGCGTCCTTTTCTAACCTTCTTTCATGCTGGATGGAGTGTGACGATGGCTAGCACACAGCAGCCAGCCTAGGTCATGAGGTGAAAGCCACTTATTGACCTCAAAGGAAAAAGAGGCATCTGACCCCTGATACCATGCACTATTGCACCCTCTCCAAGCTGCCTGTGCCTGTGAGAGGATTCTAGCCCATCCTGTTTAAACCACTGCAGTGACCTAACCCTTATTGACTCCCACCACCATTCCACACTATTATACTTCTGTAGCTTTATACTATTTTAGGAGATCCGGTGTAACTTCAGATTTACATACCCTCTGCCTCTAGAATCTCAGGAACAGAAACTCTCAGGAGAGGCCCCATCTTCTCTTTTCACCACCTAAGTTTCTCTGCTTCAATCACCTGGTGAGGCATTGGCCTGCGAGAGAGCAAGTTCTATTAACAGTAGAGAGCTCAGGAACCCATCCACCCACTTATGGAAACTTGGTATATGTCAGGAGAGCTCTACAGACCAGCAAGAAAGGAGAGACTGTTCAGTAAACAGTGTTGGGACAACTGGTTACAAACAAAGAAAAACAAAATTCGGTCCCTACTAAATACAATCATAAAAATACATTTGAGATGAACTAAAAATCTTATTATGAAAATAAAAAGTTAGAAAACCTTAAGAGTAGGGAAGGATCTCTTAAAACAAGATTCAATGGCATAAGCCATGCAGGCAAAAAACTGATACATTTAATAACATTAACATTTAAAAATTACTTGGGTCCAGCAAAACACTCCTAAAAGCAGGGAAGAGAGGCAAGCCACAATGTACCTGACATTTGCAATGCATATAATTAATCAAAGATTAGCATCTCTCCAGAATATATATTTTAAGAGGCTTAAATATCCATAAGACAAAAAATCCAAGTGAAAAATGGGCAGACGATATGAACAAGTAACAGAGAAGGAACTTTGGGCCGGGCGCAGTGACTCACGCCTGTAATCCCAGCACTTTGGGAGGCCGAGGCAGGCGGATCACGAGGTCAGGAGATCGAGACCCTCCTGGCTAACACGGTGAAACCCCATCTCTACTAAAAATACAAAAAAAATAGCCGGGCGTGATGGCAGGCACCTGTAATCCCAGCTACTCAGGAGGCTGAGGCAGGAGAATGGCGTGAACCCAGGAGGCGGAGCTTGCAGTGAGCCAAGATCACGCTGCTGCACTCCAGCCTGGGCAACAGAGCGAGACTGTCTAAAAAAATTAATAATAATAAAATAAAATAAAAGAACAGAGAAGGAACCTTGTACAGCCAATACAGATATGAAAAGATACTTATAAAACCTAAAGGAAATGACACCCATCCAATCAGACAAGATGAAAAGTCTGATGACACCAAGTATTGTAGAGTTGGGGAACTCTCAGATTGCTGATAGGAGGATAAACAGACACATACTTAGAAGGCAATTGGGAATGTCCAGTCAATCAGGGGAATTCCAATACTTCCTCAAATCCACACAATGTGATATGATGCTCACTGCAGCACAGCTGTAATACAGAAACACTGCAAAACCCCTACAGGTCCATCAATAGCATATAAACAGTAGAACTCATACAATGGAACACTATACAATAGTTAAAATAACTGGGCTGGGCACGGTGGCTCACGTCTGTAATCCCAGCACTTTTGGAGGCCGAGGTGCGTGGATCACCAGCAGTCGGGAGTTTGAGACCAGCCTGGCTAACATGGTGAAACCCTGTCTCTACTAAAAATACAAAATTAGCCAGGTGTGGTGGCGGGCAACTGTAATCCCAGCTACTCAGGAGACTGAGACAGGAGAATCGCTTGAACCCAGGAGGCAGAGGTTGCAGTGAGCTGAGATCACACCATTGCACTCTAGCCTGGGTGACAAGAGCAAAACTCTATCTCAAAAAATAAATAAATAATTAATTAAATAAATGAACTGGAGCTACATTTATACATGCCTCTAGAATGCAATACTTAAAAAAATTATCAAATATGTACAGTATGATACCGTTTCTGTAAAGTTAAGAAAACATGCCAACATACAAAACAAAACTAACCATAGATGGGAAGGGCAGAAATCGACTTTGGGACAGGAGGCGGAGGCAACAGGACCGGGGCCACATACGAACAGGACTTCAGAACGTGGGTTTTATTTCTAAAGACAAATCTGGAGCAAATATGGAAAGATATTAGTTGACTGGTTACATGGGGGAGATACAGGTGTTTGAACACCAGTACCCTGCTCTTGTTCAGCATGTCCGAATGCTATCTTTTACAAATTCTCTCATTTTTCTTCTTTGCTACTTGTTTTTTGGGTTCCTTCATCTCCCTGCTCTCTGGGGACCTCCAGGTAGCATCTGCTCCAGTGTCCTTGTTCTCTGCGATGCTCTTCCCTTGTCTTCTCACATGTCCTTGTTTTCTCAGTCTTAACACTTCACCCTAACCATCACTGGGCCCCTTCATTTCTTCCTCCCTCGCTGTCTACTTAAGGGCCCCCAACTTCTGCCTTTACCTCTGAATGTGGTCTCCACTCAGCAGCCTCTGGCCAGGCCTTTGAAAGACCTCAAGCTTAATGATTCAAAATACATGTTCAATCCCATCTTTGGAAACCCCACCCTAAAACTGCTCTTCTGAAGATAAACACTGCCATAATTGCCAAATTGAGTAAGCTCTTCAGTTTTTCTTTCCCCTTAACCTCTTGGGAGCTGTCACCATCAGGGACCATCCCTGTCTGCTTTGCCCCCTCCCTGCTGTGGCTTCCATGATGGCAATGCCCCCCATCCCAGGTCTCTGACCTGCACTACTAATCAGTGGGATTCCACCCGCCAGTGTTCAGCCTCCTCCATCCTTCCTTCTTAGGGCACCACATTTTCCTCTGCCCTTCCTCAAACAGCCTGGGGGAAAGCAAGCTCCTGTCAAATGTCAAGATACACAATTCTCATTCCTCTCATAATAAAGATGCATTGTCCTGGCACTCATGTTACTCCTGGAACAGGGAGACGGGGCTACCAGTTTGAACCCCAGGGCACACTTGCATCTTCTCAGCTGTCTGATATACTTAACACCTGCTTGATCTCGGCTCACTGCAGCCTCTGCCTCCTGGGCTTAAGTGATCCTCCCACCTCAGCCTCCAGAGTAGCTGAGACTACAGGTGCATGCCACCATGCTTGGCTAATTTTTAAATTTTTTTTTGTACAAAGTCTCGCTATATTGCCCAGGCTGGTCTCAAACTCCTGGGCTCAAGTGATCCTTCTGCCTCTACCTCCCGAAGTATTGGGATTACAGCTGTGAGCCACTGTGCTCAGGAAGAGGCACTTCTGAGATTCTCTTTGCAACCCATGATTGATGTACGGAGAAGGCAAAGCCAAACTGTCCACTCTCCCACCGCAGCGCCCAGGGCCACAGCCAGAGAAGGAAAGGAGAGTGGTTTCTGAGCTCAGGCCCTCACAGGCTTCTGCAGAGGGTGAACACTTGCTGAAGGGACCACTGGATGTTTTGGCAACCACCTGGCAGTGTCTGTGCCGTCGTGCACAACTGAGTCCAGGGACTTGCTCGGCACCCGCAGCCTTACAGCTCAGGGCTGGCAGATGTCAGGCGACCCCGCTCTCCAAAGGCCTCTGCTTAGGAAACTTTCTAGTTAAATGTGTACAGAGAGGCGAGATCATTAAAAGCTCCTTCAAACAGGGCAAACTGCCTCCATCCTGGGCTCACAGCACAGGTTATACCCCAGGGATACCCAAGATGCAGGGAGAGGGGTCAACATTTACAATGGACCAAACTCCAAGATTCCAACAGGACTCATCTATTTATTGATATTACTATTAAGCCACTTCTCAGCAGTGTGACTGCTGTAACAAGAACAGGACTCAGTTTCTAAAGGCAATAAAATAACAAGGACATCATGGACAAAGCACTGGGAACACTCCTCGTAGGGTTTTTCCTCTCCAGCCAGAGCACCCAGGTGCCAGGGGCCACTCCTGAGCACAAGGTCCTGGTCCTGAACAGAGGCACATCTTTGCGCATCTCAGCCCTCAGGCCGGATGCTCTTCTCCCCGCCCTGATCTGACCTTCTCAGTTCATCTGGATAAACTTGCTGTGCTTCCTGTCTGTGAAGCGAGGCGCTCCCCAAAGCGGGAGCCAAAGTCTGGTGATGAAACAGCGGGCACCAAAGAGCTGGTTCTGCTTCCTTCTCACCAAGTAAACACGTACTTTATTTTTTTAAGGAAAGAAAAGTCTTAAAAATATATGGCACTAGAGTGTAAAACTATACAACTGCATCCAACGAAAATTCCCTGCAGCTTGCAGCCTGTGGCGCACTGTGTCCCTCAGATGTAGAGCTGATGGGAGGCCAGGGTGTCCATGAATGGCCGCACCAGGTTGTCCGTGGAGAAGTAAAAGATGAGCCCAAACGTGATGGAGATGGGGAGGGCGGGCAGTGCCTTCTTGAACACAGCAAGCAGCAGGAGGGTCAGACACAAGCCCTGCAGGACACGGAGGGGAGGGTGAGCGTGGTGATCTCTGGTGTGGACAGGAGCTGTGAGTCATGGTCTAGTCCCTGGGCGCAGGAGCTTGTTCGAGGACCAGTCGGACAACGGCGCTAGACACCTGACAACCCATTATCTTCCCTGGTCCTGCAACAGCTCTTGAGGTGTTGAGGGCAGAAATTCTCACCCCCATTGGATCACCCCACCTGTTAGTGAGTGAACCAGAAGGCAGGCCCCCTGACTCCTGGAGCAGTGCTGTGCCCCCAGGCCATGCTGCCTCCCGTCTGGCTGGAGTGGTCACATGGGATGGTAAGATGCCCTCAAGGAACACGTATTTACATGAGAGCTAGGTGGGCTCAACTGAAATGGCAGTAAGGTTCTCAGCAGCTGGCACCAAGGGAATCAGAGCCGCCAGGCAACCTGCCCCTGGGAAGCAGGTGTGGGGGCTGCCCATCCTCCCCTGACCCGGCTGATACAGGCAGTGGTCCAGGTGAGCACAGGGAACCAGGGTGCCTTCTCTATCCTTGGGGGCAGCAGGGCTCAGGTCAGGCAGTCTGGTGGTGGAGGAGCCTGGGTCCACCATCCCATCCCTGATATACTTGTGGGCAAAAAGAAAACCTTCTGCACACTGGAGCATCAACCTTAACCATGCCAGGCCCAGGGTTTTCACTAAGGGGCAAATGCCAAGCGCACGGCTCAGACACTCCTCCTCCTCTAACGTGACAGCGAAATCTCTGAGATGAAGTCACGGCAGGACGTCTCCCCATTATGTGTATCTGGCCACGTTAACTGACTACAGGGCCTCCACATTTCAGTTCACAGTAACGGGGCCACCCCTAGTACCCCAGATTCAGACCCTGTGGTGTCTCAGTGGCATGGAGGAGGGGAAAACACGGTCCTCACTAGCTTTGTGCCCACAGGCAAGGCTCTTAAGCAATTTTCTTTTCTGCAAATCTGATGTCATCACAACCACCTCGAGGGTATCATCACTGCGCAAAGCTGTCAGCTGGGTCCTCGGCCTGGAGGCTGTGTGCTCAGCCACGCTGGGGCCAGTGCTCTCCTCACCCTCCTCTGCACTGTCCTCCACAGGCTGGAGCCCACCTAGGGGCGAGCACACCTCCTGTGAGCCTCGGTCTCAAGCTGACCCTTCCAGCCCCGCTCCCTGCTCTTGTCCCTCAGAGGGAAGAGAAGAAATGAAAAATCCCCAGGGATCCTGGGGGCCCCCACCACAGTGAGGACCCTGGGGGCCCCCACCACCATGGGGCAGTCGGACGCATCCCCAGCCACTCACAATGAGGATGGCCACAAAGCAGGCCAGCGTGGTATTCCAGTCCCCGCTGCCCGTGGCCGCTGCCTTGCCCACCAGCACACTGTAGAAGATGAAGTCCCCGAGGCCGAGCTTCACGCCCCCTGTGTGAGGACAGACAGTAACCCGTACTGAGGAGGCGTGCACAGAATGGAAAAAGAAGAGAAACTCTGGCCCAGAAGGCCCAGCCCAGCCCACCTGGCCTCTAGAAGCTGTGACGTGGACTGGGGACGTGGACAGCTGCCTCCCCAAGTCAGTGGCCAGTGGGAAAGCAGGGGACACCTGTGGACTGGGTGACTTACAACCTGGGCAGAGAAAAGTGGGCAGTTCTGAAACTCAGGTAAAACCGGTGTTGGGCACTTAGTGAGTAAAGAAAAGAACAAATAGAAATGCATGGCCTTGGGCTGGGCACTGCTGTACAATTTAGTATGAAGTCTGAATCACAGATTTTTAGGGAATTTAATTTCACTACATTCAAAAGCACATATAACACGAAGACAGAGGTCCTCTGAAGACCTTTTTACCTTACAGCAGGTAAATGTAACTGGGAATTAGTCTACCCATTACTGATCAGGAAATTAGAGCTTCCAAAATGCTCTCGTTTGTTTTCTTTAGTGCAATGGTCCCTGACACTTGTTTATAGGATAACTTTGCTCACTGTAGACAATAAAAATGGTTATACAATAAACACAAACCATGGAGGCCCACCTCCCCTGCCCTTCCAGCCCTGCAGGTGTCCCTCCCGCTCCTGGCCCCAGCGTCCATCCTTCCCCCACCAGGTGCGATCCATCAGCATCACTTCTTCACTGTCTCTTCATCTGGCTGGTCCTGAGTTGCATCTCTTATGATAAAACTGATTTTGGCCAGGTGCTGTGGCTCAGACCTATAATCCCAGTACTTTGGAAGGCCAAGGCAGGTGGATCGCTTGAGCCCAGGAGTTCGAGACCAGCCTGGGCAACAAGTTGAAACCTTGTCTCTACTAAAAATATAAAAATGAACCAGGTGTGGTAGCACGTGCCTGTAATCCCAGCTACTCAGGAGGATCACTTGAGCCCAGGAAGTCAAGGTTGCAGTGAGCCACAATCGTGCTACTGCACTCCAACCTGGGCAACAGAGCGAGACCCTGTCTCCAAAACAAAACGACAACAAAAAACATACTGCAATTTTAAGTGTGTGCTTTATTGAGTTCTGTGAGTCATTCTAGCAAGTTACTGAACCTAAGGGGGTCATGGGAGCCCTAAATTTGCAGCCAGTCAGAAGCACAAGTGGCATCTAGACCCTCTAGAGCTTGTGGCTGGTGTCCGGAGGGAGGCCAGTCCTGTGGGCCCTGTGGGATCTGTGCTAACTCCTGGTCTGCAGCACACCAGTTGGCCTTGGAATAAACACCTCCCCTAAGCCTGCCTGGAGGGTGTGCACCTGCTCCTCCTTCCAGACCCACCGCGGACTGATCTTTCCCTAGCTTGCCCCTCCCGCGTCACTGGAGTCCTGTATGCCAGGCCACTGTCACCAGGCTGCTCCCGTAAGGCACCTCTCAAGGCAGGGGCTGTTACGACACTGCAGCATCTCCCTGCTCCAGGGTGCCACCTGGCATGCTGCAGTGGGCTGGCATTAGGTATTAGGCAGGCACTGTGTACTGATGCCAGGATGAACTCCTATCTCGGCGCATCTCCAGGCCTGTCTGCAAGGCTCTCCCACACTTCTGCTCTCTGCATCCCGCCCCAGCTTCCTCTGATTCCTGAGTCTGCCTGTCAGGAAATGCTCCCCACCCTGTGCTCCTCTCCTCTAGTGACTGCTGTGACTCAACCTTCAGAGCTCAGCTCAGCAGTTACTTCCTCAGGTGACTTTCTCTCACCCCTGCCAACCAGGCCAAGAAGCCCCGTGGCATGCTCTCCTGCCGCCCCTTCCCGCCCCACAGCCCCCTTCATAGTCCCTGGCTTCTGCAGTCTATGTGATTACTGCCCGTGTCTCCTTAGCCTGTGGGTCCCACCAGGGCTGGGCCTCACCCAGCACAGCACGGGCACATGGCCCATACTCAATACACGCCGGACAACTACATGGGGCCTGCTGAGAAGACCCCAGCACTGCAGGCATCTCCTACTTTCACAGAGATGCCTCTGATGGGAAAAGGGGCCCCTCCCCTCATGCCCTCCTCCACCCAGGCTGCAGGGAGCCTCCACCCTCTGTCTCCACTCCCACCCTAGGCTGAAGCGGGCCATGTGAACATGGGCACCTTACTTTCCTCCTCTTCCTCCAGCTCCTCCCCTGGGTAGCCAGTCAAGGGAGGCTCAAAGACTTCGGGGTATGAAGGCTCCCCAAAACTGTCATAGGAGTCTTCTTCTGGGTGTCCAGGAAGAGAAGATGTCCGTCATTGCCGTGAGGAGGGGACAACAAGGGAGAGAAACAAGAGCTGGTCAGAGTATTACCTGGGAACAAAGCTCCAAGAAGGGGTCCCCCTGAGCACCAGCACCTGACGCCAGGGCTTCCCCCACTTCACCCACCCACGCCCAGCAGAACGATGCAACAGAGGCCGGAAGAAGACCGAGGGTCCAACACTCGCTGAATTTTCAGGCCGCATGTGTCCAGCTGGTTTTCAATGGACCTTTCCCTCTGCCCCTCCTGAACTCATGCCTCTCAGGGAGGCCAGGCTGAGCAGAGCTGGGTGCAGGTAGGGAGCTGCCCCCCAGTGATGACAGGCTGTTAGCTCCCCCGGATACTCACCCATCTCCGGGTCGTAGGGGAGCTGGAGGGCACCCTGAGAGGAGGGGTCCAGCTTCGCCATGCCAACTGTCCACACCATGGCAGCTGGGGGAGGAAAAAAGGTTCACGCCTCAGGCGGTGCTAACAGTGGCTGCCTGCAGGGCCTGGGGGAGGTGGCCAGTCTGCATCCCAGACAGCCTGCACAGGACCCTCCATCCCGCCATCCTGCAGGTATCTGCTCATGCTCCATTGTTAGGAGGCCGTTGTGGGAGGGGTCCAGAGTCACACTCTCTTGACTCCTGCATTTGTCTACTCTGTTACTGTTTGTCTCCGTCTCCCCTCCTAAAGCATAAGAACCAGGTCTATCAGAGCCAAGAGCTCACTGTTCACGGGTGAATCCCCAGAGCCCTGGGACACTCATGACAGTCCTGGCACTACCTTTCCATACATGGTCTCCGCTCATCCTCGGAATGTGCCTGGAATGTGCTTTCCCGGGGGGCCACGCTGCGGGCGATTCTCCTCTACGGGCTCGAATCCTCAACTGCATGGAGATACCTAGAACTCTGTAGCTGTTCAATAAACTCTTTCCCAGGCCACCTTGCAGACGCCAGAGCTTCAGAAACTCAGGCCCTCCATTTAAGCCCCGCCATCAACAGACCGAGGGCATCACAATCACAGGCCCGTGAGCTCCATGAGGCCTGGGACCCCGTGGTCTTCTTTCCTACTGGGTCCCCCAACGCCTAGCACAGTGCCTGTCACGAAATGGGGACTTGATGTGCCTTTGCTAACTGCATGTGTAAGTCCGAATCTCTACACACTGACCCCAAGGCCAGGGGCCATCCCGTGTGCCTTCCCTTCAGTTAGGATTAATGCCAATCAGCCATGCTGCTGTCAAGGAAGCCCAGAAGCTCCTTGCTCCCCGACCCCCTGCCCTGAAGAATCCTCCTCCAAAGTCCCTTCTCAAGAGCCTGGAGAGCTGAGGGGTGGCTGCGGGCCCACAGGAATGCAACCTGCACCGCAGCATGCCGCTGGAGGATGGACAGGATGAAGTCAGGGGCTGTGCCACATCCCAGCAGATGCCTGCTTCCTGTCCTAACTTTCTACGCTTCTTACTGTGTAATCGCAAGATACTGCCCTCCCTGGTTTCTGAAAGTGGAGACCCTCCTGGGATCACCTAGTCAACTCTGAAAGCCACGGCCAGGAAGCAGGCCCGTGTCCCCCCCACAGGCTGCCTGCTGACCCCGAGTCAGGCAGAGGCACGGGGGGCCCACTCACATGAGTATATCAGGGCAGGGAATATGGGCTCATTTCTCTCCTGGGCAGTTTCTACCAGCATTCTCAGAGGCCCTTTGGGACACAGCACAGCCACGAGATCTAGGAAAACAGAGACATCCTTGTCAAGTTATCCCCAGGCAGCCCCCTGAAGAGCCTGCCCTGTAGCACAGGAGCCCCGGGTGGAGCTCTCAGAGCATGCCTTGCCTCTGGGCTGGCATCTCAAATTCTCAATCTCCAGTCACAACTTAGAGCAGGCCCTGGTGTGAGCCAGAGTAGGGCCTCACAGGCAACTACAAGCGTGGAGGAGCTGTGCACCCGAGACACGGTGGCCAGGCTGGGGAGTCCCACTTCTCTGAGCCTCAAATTCCTTAACCTTAAAATGGAAGTAACAATACTGGCAACAATAATCATGCTAATATCAAATAGCAGCTAACATTTGGAGTTATGTATAGGCACTGTGCCCAAAGGACTGTCTTGATGAACAAATCACTTACAGTGTGTCCGGTGCTGAACAGTGCACTTGCACAATCAGCATATCACTAATAATGGAAAATGAGGGCTGGGTGCAGTGGCTCATGCCTGTAATCCTAGCACTTTGGGAGGCCAAGGCGGGCCGATCACAAGGTCAGGAGTTCGAGATCAGCCTGGCCAACATGGTGAAACCCCATCTCTACTAAAAGTACAAAAATTAGCCCAGCGTGGTGGCACACGCCTGTAATCCTATCTACTCGGGAGGCTGAGGCAGGAGAATCACTTGAACCCGGGAGGCGGAGGTTGCAGTCAGCCGAGATGGTGCCACTGCACTCCAGCCTGGGTGACAGAGCAAGACTCCATCTCAAAAAAAAAAAAAAAAGTAAATGAGGAGCTCAGTGACTACCGCATTTTATCTAGACCACCAGGAGTGTTCCAGAAATAGTGGACCCCCCTATGTTTTACAAAGGCGACTCTCTCAGGAGGGATCCCACCCAGGCCTCTGCAGAAAAGGATGCAAGCCCTTCAGGACCTGCCCTCCTTGTGCAGCACTGGGGACGATTTGGCCCTGGACATCGCCCCCACTGTCCCCACCAGCCTTGCTGCCCGCCTACCGTACACAGAGATGGCGCCCAGGATGACCCACGCGGACCACTCTGGGAGGTACTTGATGAACACCAAGGCCATGAGCGCACTGATCATGATGAGGTAGGCCTGCTGCAGCACCAGGGGGCCCTTCCAGTGGATGCACACCATGCCCACCGCCCCGAAGTTCCAGACAGTCAGCAAGAGGGTGGGGTAGTCCATGGCCACATTGTAGGTCTTGAGCACTTCCCTGCAGGACCAAGGTGGAGCCTGTGAGTGGGACTCAGTGGAGACATTACAGCCTAGCAGTTTACCACCATTCAGTCCCAACCTGGCCCTCTTTACTAACATTTCCTTCCCCGACCTTCACTGTCCTTACAATTTACCATTTGCGACATTTTCTAGAACAAGGTGGGGATGCTTGGAACAGGTCACAGAAATGTGCAAGGACATGACCTGGAAGACCCTGTGCACATGGAAGGGTCCTTGGGAAGGTGTTTTCTCTTGTCCTTCCAGTCTCTTTGGGCCCCTGGGTCAGGCTGATATCCCAAATCAAGGGGCAATAGAACAGATAATTTTTCCCACAAACCAGGAAGTACCTGGGCCTAGCCTAAAAATTAGAATGTAAATTTTGGGGGGTTTCTATCCCCCTGGGGTTCACAGAGTGCCTTCTCCATGAAGGGTTCGTTTTAAATCAGGAACAAGACAGAAACGTGTGGTCCACCATGCAGCCCCACTTCCACTCCCGTGTTAAGGCCATGAGAGAGGGTGACGGAGGCCTGGGTCCCCAAAACAGCTGGCACTGGGGAACGCTGGAGCTCGACGGTCATCTTTCCCCGCCCAGGTCCTCATGCCCATGTCCACTTGTGCCGCATGGAGAGGGGTTCCCAGGGACCCTGCTGCTTGTCTGCCACTTACCCAAGGTAGATATAGGTGAAGAGGAACAGCAGCATCAGTGAAGACATGATCAACCAGCCATGGATGAACTAGACAATAGAAATGGCACGATCACAAGGTGTCCCCAAGCGCCACAAATCCTAAAGCTCCCAGGATCCTGGGACTGATACCCAAGCCTGAATGCTCTTCTTTGTTAGGCTACTTCATGCCTACGTTGGAAGGGATCAAGTGGCCACCTTCCAGATAAAGAGGGCACAGAAGTCCAAGGAGTTCCCCTCAGGTCACCCTGCAGTGCATGCAGACAAGACTCCCTCAGGTCTGCCAGCATAGCCTTGCGGTCTCCCCCCCCCATCTCTACTGGTTCACTTAGAAAGGTAATGCTGGGTGTCTCCTACTTGCCAGGCACTGTTCGAGGCTCTGGAGCCAAGGCTAGCAAAGTCTCTGCCCACGGGCATTGTGTCCCAGTGTGAGGGGTGTTAGATGACATATAGACAAATCTACAGTATATCAGCAGGTAATGATGAGGGCAATGGAGAAAATAATGTTAGCAGGATACAGTGACAGGAGACTCACTGGGGTGCTATTTTAGAGAGAGTGGCCTCAACAGAGAACCTGGGAAGTCCCCTCCTACCCAACGGTCTACAAACAGGTCCTCAGAAAGACCTGTTCCTCTTCTCCTGGCCAAGCATGGGAGAGTGAAGGACAAGACGGGGATGATCCCAACCCAGTCCCTTAGCTGGCCATCGGGGGGACAGTGACATCACTTCCCACCAGCCTCACCCCTGAGGACTAACTCATCAGTCACCAGCTCAGCCTACCAGGACCTCAGCGTGGCCCTGGTCTACCTGGAGTGAAAGCAGCCTCCACGGCCATGCCGCACACACAGCCAAAAGGGGAAGGGGCTGTCTCTGGGACGTGCCAACCCTCTTCATCCCAGCCACCACCTGACTGCACGGGCCACCATCATCTGTATTGTGGAACCTCTAAGGAAGCCCTACTAGACAGAAGGCTGAGCCCCTCTCCACAGCCTCTGGGACTGGCCACCAGACACCCACTGCCCGCAGTGGGGCCAGCTCTTCACACCTGCCGTGCAATTTCTAGCTTGACCCCATGCAATCTGTATCCTCTGCTCCAAACCAGCAGCCCTCCACCCTGCTTCCCACCATCTGCCAACCTCCCAGCGGCAATGTTCAAACTCTGCCTCATCACAGTTACATAGGTAATTGTTACTTATTTTATTATTTTTTTTTTAGAGACAGGGTCTTACGTTGCCCAGGCTAGACTTGAACTCCTGGGGTCAGGTGATCTTCCCGCCTCAGTCTCCCAAGTAGTTGGGACCACAGGCGTGCACCACAATGCCCAGCTGGTACTCATTACTTATTAATAAGCTTCAGCTCAGGACACGTCCTGCAGCCCCTCCCATGGCCTTCCCCTCTGCTGCCCCCGCTGGAAGGGGGCTCAGCTCCCTCCCTGCACTGTCCCTGTCCCATCCCTCTAGCCTGGGCACTCTGCACCTCTATCTACCTGCTCCATGGATGGCAGCTGCCTGAACAAAAAACGTTGTGAGGCACCTGTGTGTAAACAGTTTTAAAATAGGTAATGCTCAGCTTAATTTCCTTTCCATCGTTAGGGGTTCAACCCCTTCCCTGGGAAAAAAGCCTGAAGCCGCTGTCTAAAAGCTTATGGCATCTTTGGAGACAGGCAGTGCCCATGATTCTGGCCAGATGGGATCTGCCCTTCCACTACTCCCTGGGGCTACTCAGCAGCTATAGGCAGCTACAACCCAAAAGTCTCCCAGGGCTGGAAGACCTCAGCATGGCATCTGCACACCCTTGCCCGAAAAGGAAAAGGAAAACTAAAAATAAATCTTCAGGGGAAGTATCGGGGTGAGGGGAGCCTAAAATAGAACTTCAGAAAGAGAAGCAAACAAAATTAACTTTGAAATATGAGAAATGATGCTTGGAACACTGCAATGAGGAACTCAAGTGGGATAATGTGTAAATTTAAAAGACAACAGGCTGGGTGCAATGGCTCACACATGTAATCCCAGGACTTTGGGAGGCCAAGGTGGGAGGATCACTTGAGTCCAGGAGTTTGAGACCAGCCTGGGCAACACTGTGAGATCTAGCCTGTACAAAAAAATTTTTTTTAATTAGCCAGGTATGGTGGTGCACACCTGTAGTCCTAGCTACTTGAGAGGCTGGGCGGGAGAACTTCTTGAGCCCAGGAGGTTGAGGCTGCAGTGAGTCATGATCGCACCACTGCACTCCAGCCTGGGCAATGGAGTGGGACCATGTTTCAAGAAAAAGAAAATAAATAAAAATAAAAGACAACAGTATTAGGTCATCCGCGGTGGAAGACAGGATGGGGTGGGGAGGAGTACAAAAAATCTGGGTCTATTTTCCTCTGATTTGTGTTTTTTAAAGGTGGCTGTTTCACGGGCCCTGCCACCATGGTGTGGGGCAGACGGAGAGAGAGGGGTGGCTGGAGGGCAGGGCCAGGGCCTCACCTTGTAGCAGCGGTACTTGTAGAGCACCACCAAGAAGATGGTCATAACCACGATGACACTGATCATGATGAGGGTGTTCAGCACGGAGTTGAGGAGGCGCTGGCCCACCGAGGGTGTGTCCTCAGTGAATGGCGTGTAGATGCTGAGGGAGAAGGCAAAGGGCTGATGCTCCCGGCCCTGCCTGCTCCTCAAGGCTCCCCACCTTGAGTGATTCTGGACCTGCTAGGGGAGGTGCCTGGGATGCCCATGCTGCCCACATGCTGCCCTGATGGGGCATGGGCACCATCCCCATGAGCAGTTCCTGTCCTCCAGCTCATTTCCTGGCACCCTGACCACAGACCTGTGGCTCTCAGCCTGCCAACTGGGCCCAGTGCAGCAGTGAGGGCGAGGGCTAGATGACCTCCCCACTGCCTTCCCCACCCCCCACAGGGATTAAAGGCTCCCTAGGCACTTCTCTCACCCATCCAATTCTCATTCCCCCACCCACCCACACCTCTCCACCAGCTCCACCCAGCCCAGCACTCCTCCACCTGCTACTACCCGACCCCCACCCGCTGAAGCAACTGCTGTCCTTGCAGCTCATAAGCTCAGGAAGCAGAGACAGGAAGCAATTCACCCAAACCTCACTCTTCCCAGCCTGAACTGCTGCAAACAAACCGCTGGCTGCATTCTCTCCATGCTTTCACCTGTGCTGCGCTGAATCGCCCACACACTATAAGCTTCCTGAGGATGGGGCTCTACTTTTTAAATTTTTTAAAAAAATTTTGAGACAGGGTCTTACTCTGTTGCTGAGGATGGAGTGCAGTGGCGCAATCATGGCTCACTGCAGCCTTGACTTCTGGGCTCAGGTGTTCTTCCACCTCAGCCTCCCAAGTAGCTGAGACTACAGGCGTGTACCACCACACCTGGCTAATTTTTGTATTTTTTGTAGAGACAGGGTCTCGCCACATTTCCCAGGCTGGTCTCAAACTCCTGGGCTCAAATAATCCTCTCGCCTCAGTCTCCCAAAGTGCTGGGATTACAGGCATGAGACACCACACCTGGCCTTATTCCTTTCTTTAAAAGAACCAACAACAACAACAAAAAACCAACACACACAAAATGAAACAAAAAGTCCCTAACTTAAAAAAAAAAAAAAAATTACAGAAGGTGCTTAGCAGTGAGGACCACAGAAAGGGGAGGGGGAAGAAGTGGAGGAAGCTTCTCATTTTTCCACGCTGCTGCCTCTGCATGTATTTTACTAAAATAAACGAAAGGCTTTATAAGTCTTCCTCACAAGGCTGGAAGTGAGCTGAGAAATATCTGGTCCAACCACCTTGTTTCACATTCAGGGAAGCAGAGACCCAGAGAGGAAGTGATTTGTTTGCGGTCACACAGGGATCAGTGGCACAGCCATGCCCAGGATCTAGGACTAGGAACAGGGAGCCCAGTGCTTTGCAGCAAGAGCTTGCTTTCTGCGGCAGGATCCAGCTTGCCTGAGCACTCACGTGCAGCAGACACTCTTCTATGCCCTTCACTCGTATTAACTCACTTAATTCTCCCAGTGACTGCGTTATCAACCCATTATACAGACAAGGAAGCTGAGGCATAGGGATGTTAACAGCATGCCCAAGTAGGTCACAATCCAGGAGGCAGTGAGCCAGGCCATGAACCTGGGCCGTTCTTCATCCCTGCTCTTTACCACTGCTGGTGTGGAGCTGCAGGTACAGTGACCAACACAGGCTGCTGCCTGCCCCCCTGGCAACTCAGCCCTCACCCCACCCTGTTCCCCCCAGGTCCCCAACTCACAGCTGTCCATTCTTCTCCGTGTAGAAGCGCACAGACTTGATGGTGGCTACCACCACGATCATGCACAGAGTGACAGGCACAAACAGCATGATCACATGCTTCGCCCCGTATTTGAGGGTCAGCTCTTCCTCCAGGCCTGGTGGCCGCCCAGGAACCCCACTACAGACGTAGCGGTCAGGGTCCTCCTCACCGTCCTCCTCGTTCTCCTGGCTTCTCTGTGGGAAACCACATCGTGAGGGCCGCGGAATGTCCCCCACAGCAGCCTATCCATGTAATGCATGGATTTTTGGAACCAGAAATGAGAAGTTTGAATGTTGCTTTCCAGATATAAGGAGGAGTCTATGAGCTACTAGGGCATATGAAAAGTTTGTGAGGACAAGAGTAGAGAAGATTTGGAGCTGGATGAAGCACCACAAATGAAGGAAGGCAGGCTGCTATGGTCTGCAGGCCCAAGACTTAATGGTTAATGAATCAACTTAATGGTTAATGAATCAAAAGATCTTTCCCCTTCCTAATACAGGGACTCAGGAGGTCACTCAATTCTGTTCATGTGGCCATGCTGATATAGGAGGAGACAGGCCAGGAGACAGAAGGAAAACAGAGACTGAACATTTTTGGTTGACAAATCACTAGCTAGAGGAGGCAGTGCACAGGGACACTCTCTTTGAGTGACTAAGATACGGGGAATTTGCAGAGGAAGAAATTACTTTGAACTTCCTGCCCCACAGAATCAAGCATGTAAATTTGTAGCTCTGAACTAGAGAGGCTAAACAGGTGTTAAGCATCTGAGAAGACGCAGGCTCTGGGAAGGTGGGCAGGCACAAATGAGGAGGTAGCGAAGGAGGGCAGGACACCTGCCAGACACTGGCACAAACCGATCTGTAAGAATTTGTGTTTTGGAACTGTGGCAAGTCAGGGTCATGGGCTGCCTTGCTAATGAGGTGAACAGCTAAAGGAAAAGCCAAATGAAACAAAAACTGAAAATGACAGTTGCTTCAGTACCGGTTCTCTGCAGAGAGAGTCCCAATCTAGACATTCAGCCAAGAAAGAAAAGGAAGACTATTCATGAACAGAAACTGAAACAACCAAAATGTACAAAACTTCCCGGAAATAACAAACTAACAAGAAAAGGCTGAGGAGTGGCAGAGCAGTGGCTTTGAGCTGGTGCGATTTCACTCAGAGCTTAGGGACGATGGCTCTGTTCTCAAGGAGAACATGGAGAAGTGAGCTCAAATTTCAGCAAGCGGGATTAAGACTGGCTGCAAGAAAACAGTCCATACAGAGACATTTTTTAATTCTATAATGGGCAACACAGAGAACAGGATTCAGACAAACTCAGATGTTTTGCCCTGGTTGGGAGAGAAAGGGCACAACTAAGTGGCTCTCCCAATGATATCCTACTCTTTCTAATGTTACAGTCTCCTCACCTGGGGGCTGGATGATCATAGTGCAGCCCAAATATCCCCAGCTCAAAAGTCAACCGTGTATCAGGCAGACTCCTCTCACACTTACCATGTCTGGCCATCTGCCAAAAAATGCTTCCCCTGCTACCATTCTAAGCTTCTGTGTTACCTGCCCTAGCACCCAGGCATCCAAACAAACTCTCCTATTACAGTGGAAACAGTGACCTGCATGAGAGAGGTAAACCCAAGGGGGCAGAGTGGACAGCACCCTTCAGCCCACTACCAAGTCCATCTCTGGCTGTGAATGCGCAGAGTCCTATGAAGCCCTGCAGATGGAAGGTCCACCATGGCCAGCCACCCATCCTTTTGGCCAATCTTCATCATTATTTCCCTTCTCCCTCCCGCATCAGGGAATGAATGTCTGGTTTTCATCTGTAAGGTACAGGAGCCCCAGGGACCTGTTTGAAGGCCCCCAGCTGCTGGTGGGACCTACCCACTGGGCAGTGTTCTCTCCATCCTCTGGACCCTGCCTGCCCTCCTGGCAGGAGCGCGGCGTGGGGCTCTCAGCCGACATCAGGGACGTCCGCTCATCACACACTTCTTCCTCGCTGTCAGAGGCCATGAATGTGAGCATAGCCCTGCCTCTGGAAGCACCTGGAAAAAGGAACACAAGGACCTTGTTCCACTTTCCTGTGAGACAAAGGCAGTGGAGGACTCAGGGGGTGGCTGGAGGCAACCTGGAGACCTGGACACAAGTCCTGCCCCACAAGCTTCTAAGAGATGCCTGTCAAACGACTGCCATAAAACAAAAGGCCTTGAGAGCCACCATGGAGGCAGCAGCGGCCTTGCCTGGGGCTGGCCTGAGGTGACTCACATCCCAGGGGGCAAAGCGCACAGCCACGAAAGTCAGGGCAGCTCCAAACTGTCAGTGTGCTCATTCGTTTAATCAGCAAACATCTGTGGTGCATCTATTATGCACCAAAGATCACGCTGAGCTCTGGGGATAAAAAGATGAGTAAGAACACCTTGTCTTAAAACAAAAATCATCTAATGTGACAAATGATACAATCCAGGTGTTTGATGGTAGGTGCAGGAGCACAAAAGTGGAACCAAATCTCAGAGATCAGGAATGTTTTCTAGAGAAGAGCCTATCTGATGAAGACTGGTTTTCCCAGGAGGAGGGAAGGGCAGAAGGCACAGAGAAGGTTCCAGTGGGGGCCTCACACTGTGGGGCAGGCAGTGGAGATGAGCGGGGTCTCAGGCACCATGTTAAGGAGACACACATCACCCTGAGGACAATCTTGACAGACAAGATCTGAACCGGGTTTATAAAAGTCAGTCTGGCCACTGGCCAGAGAGGGAAAGTGACCCCCAGAGACAACTGTGGCAGGTGAGGAGAGCTGAGGACAGCAGCAGGATGGATGCAAGTGAGGGCACAGTCCAGAAGGGGTCAAGAGGTCAAGGGCAGGACCTGACGCAGGACAGAAAACAGGGTCTAGAATGGCAGCCAGGTGAGGACTAAGACAGGGAAGACCGGAGAAGAGAGTCTCGGGAAAGACCATGAATTTCACCCTTTGAGTGTCTATGGGATAAAATGGGGAAGCTGTCTGGGAGGCGTCTGAGGACCAGGTCTCCTGAGGTTCGAAGTGGAGACCTAAGCCATGAGAGCAGACGTGTGGGGTGGGGAAGTGCCACTGAGGGCGGGACCCAGGGGAAGGCCAAGGTCAAGGGGACAAGAGGGAAGCCTGCCCCCTAAAACAGTGCCGAGTGGGGTTTCTATACAGTAGTACCAAGTGGGGGACCCAGTGTACTAAAATCTACACATGCAGGTTTCTGGGCTGGGAAGAACTTCAAACAATGCCTGGCAAATCTGACTGTCCCTGCCATCATCTCAGACGGGGACAGAGGCTGAGTTATCACTGTCTAGAGACCCTCAGGGCTGAGCTTCACACCCTGGGCAGGGATAACAGCTGTGCGCTCTGCTGAAAGTTCATCTCCAAGTAAGTTACCCCACAATATATGTGATTTTCTTTATTTTTAGAGACAGGGTCTCACTGGTCACTTACGCTGGAGTGCAGTGGTGCAATCACAGCTCACGGCAGCTTCGAACTCCTGGGTTCAAGCAATTCTCCCACCTCAGCCTCCTCAGTAGCTAGGGCTACAGATGCATGCCACCACGCTAGGCTAATTTTTAAAATATTTTGTAGAAATGAGGGCCTCACGTTGTTGCTCAAGCTAGTCTCAAACTCCTGGCCTCAAGTGATCCTCCTGCCTCAGCCTCCCAAAGCACTGGGATTACAGTGTGTGAACCACTACACTCAGCTATATGTGGTTTTTAAACAAAGCAGGCAGGTTCCTTCCACCAAGTCAGCCATTAACAAGATCTGTGGCTGCCCTTCTTTCTGAAGACAGCAACCCTGGCTGTGGCCTGGATTATTCCCACAGGGACTTTAACTTCATCCCCAAATAAGAGGCACAAGCAGAGCCTGCCTCTGCTCACCTCCATCGCAGGGATTTCAACATGAACAAACTCCCCAGCCTGCAGCACCTTCTGTTTAGGATAGATGAGACAAGTACAGGAGTAACAACAGCAGGAAGCAAAGCCAGCTAAAAGCCAGGAGGGAAGTGACAAGGACAATGCACCCGAGAGTTAGAAGGGGACACAGTCTATCAGTTGTCAGGAGTAGATGCCTCAGGTCACAAGAAGTAAGAGGGACATGAAGCTGCAAAGGTTAGGAATATTTCACCAGGCAGAGTTTGGAGGAGGGGGCTCATTCTGGAAAGAGGTAACCACTTGAGTAAACATATGGGTTGGGAACATAACATAACCTATCCTGATAATATCGAGCAATTGGATGTGGCTGAAGTGTGGGGACCTAGTAGGATGGGCCATCCCAGGGAGGAGTTTGGTGCCTGGGAGTAAGAGCTTAATGCAGCAGAGGAGAGCCCCCGAAGGTTTCTGACCAGGAGGAAGATGTGAACTGAACTTTACAAAAGCAGCCTTTACAAAAGAGGTGTGGGCCCTCCTCCCTCTTCACTCAGAGTCCCCTCAGGCTAGGCCCCAGGGCCACAGGGAAGTTCTGAGAACCAGCAAAATCCATACAAATAGAGCCCAGCTTCACATCCCCCAAAGAGCTGCAAGACCTTGGAAAGTTCTTGGCTTTAGTTCCTTCATCATCTATAGAAATGAAAGAAATTGTCAGGTAGAAATGCAGAAGAAGGGCCGGGTATGGTGGCTCGGCTCATGCCTGTAATCCCAGCACTTTGGGAGGCTGAGGTGGGCAGATCACCTGAGGTCGGGAGTTCAAGACCAGACTAGCCAACGTGGGGAAACCAGTCTCCAATAAAAATACAAAAATTAGCCGGGCATGGTGGCAGGTGCCCGTAATCCCAGCTACTCAGAAGGCTGTAGCAAGATAATCGCTTGAACCCAGGAGGCGGAGGCTGCAGTGAGCTGAGATCGCACCACTGCACTTCAGCCTGGGTGACAGAGTGAGATTCTGTCTCAAAAAAAAAAGACAATCCTTGGAAAGCAGTTCTGTGGGCAGAGGTTCCCTGACATCTGTGATAGTCATGCTGGGGAAGGTGGGGTTAAAGGACCGTACCCTTTCCATGTGACACTGTGCTAGACAGGAAAAAGGCACCTGGTGACCACTGTCGTTACTATCCACACTCGCTGACTGCCTGCCCTGTGCCCAGGCCTAGTCTCAAGACCTGATAGGTCTTCAGGAAGAAACAAGGAAAAACTACAAAACATGCTTTCATACATGCGGCCTCCTCGCCAGAAAACAAGTGCTCCCTGAGCAGGCTGCTTCCCTCATTCCACTTTCAAAAATTCCTCCAAGGCCTCCCTGAAGCTGTGCCCACAACAGTGAGGACCAAGACTTCAGGAAAGCAGGGAAGGAGAGACTGTCCTTAAGGAATAATCAGGGAAGAGCTAGTCTCAGCTGTCATAGCAAGGGCACCCTCTAATCACAACCCTCCTAGCCTGGTGGGGTGGGGGTGACAGGTGGGAGGCACCAACTTAGGAAAGGCTGAATCCCTTAGGATCACTGTTTGTCAAAGGTGGCCCAGGCCACTGGGGGCTGGTGAAGATGGACCAGCACCTGCTGAGCCCTTACCCAGCACTAAACATCATGATCCTGGAGCAAGGCGCTACTATTCTTCCCCATGGTACTGATGAGGAAACAGAGGCTCAAAAAGTAATTAGCTCAAGGTTACCCTTGTACCTAGGTAGTCTGTGTCTGGACTCTTTACCACTCTGCTAGGCTGCTTATTAAAAATGCAGATCTCCAAGCTCCATCCTCACCCAGTGTCAGGGATCTGCATTCGGGATGGTCGGTCCCCGGGTGATTCTCAGCCAGTGTCATACTTTTCCTGGCACTGCCTCTGCTTTATAATCACCCGACCAGGCTGGGGCCCTTTCTCAGCAAGGTGAGTGTCCCTCACCCACCCACCTTCGCCCCCTCACTGCTTGGCATTACTTGATTGCCAAATGAGAGAGTGAGACAATGAACACTTTCTCCTGAATACATAGAGTCTGTCAGAGAGCAACTAGGGAGGAAGAGGAGTGGAAAAATCTCAGACCAGCAGAGCGGCATGGGGAGAAGAGAGCTCCTGGGCTGAAAAGGGCCCAAAACAATGCCCACTGCGGAGGAGTGTGTGGAAAAACTGGGTCTCAGTCACTACCTGGACAAACTGCACTGGCCTTAACTGAAAGGAGTAAGAATCAACACTTTAAACACAGCACACCTTTTGATCCTGAAATGCTACTTCATGGAGACTGTTACAGGACCACCAAAAATCTTATTTCAAATATTTAATAACCTGAACAATGACACAATGTTAAATTTAACAGAACATAAAACTTTACAAACCTAATCATCTGAATGTCCTTATAAAATGTATGTATATAAAGGACTGGAAATATTACAAAATATTAAAGGTGATTATCTTTGCATGGTAGAACCGAGAGTGGTTTTTATTTTCTTTATATTTTTCTGCATTTCTCTAAGTGTCTATAATAAACACAGACTGTATCTGTAGGGTTTATTTTAGGCTATTAATTCTTTAAAGGAAAATAATGAGCATCAACATTTAGACAGATTTTCCTCTACATCTGCCCCTCCCAGATCCCCTCTCACTGGCCAGGAGGAGCAGATGGGACTCAAAGCTGTGACTCTTTTTCATTTGTCCCTCAGCCCCTCTGATTTACCTACCTCCTGAAGGAAAACAGAGCATCTGGGATGGACTTCTGCTTCCCTCTGAATTCCTAAGGGCCTGCTTTGCAAGCCACCTAAGTCTGCTCTGAAGCCTGCTGGTGCTCTGAAATCCTTGGAGGGAAAAATCACCACCCAAACGTGTGCAGATAAACAACACTGCTAGATGTTTGTCCACATTAGAGTGCCGGTGACGCAAAGAACTCTCCCCGGAGGCTGACTCACGGGCAGGTGGGGGTGGGGCTGGGTGATGTCAAATCCCATCAGCCACACAGCAACCAGCTTTCCCTGTCTCCCACCCCCTGCACCCCATTCTCTAGAGAAGCAGCAGGAAAATGCAGAGGGGCAGAAGGAAGTGTCCAGCGTACAGACTACGTTCTGGAAAGCCTTCCAACAAGGAACTGCTGAGGCTGATAGCTGCTTTGGATTAGGATGCAAAATCAAACATCCAAAGAAGCCACTGCACATTCCCATTAATCAGCTGAATGGGATCAAACTGCTGAATTAGCCAAACCAAGGGAGTCTGACCTAGAGAATCTCCCCAGCCGTGCTTGTGTCAGCAGTTCCTGCAATTATTATGGAAACCCAATGACCCAATTTCCTCGACCTTCTTTTCGTTAGAGAGAAATGTAAAGGCTTTGGCCTTAACATTTAAGGCCAATGGAACTAGGTAAGAAACAGATTTCAAAATGCCACAGCAAACCCCCATGGAAATCTGCCTCCATGGAGAAAATCCTAATGGAAAAAGAGGGTTCAAAAGCAGGTTGGGAGTCACTGCACTTACCACGAACACTTGGGGCCGCAGAAAGGTTTGAATCCCACACACCTGGTTTCTTCTTCTCAGCAGGCTAAATGAACGATGCTCTCTAGCTTTCAAAGAGGGCAGCGCTGGTTTTTAACACGTCACTTTCTATGGTCACACAGCTCCCTCACATCACTCTCCTGACGTCTGAGAAGTCCCACAGTCCTCACTTAAAATAAGGAAGAGTTTGTTAAGGTCAGATGACACCCAGACAATCGCCCATGGCTTCCCTGCTCACCTTCCTCCCCCTGGCCCTGGGTACCCGACTATGTATTTGGTCCAGCTGACCATCCACCTGTCCATCCATCTCAGCCCATATAGTAACACATACCGCCTGGGGATGGTTCTCCCTGGCCTAAGCCAGAGCTGGGGCCTGAGTGTCAAAGGGAAGTGAGGTACTGCCCTACCACCCTCCCAGACCACAGGCCCCAGGGGCCCTCTGATGGGGCCTTCTGAACTTTGGGCCAGGCTCTAGACTTAACCTCTAACAGCCCTGTCCCACTCAGAAGTGCCTAGGGCCCAGGCAGAGTTCTCTCATTTCCTGAAGCAGCCAGGGAAAAGGGTGGTTTGTGAGGAAGTGGGAGAGGGATCCCCTAGCACGCCCCTCTGGAGTGGCTCCAGAAACACATTTATTTTTAAACAAGCAGCAGCAAGTCAGTGGTCAAAAGCAGAGGCTTTGGAGACTGACAGGGTTCAGATCGCCTGCCTATGTGATTTGAACCACATATTCCCTGGCCGAGAGGCCTCAGACAGTCTAATCTGACACAGCTCATTTCCTCTGCTGTAAAAGGCAGAACAGGCATACCTTGCAAGATTATCGTAAAACCTAGAGATAACCTGTAAAGTGGCCAGCACACAGTAGATGTTCAATAAGTGGTAGTTATAAAGAAGATGAAATGGAGGAGGGACACAGTGAGAGAGGACACGATAGCCTGTTGATGTGCCTCTTGGAATGTTACGGATCTGCTGAACCACCAGACACGTGAACCAGCTTCAAAGGCCAGGCCCCAGAGATCAAGTTTTCATTCCCAGCCCGGCCCCAGGCACTATGGCCACGTAAACATATTATCAAATGAAAGGGCATATCCATAGGACAATGTCAGAGCTGGCAAGGACCTTAAAGGCCATCAATGCCACCTAGTCAGCTCCCTGTATTATAATTAAGGAACACTGAAGCCTAGAGGCGCAAAAGTAATCAGTTAATGTCCCATGGCCAAAAGCCACAGTTAGAACTCAAGTCTCCAAACTGCCCATCAAGGAGCTCTTCTCAGCCCAGTCAGCACTTGTGAGGGTCACGTACCCAGTGGCCAGGGTTTGGTCACACAGGCAGGCCCACCACACACCACGCAGGCTTTCTGGGAGCACAGTCACAAGGCACATGCCTTCACCACGGGCAGGTATGTGTCCAGAAATGCTCCCTAATCACTCACTCACCAGCTCATCTGCCACCTCGAAACTCTCAAGTCTCTCTCCTGCCACGACCCCAACTCCTGCCCCCAGGGCTCACTCTGCTCTCCCTCTGCTACTTGCCCAGGTAGGTCTGGCTCCATGGTGGTAAGTGCCCACATATGGGCATGGGGAGGACAAAGGGCACTGCTTCTCTGGGCCAAAACGGAGGATGGGAAAGCGTCCTGCTGTGGGAGTGGTAGGATAAATAATTCAAATGCTCTATACACCCATCAAATCTGCTTTTCCACGAGAATTCAATAAAAGGAAAATTCTGAAGGCATAACAGAAAAAACAGGATACAAAAACTTCACCTACGGTTCCCTCCCTCTATTGTTTTAATAGATAAATATGCATATGTGAACAGTGTGGAAGGAAATGCATGTTAAGAGTGGTTATCTCAGCCAGGCGCAATGGCCTATGCTTGTAATACCAGCACTTTGGGAGGCCGAGGTGGGCGGATCACCTGAGGTCAGGAGTTTGAGACCAGCCTGGCCAACATGGTGAAACCCCGCCTCTAATAAAAATACAAAAATTAGCTGGGAGTGGTGGCATGCACCTGTAATCCCAGCTACCCAGGAGGCTGAGCCAGGAGAATCACTGAAACCCGGGAAGCAGAGGCTGCAGTGAGCTGAGATCACACCACTGCACTCCAGCCCGGGCAACAAGAGCAAAACTCCATCTCAAAAAAAAAAAAAAAAAAACTTTTTCCCGAATTTTCTAGAATAAACATGTATTACTTTTATTTTAAAAAGAGTCCAATAAGCTTCTGGTTAAGGTATAGCAGAACGGTGGGCACCCTTTGAATTATTCTTCCCCTGTTCTAGAATTTTCACAAAGATGAACAAGCAGCCCATTCTCCCAGTCAATGAAGAGGCTCTCAAGAAATGATCTCCCTCACTGACATCTGGTCTTTCCTGAGGATGTGAAACCATTTTTTTTTTTTTTTTTTTTGGCACGATCTCGGCTCACCGCAACCTCCGCCTCCCAGGTTCAAGCGATTCTCCTGCCTCAGCGTCCTGAGTAGCTGGGATTACAGGCATGTGCCACCACGCCCAGCTAATTTTGTATTTTTACTAGAGATGGGGTTTCTCCATGTTGGTCAGGCTGGTCTCGAACTCCCGACCTCAAGTGATCCACCCGCCTCAGCCTCCCAAAGTGCTGGGATTACAGGTGTGAGCCACAGCGCCCAGCCTGAAATCATTCTTTTCTCCAGACATTAACATGATGGTCATCCCATCTCCAGGCTTGGAGCCCAGTGGAAAATGTTCCTCTTGGGGCCTCTCAGCCTCACCCCCGCCTTTCCGCAGCTGTGGCAGCTTGGAGTAGAACAGGTGGGAATACTTGCAGAAACATTTGCTGTCTTATCAGTCCCCAACTAAACAGTGTCTGAAAGTCAAAGCAACAGCTGAAAACCTGCCAGAGATGTTTTCATCAGACACACTGCATGTGACCTACACACACTGCTTTGGTTTCTTTAAAAAAAATTTTGTTTGTCAGGAAGTTGCTCATGGGGACTCCATAAAACTTTCCCAGCAGTAGTGGAGAGACACGGCCAGGAGATGAATGCATGAACCTCCTGTGCACAAACTCAAAAGATAAAGACAGTGTAGCCAGTTCAAATCCTGGTGCTTAAAGCACTGAAGCCACATAACTGGACTAGCTGCTTAACTCCCTAAACTTGTTTCCTCTTCTGTAAAAAGGTAATAATAAGCTGTTTCAGTGTCATTGAAATTCTTAAGATCTTAAATTCTAAGATTCTGTACAATATGGCTTTTTATTGTTTATGACCAACTCATAAGCGAGATATATGCCATTATTAACATCGATAACAGAGAAAGGCCAAAGCAGGCAAGAGGCAAACCCCCCTTGGGGGGACGGTGAGCAGCCACGGAGGGGAGACAGGTGTGACATTATTCACCACAGCTCCAGGCACCCCAGCAGCAGCCCCTAGCCCCTGCTCTTCCTCCCCCTTGCTGCTCTTTCAAATAGGAACAAGCCACTCACTTCCCACACGTGAACATGCTGGACTCAAGACTTGGCACATGGGCACTTCAACACCAAAGGGTACAGAGTTTTCCCCAAAAACCTGATACATCCATCCCACTTCAAAGCAACATCCCCCCAAGCCCTCACTCCAGCCTCTGCCCTGGAACCCAAGACTCAACGTGGGCGTCCTGGGGACGCAGCTCTGAGCTGGGGCCAAGAACCAGGCCCCTTCTGCACCTGCGCCAGTCACTGCCTGCCCACAATCACATTCAGGAGAGAAGAACCTGAGGCTCACACACCTGAAGCAGCTTATCCCGAGCCTCTAATTACCGCCAAAGGTCTTGGCTGAAGGCCTTGGAGGCTCAGGTGTCTGCAGAATTGGCTACAGAGGCATCAGAGGGCTCCTTACTGGAAGCTGGGGTCGGTCCTAATCAAGTTACTTCGTAGACAGCCTTGGCAACCCAGGCTGTCGCTTCTGAGTTAAGTTAGTCTGCAATCGTCTCTATGCGATGCTCTCAGGTTCTCCATTTGTAAATAGGGATGCAGTTACTTCACTCAACACCGTTCATACCTTTCAAAGGGAATACTTATTAAGGCAATAAACAGTGGCGAGGTCTGCTCGGAGGGATGGACAGCAGATCTAGAAGCCAGGACACTGGTGTCGAAGCCTGGCTGTGCTATATCCTACCTGGGCGACCCTGCGAAAAGTCACTTTAGCTGTGGCCTCAGTTTCTTCATCAGTAAAATTCAGAGTGGGGACTAGCTTCTGTCTCAGGTTCCTTCAGCTCCAAAAGCTTGCTTCTGTCTGTCTCCTCACAGCTGGAAATGCCTGACAAAACAGCCAAACAACGCTGCTAACAGAAACCAGCTCTAGGCTTGAGCCTGCGGCCCTGCCCCTCACGTGCGGTCAGAGCTCCCGCGCGCCTCCTTCCCGGGGAAAGCATGCCCAGGGCCCGGTGCTGGAGGCCGGATGGACTCGGCGCAACGGAGGTCTCCGGCGAGAGAGAGGAAGAACAAAACGCCCCCGCCTGCTACACGCCTCAGAGACCCACGTGCACGGTTCCTTTAAATGCACCGGCCCTTTAACAGCTCGCGCCGCGCCCACCCCCAGCCGGGGCTCGGCAGCAGGCGGGCGCAGGGAAGTAGGGACGCAGTGAGGCCGGAGGCCTGAGGGCCGCTCCCCGCGATCCTTCCACGACCCAGTTCCGGGCCGGCCCAGCTGCCGCCTGCGGGGCACTCTCCTCTCTCCGCCCCCGCGCTGGCCGCAGAGGCCAGGAGCGCTGCGCACGCAGGGGCCGCAGACCCACAGCCGGGGAAGGGACCGCGGCCAGAGGCGTGCGGAGGGCAGGGCCGGGCCCTCAGGGCGCAGCCCCACCCCGGGCCCTCAGCGCCCCGGGCGACAGGGCCCTGGCCTGGGCACCCCCCCGACACGGCCCGCTCACCTGCTCCACCGCCGCGCTCCAGCGGAGTTTACGCCGCTGGCTGAGCGCCCGGCCGGACCCGGCGCCGGCCCAGGCCCCGCCCCGCGCCCGCCCAGGCCACGCCCGGTGGGCGACGCCAAGTTCCCTCGTCCACTGGGGCCCCACCTGGAGTCCCGGGCGCCCGGGGAGGGTGCCCTTCACGCCGCATGGATGACAGGGTCATCCCGACGTCGGAACTGAGCAATGACCTTAGAAGGAGTGGAGGCCGGGCCTGTCATCTTCCTGCGGGCCTGGCAGCAGCGTGGGGCCGGTAGGACATAGGCTTCGAAGACACTCTTTCTTGTAGTTTTAGGTCCACATCCCCTCCTCCTCCCGGTTGTTCTCACATTAAAGGAGCACTAATGGCCCGATGTGAGCTAACACCATAAGAATGTTCCTGGTCTGTTCCCTAGAGCTCTTCAGAGCCACCAGGAGCTCTGGATAAAATTGAACAGGAATGAAATTGCTGCCTGACCTGAGAATTGGCCTAGGGGGTTGTGGTTCCAGGATTTGGGGTCTGTGGGGTAGGTTGAGATTGTCAATAATTTGGCGTTGTCTGAGTAGTTTTACTTTTTTTGTTTTTAACTTAAGGTGAAATTCACATAACATAACATTTACCATTTTGAAGTGGGCATTTCAGTGGCATTTAATGAATTCACAATGCTGTGCAACCACCACCTCTGTCTAGTTCTAAAACATTTCCCTCATTCCAAAAGAAAAACCCCATACCCACTGAGAAGTTTCTTCCCAATGCCCTCTTCCCCAGCCCCTGGCAATCACCAGTCTACTTCTGTCTCTATATTTACTTATTTTAGATACTTCATATAAACGGAATCACAGTGTGTGGACTTTTGTGTCTGTCTTTCACTTAGCATGTTTTCAAGGTGCATCCTCAGGTAGCATGTAACAGACTTTATTCCTTTTTATGACTGAATAGTATTTGTGTGTGTATATGTATATGTGTGTGCGTGTGTGTGTGTGTCATGTATGCCACGGTTTATTCATCTATGGACATTTGGGCTGTTTGCATCTTTTGGCTTTGTGAATAATGCTACTATGAACATGCATGTGCATGTATTTGTTTGAGAACCCATTTTTATTTGGGGAGGGTACATATATAGGGGTTGAATTGTTGGATCACATGGTAATTCAATTTTTTTTTTTTTTTTTTTTTTTTTTTGAGACAGAGCCTTGCTCTGTTGCCCAGCCTAGAGTACAGTGGCCGCAATCTTGGCTCACTGCAACCTCTGCCTCCCAGGTGCAAGCAGTTCTCTTGCCTCGGCCTCCTGAGTAGCTGGAGTTACAGGTGTGTGCCACCACGTCTGGCTAATTTTTGTATTTTTAGTAGAGATGGGGTTTCACCATGTTGGCCAGGCTGGTCTTGAACTCCTCACCTCAAGTTATCTGCCTGTCTTGGCCTCCCAGAGTGCTGGGATTACAGGCATCAGCCACAACGCCTAGCCTTCAGTGTTTAGCTATTTGAGGAACCCCAAATGGTTTCCACGATGGCTGAACCATTTTATATTCCTACCAGCAATGTACAGGATTCCAATTTCTCCACATCCTCACCAACACTTGTTATTTTCCATTTTATTGTTATCCTAGTAGGTATGCAGGGGTACCTCATTCTGGTTTTGATTTACATTTTCCTAATAACTAATGCTGTTAAGCATTCTCTTTTTCATGTGTTTGTTGGCCATCTGTATGTCTTCTTTGGAGACATGTCTATTCAAGTCCTTTGCCCATTTTAAAATTGAGTTGTCTTTTTGTTGTTGGGTTGTAAGAGTTCTTTATATATTCTGGATACTAGACCCTTATCAGATATATGCTTTGCAAATATTTCTCTCCCATTCTGTAATTGTCTTTTTCACTTTCTGATGTCCTTTTATGCACATAAAACTTTAATTTTGATGAAGTTCAGCTTAACTGTTTTTTCTTTTGTTGTTTGTGCATTTGGTGTCCTGTTTAAGATATCATTGTCAAATCCAAGGTTGTGAAGATTTACTCCTGTGTTTTTTTCTAAGAGTTTTATAGTTTAACTCCTATATTTAGGTTGTTGATCCATTTTAAGATAATTTTTGTATGTAGTGTGAGGTTAGGGTCCAAGTGCATTGTTTTGCATGTGGACTTCTAGTTGTCCCAGCACTATTCGTTGAAGAGATTGTCCTTTTCCTATTGAATTGTCTTGGCTTTTTGTCAAAAATCAATTGGCCATAGATGTATGGAGAAAACCAAATATTTTTAAAGAACTGATTAACCCTGGATGGAACTGGAGCAGGCCAGCATTTTGGCTAAGAAAATAATGGTCCAAATAATGATCTTTGATAAATTTGAGAAATTAATTACATTTAACAGAATTATAAAAATAATCGATTCTTAGAAAAGGAAGGACATATGAAGGTCACAAAGTCCAACTCTAACTGATGCATATGAGCCCTTGCTACAGAATTCCTGGGAAATGACTCCCCAACCTGGTTTGTTGTTGTTGTTTTGAAACAGGGTCTTGCTTTTTCGCCCAGGCTGGAGTGCAGTGGCAAGATCTCAGATCACTGCAACCTCTGCCTCCCAAGTTCAAGTGATTCTCTTGCCTCAGCCTCCCAAGTAGCTGGAATTACAGGTATGTGCCACTCCGCCCAGCTAATTTTTGTAATTTTAGTAGAGAGGGGGTTTCACCACATTGACCAGGGTGGTCTCGAATTCCTGACCTGAAGTGACCCTCCCGCCTCGGTCTCCTGAAGTGCTGGGATTAGATTACAGGCATGAGCCAACTCTCCCATCCCTGATTGGTGGTTGTTGTGTTGTTGTTGTTGTTTAGCTTTCAGTGTTGTACTTGATAGGCTGAATTTCCCCTAATGTGAAGAGGCTGCATATGCCCTAATGTGAAGCATAATGACTCAATAAATGAGTTAGGAAGTTGTGATATAATAGAAATAAATATTTGGTCTTTATCCCCATTCCTGGCACAAGCTTCTAAAACCTTTGGAACCTCAGGTGTGATGAGTGTTGTTGGTATGCTAATGAAATGACTGGTGGCTGGGGACCCCTGAATAGCTTCAGGATAGGGGCTAGTGGCCAGAAAGACTAAGGCATGATCTAAACAAACAGAAGACTGCAGCCCTTAATACACAATAACAGGATCTGATTTCCAGAGTTACCACATTATAATATTCAAAATGCCCACTTTTTTTTTCTTTCAATCAGCTTTTTCAGGTTGAAGTGCCCAGTTTTGGGCTTTTTTTTTTTTTTTTGAGATGGAGACTCGCACTGTCACCGGGGCTGGAGTGCAGTGGCGCGATCTCAGCTCCCTTCAACTTCTGCCTCCCAGGTTCAAGCGATTCTCCTGCCTCAGCCTTCCGAGTTGCTGGGATTACAGGCGCCCACCACCACACCCAGCTAATTTTTTGTATTTTTAGTAGAGACAGGGTTTCATTATGTTGGCCAGGCTGGTCTCGAATGCCTGACTTTGTGACCCACCCACCTCGGCATCCCAAAGTGCTGGGATTACAGGCGTGAGCCACCATGCCAGGCCCGAAGTGCCCAGTTTTTAATCAAAAAAATAAATAAATAAAATAGGAAGCATACCAAGAAAAAATAAAAGTACAGCCCATTCACAGGAAAAAGAAATTGACAGAAACCATCTTTGGGGAAGCCTAGACATTGAACTTACTAGACAAAGACTTTTATTTAAATGTTTAAAAGTTTACTTAAACGTTTATTTAAATGGTCTTAAATATGCTTAATAACTAAAGGAAACCAGGTAAACAATAAATATATAAACAGAATATCAACAAAGAGACAAATTATGAAAAATAAACCAAATCAAAATTCTGGAGCTGAGAAGTACAATAGCTGAAATGAAAATTTTGATAAGATGAACAACACTGACAAATCTTTAGCTAGACTGAGAAATAAAGAGTGAAGATGCAAATAACTAAAATCGGACATGAAAGTAGGGGCATCACTGTGGACCTTACAGGAAAAAAAAAGCATTATAAGTGAATACTGTGAACAACTATACACCAACAAATTAGATAACCTAGATGAAATGAATAAATTCCTGGAAAAACACAAATGATAAAAACTGACTTAGAAAGAAATAAACCTGAACAAACCTAGAAAAAGTAAAGAGATTGAATCCAATAAGAGGTTGAATCAGTAAGGCCAGGCACGGTGGCTCAAGCCTGTAATCCCAGCACTTTGGGAGGCTGAGACGGACAGATCACGAGGTCAGGAGACTGAGACCATCCTGGCTAACACAGTGAAACCCCATCTCTACTAAAAATACAAAAAAAAAAAAATTAGCCAGGTGCGGTGGCTGGAGCCTGTAGTCCCAGCTACTCAGGAGGCTGAGGCGGGAGAATGGCATGAACCCGGGAGGCGGAGCTTGCAGTGAGCCGAGATTGCACCACTGCACTCCAGTCTGGGTGACAGAGCGAGACTCCATCTCAAAAAAAAAAAAAAAAGGTTGAATCAGTAATCAAAAACCTCCCCTAAAGCAGGAGCAGATGGCTTCAGCTTGGTGAATTTTCTACCAACCAAACCTTTGAAGAATTAACACCAGTTCTCAAACTCTACTAAGAAATAGAAGAGGAGGGAATACTTCTCTGAACTATTTTTTCTCACAACACTTCTGACACCAAGTGTGTGGTTTTTTTATTCCACACAAAATTCTCCAAACACCAAGTGTGTGTCCTACAATTCAATTCAATTCTGATAATATGTACCTGAAGTTAGCAGAAGCTCTCCAGATGTAGCCATTTGGGGGTGTTTATGGAAGTTTTATTACATAGGCACCATTGATTGATTAACATTATTGGCCATAAAATCATTGACCCAGGAGGTCAAGGGGGTAGGGCTGAACAGTCCAGCCCTCTTTGCCTGGCAAGTTCAATGTCTAGGCTTCCTCACGGATGGCTTATGTCAATTTCTTTTTCCTGTGAATGGGTTGTACTTTTCTTTTTTTCTTGGTATGCCTTCTAATTTTTTTTTATTGTTGTTAAAAACTGGACACTTCAACCTGAGGAAGCTGATTGAAAGAAAAAAACTGGGCATTTTGAATATTATAATGTGATAACTCTGGAAATCAGATTCTTTGCCCTTTGCAAGATTTGCTGTTATTGCTTATTAAGGGCTGCAGTCTTCTTTGTTTAGTGACATTTCCATATGATTTTTGCAGACTGCATTCTTTATATGTAGACCCTGAAGTCTTTGCTCTATTACCTCAGTGGTCAGCCACAGAGTTGACACAGATTTCCTTAAACACCTGGACTAAAAATACCTGGACCAAACACAAAAGAAAAATCTTCTGATCTTTGCAGATTGGCTCTGAGCTGAGGCGTTCCTTAGACACTTAGCCAAGCCACTCTTTCCATTTTCCCTAGACTTTACCTCCTGCTTGCATGGAATGCAAAGATCAGCCACAGGTGCAAGCCTAGGGTCCTCTTAGATCTTTTCTGAGTATGTGTCCAGCCCTGGTCATGTGCATTGCAGCCTGGGTTCCCTGGTATATGCAGTGGCCCTTCAACGACCTTCTTTCCCCAAGCATCTTCCTCCTCAGCCTCCTCCTTCCCAGGCTTTTTGGTCTACGTGCTGCATGACCCATCTGCTGTCCCTTGCTCCAGACAGCTATGGGGAGTTTATGTCTTTAAATGTTTTCAACAGGCTGGGCACAGTGGTTTACATCGGTAATCCCAGCACTTTGGGAGGCCAAGGCGGGTGGATCACCTGAGATGAGGAGTTTGAGACCAGCCTGCCCAACATGGTGAAACCCCGTCTGTATTAAAAATACAAAAATTAGGCAGGCGTGGTGGTGGGCGCCTGTAATCCCAGCTACTTGGGAGGCTGAGGCCGGAGAATTGCCTGAACTCAGGAGGCGGAGGTTGCAGTGAGCTGAGATGGTGCCATTGCACTCCAACCTGGGTAACAAGAGCGAATCTCTGTCTCAAAAACAAACAAAAAACATGCTTTCAACAGATGCCATCTGGGGAGGTGCACCAGCCTGAGGGGTTGAAGAAAAGACAAGCCTGTGCACCAGTCCCCCAGGGAACTGCCAGGCATGTCAAAATGCACAATCACAATTACTTGAGAACAAAGTCCATATTGCTCACCCTGGCACCAGCAAGCTACATGAGGAATGTTTAGTCCTCTCCCTGAATCCTAGATACACGGACAACTGCCCATAAACCACTGCACTCAGAAATCCCTCAGACTATTTTAGGTGAAGCCCTGTAACTAAGTTCCAGGTAATCGGATGGAAGGAGAAGAGGCATGTCTTTTTTGTCATTCTGCTTCCTTTCGAGAATATGGAGATGATAGCCAGAGCTCAGGTAGCCATGCTGGGCCATGAAGACCATGAGGACAGTGAAGCCACAAAATGGAAGATGTGTCCTCAATTGTGGAGCCACTAGCTTGGCATTGCCTAATTCCTTACTTGGTTTCATGGAGGGAAAACCACTTTTATCTTGTTTAAGCCATTGTAATTTTGTGATTCCCTCACATACAGTTAAATCAAAGCTTGCTTGACACACACGGCCTTTCCGGCCACATTCCTCCTACACTGTATGCCCCACTAGCTATGCTCAATGCCATGCAGCTCTCTCTGCTTCCATTTCTTTGCACAGCGTTTACTGTGAGTTATCAGGAGGGTCTTCTTCACTTGTCTCCCTCGCTACCCATGAGTGTCTTGTCTCTGTCTCGGATTCCTTATTTTAATTCTTGGAGGAACTTGGGGAGAGGGGGGCATTATTGCTTTTTTACACATGGGAAAATGGAGGTTTACAAAGACAAAATTGTTTCCCAGTTGTGCCTGGATAATGAGTAGCAGAACCAGATGTGGAACTCAAGTCCCTCTGGCCCAATGCAGTGGCTGGCCCTCTCTGCTTCACTTTGAAGGTCCCATGGCAGTGCATGCACTGGGCTGTGGCTGAGGGATCTTTGATGAATTCATTCCCTTCCGGTTTTCCTTTGAGGTGGTCAGCTGCTTTTCACATGCTGATTTGTGAGGGATGAGTAAGCTGCTTCCTGGGCCTGGCCTCAGTTCAGGAGGGATGGCCTCTGCTTCGGGTTTTGGTGTTTGGAGCATGGTGTTTTCTTTTAATACACTCTAGGGTCCCAACACTGCTTAGCAGACAGCATGGGGGAACGGAACCGGTGTGAATGTTAGAACCAGATGGACCCAGGTCTGAAATCTGTCTCTTCTACTTATTTGTTGCATGACCCGGGGTGATTTCTTAACCTTGCTGGGCCTCAGTTTTCCCACCTGTGAGAGGATAGAATGATATCTCTCAGAGGTTTATAGAGAGAATTAAAGAGAAACCAGTCAAAATGACAGGAGTATGGCAGGCACTCAACAAGTGTTAGTTGTCTTCCTTCTTCTATTTCTCTCCTCATTTGAGGTAGGAGCTTTGTTTGGTTTTGTTTGACATTGAAATGATAGACTATATTATTGTTCACAAATTTGGAAGCCTTGCTTCACATGAAAAAAAAACAGAAGAGTAGATGAAGCCAAGTGTGGTGACTCATGCCTGTAAGTCCCAGCTACTTGGGAGTCTGAGGTGGGAATATCACTTGAGCTTAGGAGTTTGAGTCCAGCCTGGGCAACATAGTGAGACCTCTGTCTCTAAAAAAAGAAGAGTAGATAAGTGCTAGCAATATCTGACATAAGATGCCATAGAGTGAGCCTGAAGTAGTTTCTTTTCGAGCCATGCAGAACCACATTCCATGTCAACAATAGTCTCACCAGTAGGGTTGCAGGGCAGGGTCAGTCTGACATTCGTGAAATCCAGCCATAGGATAGGCACTAGGGACACATCCCCAGGGTTTGCCAGTCATGTGTGACACTGGGGACAGAAGGGATGCTTAAAGGACACCTTAAAGCAGCTCTTTCTTTGCTAGAGCTTTTGCTAGTGTGTCTGGGAGTTGGCACAATCATCTGAAAGATTCTGGTCAACTCACCTAATGACACTTACCACCACATTTTTCCAGCATTTTCTCTGTATTGTGGGATGATTTCATCTTTCTATGGAGGATGTTTGTGTGAGTTTGAGACACTCTAAGGATGGGTCTGCTCTTACCATTTCAAAAATTTAAGCCAGCAATCCTCGACCTTCTTGGCTTCATAACCTCTTTACTCCGTTAAAACAAATTCAGAACTCCAAAAGCTTTTGTTTATGTGGCTTATATTTATCAATACTTAACCATATGCTATGGTTTGGGTATGGTTTGTCCCTGTGAAAACTCACCTTGAATTGCCAGTGTAGCGGTGTTGGGAGGTGGGGCGTATCAGAGGGGATTAGCTCGTTAAGATGGACTTCTTGTGAGACTGGGCTAGTTCTTGCAGAACTGGACTAGTTACCATGATAGTGGGTTGTTATAACGCGAGGCTGCTCCTTGTTTTTGGTCCCTTTTTCGTACATGCCTGCTTCTCCTTCTGCTTCTCCACCATGTTGTGATGCAGCAGGAAGCCCTCACCAGAGGCCAGGCAGATGTGGGCGCTGTGCTTCTTGAACTTCCAGCTCCAGAATCATAAGCCAAAAAAACCTCTTTTCTTTATAAATTCCCCAGCCTCAGTCATTCTGTTATAGCAACATTAAGTGGACCAAGATACCATGTTAGAAAGCAAAACTGAGAAATTTTTTAAAAATATTCACTCACTTAGAATGACAAACCCATTATGTGTTAACATATGACATTCTAATGAAAAATATATTTTGCAAACAATTTTAGTGGGAAGAATGGTACTGTTTCACATTCATGGTGAGCAGTTATGGCCCTCAACTCTGTCCACACCTTAATACTCTGAACCTATAAACATGTTACTTTACATGGCAAAAGGGACATTACAGATATGATTAGGGTTAACGATTTTGAGGTGAGAGATTATCTTTCATTATCCAGGTGGACCCAATCTAATCATCAACTCCTGAAAAATGGAAAACCTTTTCCAACTGGTGAGAGGGAGATGTGACACTGAAGAAGGCTCAGAGGGAGATGCACTATTGCTGGCCTTGAAGATTGAGGATGGAGTCAGGAGCTAAGGAATGAACAGGACCTCCAGAAGCTAGAAAAGGTAAGGAAACAGATTCTTCATTAGAGCCTCCAAAAGGGAACACAGCTCTGGGATACCTTGATGTTAGCTCAATGAGAACCCATGTCACACTGCTGACCTACAGAGCTGTATGAGAATACATTTGTGTTGTTAAGCCACTGTGGTTTGTGGTAATTTTTAATGGCAGCAATAGAAAAACTAATACAAGGCCAGGCGCAATGGCTCACACCTGTAATCCCAGCACTTTGGGAGGCCAAGTTGGGTAGATTGCTTGTGGTCAGAAGTTCAAGACCAGCCTGGCCAACATGGTGAAACCTCATCTCTACTAAAAATACAAAAATTAGCTGGGTGTGGTGGTGCATGCCTGCAATCCCAGCTACCTAGGAAAGTGAGGCAGGAGAATCACTTGAACCCGGGAGTCAGTGGTTACAGTGAGCTGAGATCATGCCATTGCACTCCAGCCTGGGTGACGGACAGAGACGCTGTCTCAAAAAAAAGGAAAAATTAATCCAACAATTTTACAAATCTCTTTAGTGTCTGGCTAAACCAAAGATCGTTGGATTCTTGCACCTGCTTCTGCATTCAATCTGTTGTGATATGATACTTTGGTTAAAGTATATGAAGAAAATTTGGCCTTATGTAGATTTATAGTTGAAAACCTTAGGAGTATTTTAATAGCCTTTTCAGATCATTGTGGATTATTCTTTGATATAACACCAAATTTAACTGTTGTAATTTCTTAAAGTTTAGTTGCAATGTAGAACATGAAATCATATCAACAAACTTTTCATATCTGTTACATTAATACCCATTGGCCTGTCTTGCAATTTGAATGAATCTTTTACTCATGCATTATTTGGTAACATGATGTACTGGTCATTTGGAAAACACTGATTCACTAAGTTATGCAGATCTCCCAACTGTTGACACATTTCATTATACAAGATAAAAAAGATCACATTCATTAATGTCAATCTTATCCAAAGATATAGAGAAGCTATTAAACTCATAATGGCAGATACAAGTTTTCCAGAATTCTCATTTTCATTTGAAAGCTCAAATTTTATCATTGACAACAAATAGCATCAGTTGTTTCCCTTGAAGTGACAGGCTCACTTTCTTCATTTTTCAGAAAATGTCTGCCAGATACACAAGTCTGAATCACTTCAGGTTGTCCGTCATATTTTCAAGATGGTGCTCTATGCAAAAAGCAGTTAGTACAGGTTACGACTCACAAAATGACATAAGTGCTTTTCTTGGAGACAAGCAAGATACTTCAAATTGTAGCAGAAATGCTTTATGCCTATGTCCCGTGGCATCACACACAATATTAAAAACAGTACAGGATCAAGGGCAGAGATTAGATGGAATTAATAATTTTTACTGCTTTATTAAGCACATTCTCAACTGAGACTGCCATTTAAAAAAAATCACCAATTTCATAGCAGTGAAGAATGCAGCATCGACTACTCCTGTTTGGCGTCACAGAGTTTGTTCATGCTAAGGCGTTAGCAGTTTTACCGAACACTGATTTTGTTCCATCAGTGCACGTATCAACATAGTGAAAATGAGTAATAGCAAAGTCTTAATATTATTATGAAAACCATTTTGCCCACACAGACCCTGGGGGTCTGCAGACCACACTTTGAGAACTGCTTATTTATGCCATTTTATCTAAGGACATCTCCACCTTCATTCCATATTTCTACAATATGTAGTGCATGGGCTTAGCCTTTTGGTATTTTGATGTCTGTTTATGTAAACTATTACAAAGATGTGCACACCCACTTTATTGTCATATTCTAACGAGATTTATGAAATTCACGACACGTACTTTGTAGACAATTTGGCAAATGTTTTTCTTTTAAAAATTGCTTGGCTTTCTCTGCATTTTCTTGGGTTCTGTGTGCTACTATACACATGTTGATTTATGAAGGGAAGTAGTAGCTCTCAGATGGTTATTCCCACTTAGCCAGAAATTACTTTGTTGACAGTGGAGAGAAAAGAAGTAATGCATACATCTGGATAATACTTTTAGTTTCATTACATTTTGTTTGCTTCCACATCTAAATTATAAGATAATATTGTATTATGCTAATTAGCATTCATGATTTTTTTCTGGCTTTACAGATTGTTTCTATGGTAAAGCGATACACATTCATTAAAGAAAACTTAGATATTCTAGGCCGGGTGCAGTGGCTCACGCCTATAACCCAGCACTTTGGGAGGCCAAGGTGAGCAGATCTCAAGGTCAGGAGTTTGAGACCAGCCTGGCCAACATGGTGAAACCTCGTCTCTACTAAAAATACAAAATTAGCCTGGCATGGTGGCACATGCCTGTAGTCCCAGCTACTCGGGAGGCTGAGGCAGGAGAATCACTTGAGCCTGGGAGGCAGAGATTGCAGTGAGCCGGGATCCCACCACTGCACTCCAGCCTGGGCAACAGAGCAAGACTCTGTCTCAAAAAGAAAAAAAAAAAAAAAAAAGAGCTGGGGGTGCGGTGGCTCACACCTGTTATCCCAGCATTTTGGGAGGCCAGGTGGGCAGATCACGAGGTCAGGAATTAGAGACCAGCTTGACCAACATGGTGAAACCCTGTCTCTACTAAAAATACAAAAATTAGCCAGGCATGGTGGTACATGCCAGTAATCCCAGCTACTCAGGAGGCTAAGGCAAGCGAACTGCTTGAACCCTGGAGGCGGAGGTCGTAGTGAGCCGAGATCGCACCACTGCACTCCAGCCTGGGCAACAGAGTGAGACTCCGTCTCAAAAAAAAGCAGCAGCAACAACAAAAACTTAGATATTCTAAGCAGTATAAAGAAGAAGACAATAATAGTTTCATCTTCCAAAGATGACCAATGATAATTGGTGCATTTCCTTCCAATCTTTATCAAAAATACAATATGTAGAGCATTTTGTAGCCTGCCTTTTCCCCTTGACATTGCATTTTATGCATATATTATTGTGTAGTCTTCATAAACATTATCTGAAATAATGGAAGAGGGCTGGGCGCAGTGGCTCACACCTGTAATCCCAGCAGTTTGGGAGGCTGAGGCGGACGGACCATGAGGTCAAGGAGATTGAGACCATGCTGGCTAACACGGGGAAACCCTGTCTCTACTAAAAATACAAAAAATTAGCTGGGCGTGGTGGCACGTGCCTGTAGTCCCAGCTACTCGGGAGGCTGAGGCAGGAGAATTGCTTGAACCCAGGAGACAGAGGTTGCAGTGAGCCGAGATCACACCATTGCACTCCAGCCTGGGTGACACAGTGAGACTCCAACTCAAAAAAAAAAAAAAAAAAGAAATAGTGAAAAAGTATTCCAAAGAATACATACACCACACTATAACCATATACTCACTGTTGTGCTTATTAAAGTTTATTTCCAGTTAAAAAAATTTTAGGCCATAGATTTCTTTTTCCGTGTTTAGATTTCTTTCTAAATCTGCCAAAGTAAGATTATTGGGATCTAGAAAAGCACTGTTTTTCTACTCAAAACACTTCTGACACAAACTGTATGGGGATTTTCTCCACTCTTAATCATTTCTTAAACTCTCTGTACACCAGTTGGGTGTCCTGACATTCAGTTCAATTCTGACACTACCTACCTGGAGTTAGTGCAGACCTCACATGCCCCACAGAGTGCCCATACTTCAGAGCCAAGCATAAGACACAGGCCTCTGATACTTCTGACCAACTTGACTACAAATTGGGGGTTCCCACAGCCTCCTCCTCAGGTTTGAGAGTTTGCTGTAACAGCTCACAGAAGTTAGAGGAAACATTACTTACATCTCCTGGTTTTATAGAAAGGATTCAGATGTACTGCCAGATGAAGAGGTACCTAGGGTGAGGTGGGAAGGGTCCTGAGCACAGGAGCTTCTGTCTCCATGGAGTTGGGGTACACCGCCCACCTGGCACGTGGATGTGTTGAGCATCCTGGAAGCTCTCGGAACTCTGTAGATTAGGGATTTTGGTGTAGGCTTCAGTTCATAGGCATGATCCATTGTGCATTCAGTCTCCAGCCTCACTCTCCTCCCTGGAGGATGGGGGAATAGGGCTGAAAGTTCCAAGCTCCTAACTGTGTCTTGGTCTTTCTGGTGCCAGGTGCCCACCCAGGAGCCCACCAAGAGTCACCTCATTAGAACAAAAGATCCTTCTATCACCCAGGAAATTCTAAGGGTTTTAGATATGTATCAGGAATTGGGGGCAGAGATCAATATATTTTTTCTTATGTCGCATGGGGCTTTTGAAGTATATTCTCAAACTGCTTTTCAAAAGACTTGAATTAAGGTTTACTCCCCTACAGGAGGGTATGAGAGTGTCTCTATCCTGGCCATTATTAAATGTTTCAGTTTTTTATAAAACTGCTCATTTGAAAGATTCATAAAAACCTTAGTGTTTTAATTTCCATTGAATACTAGGAAGTATGAATTTTTCCTATGTTTGTTTACCAGTTTCATGTTCTCCTTTGTGAAAGACCCATCATGGCCCTCACCTGTGTATATTTTGGTGTCTTGATGCTTTTCTTAGTAATTTATGTTAACTTTTTATGATAAAGATGTTGGCCCCATTTCGGTATTTACTATAAATATTTTCTGAGCTAACACAAAGGATCAAATTAAACCAGATTTACAGAAAGCGGCGATTGTTCCAGTATTTATATATTTTAGGGAGACATGAAACATCAATCAATATATGTAAGAAGAACATTGGTTGGTCTGGAAAGGCAGGACAACTTGAAGCAAAGGCAGGAAGACTCAAAATGGGGAAGGAGCTTCCAGGTCACACATAGGGTGAAACACAAGCGGTTGCATTCTTTTGAGTTTCTGCTAAGTCTTTCCAAAGCAGGTAATCAGAATATGCGTCTATCTCTGTGAGCAGAGGGATGACTTTGAAGAGAATGGGAGGCAGATTTGCCCTGAGTGGTTCCCAGCTTGAAGGGACCCAAGATACTTTCCTTTCACATTTCCCAACTTTTCTAAAATCTTTTCGAGAAAGCATTTTGCAAGAAAATGAGTCTCTGGTCTCAGGTTTCATCTGATCTCTCATGGCTGGGATGGTTTATTCCTAGACGAGCAGGTGCTGAAAGCTCATTTTAGCAGATTGTGAAGTCTAGTGTCCTTTGAAGAGAAAATAGGAGGAGGAAGGGAGAAAAACAACAACAAACAAAAGAACAATCCTGGAAAATTGATACAGGCCACATTCCTCTGAAGTCTATAGGCAGGTATGAAAGTGTCTTATGTATGTAAATAGGTTGCTGTTATTTTCTTCTGAAGTTTAAGTTCTCTAGTTTCAGTTCACAGGGCTTTAAGAAAGCACAGCTTAGTTTTCAGTGATTCCCAATTAGGAAAAATGGGGAAAAAAAAGAAGGAAAAAAAGAAAAAATAATTGAAAACATCATTTTGAAGACTTGTAGCCAAGAAAAAATTTAGAATTCAACCCAAACTGTAGAAATAATAAAAATTGAAAAACATTAGGCAGGACTAGAATCTATCAACAGGTGTACTAATGGTTTTTGAAACATAAGTTTTCTCTCTCCAGTTTCCCTTGCTGAAGACAAATCATGGTAGGACTGGTTTGCCTCATGATACTTGGCCTAATTATTTGTATACAGTGCAGCAAGAATAATTATTTTTTAATCATTTTTTAATTGGTTTTGATGGAACTTTGTTCCACAGAAGGAATCTCAGACAAGACTTTTTTAAAGCCAAGTCCAGTTGTGGATTTGCACATCAAATATCTATGAGTTGAGTGAATTTCCTCTCCTGTTGAGGTTCCAAGATAAACCTGGGGCTTCTGGACTTGTTAGAAAGTGACATTCTTTACTTACCCCAGGTCAGAAACCTTGTACAGGCACTGTGTACACAAAATATGAGGCCAGTTTTGCCACGGGCTTTATTTCCTCCATAAGCCAAGTTGATTCCTTTTTTTTTTTTTTTTTTTTTTGAGACGGAGTCTCCCTCTGTCGCCCAGGCTGGAGTGCAGTGGCGCAATCTCGGCTCACTGCAAGCTCCGCCTCCCAGGTTCACGCCATTCTCCTGCCTCAGCCTCTCTGAGTAGCTGGGACTACAGGCGCCCGCCACCACGCCCAGCTAATTTTTTGTATTTTTAGTAGAGACGGGGTTTCACCGTGGTCTCGATCTCCTGACCTCGTGATCCGCCCGCCTCAGCCTCCCAAAGTGCTGGGATTATAAGTGTGAGCCACCGCGCCCGGCCACCAAGTTGATTCCTTAAAGGAAAGTACACTATTCCAGTCAAAGCCTTGGTAAAATAACCAGTTTCTCCAATTGTGTCCTGTTACAAATGAAAACAGATTTTTATTGCACTTATGCAAATAACTGTACTGCCATAAGTTACGAATACTCACAGTTTCCAAATTCTGTAGATATCAAGTAGAGAGAAACAAATATGCTCCAAATTTTGTTCATGAGAATATACTAAATTGTTAAAAGCTGTCGATAGCTCAAATGAAAAGTTTTAAACTCAGAAAAAGCAAAGGATCAGCAAACTTTTTTTTTTAATACTTAAAGTTCTAGGGTACATGTGCACAATGTGCAGGTTTATTACATAGGTATACATGTGCCATGTTGGTTTGCTGCACCCATCAACTCGTCATTTACATTAGGTATTTCTCCTAATGCTATCCCTCCCCCAGCCTCCCAACCCCCAACAGGCCCCAATATGTGATGTTCCCCACTGTGTGTCCAAGTGTTCTCATTGTTCAATTCCTACCGATGAGTGAGAACAAGCGGTATTTGGTTTTCTGTCCTTGTGACAGTTTGCTGAGAATGATGGTTTCCAGCTCCATCCATGTCCATTCAGAGGACACGAACTCATCCTTTTTTGTGGCTGCATAATATTCCATGGTGTATATGTGCCACATTTTCTTAATCCAGTCTATCATTGAGGGACATTTGGGTTGGTTCCAAGTCTTTGCTATTGTGAATAGTGCCGCAGTAAACATATGTGTGCATGTGTCTTTATTGTAGCATGATTTATAATCCTTTGGGTATATAGCCAGTAATGGGATCGCTGGGTCAAATGGTATTTCTAGTTCTAGATCCTTGAGGAATCACCCCGTCTTCCACAATGGTTGAACTAATTTACACTCTCACCAACAGTGTAAAAGCGTTCCTATTTCTCCACATCCTCTCCAGCATCTGTCATTTCCTGACTTTTTCATGATCACCATTCTAACTGGCATGAGATGGTTTTTCATTGTGGTTTTGATTTGCATTTCTCTGATGACCAGTGATGATGAGCATTTTTTCATGTGTCTGTTGGCTACATAAATGTCTTCTTTTGAGAAGTGTCTGTTCATATCCTTTGCCCACTTTTTGCTGGGGTTGTTTGTTTTTTTCTTGTAAATTTGTTTAAGTTCTTTGTAGATTCTGGATATTAGCCCTTTGTCAGATGGGTAGATTGCAAAAATTTTCCTTCATTCTGTAGGTTGCCTGTTCACTCTGATAGTAGTTTGTTTTGCCGTGCAGAAGCTCTTTCGTTTAATTAGATCCCATTTGTCTATTTTGGCTTTTGTTGCCATTGCTTTTGGTGTTTTAATCATGAAGTCCTTGCCCATGCCTATGTCCTGAATGGTATTGCCTAGGTTTTCTTTTAGAGTTTTTATGGTTTTAGGTTTAACATTTAAGTCTTTAATCCATCTTGAATTAATTTTTGTATAAGGTGTAAGGAAGGGATCCAGTTTCAGCTTTCTACATATGGCTAGCCAGTTTTCCCAGCACCATTTATTAAATAGGGAACCCTTTCCCCATTTCTTGTTTTTGTCAGATTTGTCAAAGATCAGATGGTTGTAGATGTGTGGTGTTATTTCTGAGGGCTCTGTTCTGTTCCATTGGTCTATATATCTGTTTTGGTACCAGTACCATGCTGTTTTGGTTACTGTAGCCTTGTAGTGTAGTTTGAAGTTAGGTAGCATGATGCCTCCACTTGTTCTTTTTGCTTTGAATTGTCTTGGCAATGCAGCCTCTTTTTTGGTTCCATGTGAACTTTGAAGTAGTTTTTTCCAATTGTGTGAAGAAAGTCATTGGTAGCTTGATGGGGATGGCATTGAATCTATAAATTACCTTGGGCAGAATGGCCATTTTCAAGATATTAATTCTTCCTATCCATGAGCATGGAATGTTCTTCCATTTGTTTGTGTCCTCTTTTATTTCGTTGAGCAGTGGTTTGTAATTCTCCTTGAGGAGGTCCTTCACATCCCTTGTAAGTTGGATTCCTAGGTATTTTATTCTCTTTGTAGCAATTGTGAATGGGAGTTCACTCATGATTTGGGTCTCTGTTTATCTGTTATTGGTATATAGGAATGCTTGTGATTTTAGGATCAGCAAACATTTTAAGCAAAAAGTCAAAAAGATTAGTTCAGACCATGCAGTTAATTCCTGTTCTGCTTGATACTCATAAACATTTTAGCTCTCCGTGAGTCCTGAAAGTTTTTCCTCTATTCTGATGTCAGAATCTCCAAAGTTATCAGAAACTTGCATTCAAGAGCACTTGTTAGAATTGTATAGCTGATTATAAAACTACTTTCTAAAGAGGACCAAAACAGGACAACGATTGTCCATGGATGATAAAAGTTTTAGGGTAGCCATAATGAAAGACACAATTGATGAGGAAATTTGTTGCCTCTGTGGCACACAATAATTTTAACATAACAATTATGATTATTACTGATAATGTATACTGTTATATCAGAATTACAGGAGTTTCCCATAATTTTAGAACATATACCAATAACATGTTTATACAAATACAGCCCAAAGAAAACCCAACACAATTTCATATTTGATAATACTTCTTGTATAATTTTTGTACCAAATAAGCCAAATTTTGAACTTTTATTTTCTGGACTTTAGGGAGCCTAATATCTTAAAGATTAATTAGGTCAGAAAAAGATATAACTTATAATTTGGTTTTGGAAAATTTGTCAAATATCAAAGGTTTTAAACATTTGATATCACAAAATAGGATCACAAGTCATTGTAAAATAAGTCATTTATTTAACCAAAGTGATAACAAGGATTTCAAAAAAAAGCAAAAACCTTTATTCTTTGAGAGAGGAGACTTAATTTTCCAAATAATAAGCCCTAATAAAAACAGCATGAAGCCAATTAAATTTTTCAAAATTTTATAAACAATCTATAAGATTTTAATCTTGACCATATGATATAGCTTCCATAAGCCTTTTATAACCTCTACAACCTTTATTAAGGAGTTGGTTAATGCTTCAAGAAAAGCTTGTTAGGGCAGGTGCGGTGGCTCATGCCTGTAATCCCAGCACTTTGAGAGACCAAGGCAGGCAGATCACCTGAGGTCAGGAGTTCGAGACTAGCCTGGCCAACATGGTGAAACCCCATCTCTACTAAAAATATAAAAATTAGCCAGGTGTGGTGGCACATGCCTGTAATCCCAGCTACTCAGGAGGCTGAGGCAGGAGAACCGCTTGAACCCAGGAGGCAGAGGTTGCAGTGAGCTGAGATGAAGCCATTGCACTCCATCCAGCCTGGGCGACAAAGCAAGACTCCATCTCAAAAAAAAAAAAAAGAAAGAAAAAGAAACCCTTGTTAATCTTGACACAGGGAACCATATGCTGGTCTTGCATCTGTGTGTCTTTAACATTAATGATTAATTTATAGAAAACCTGAACTTATTTTACCTTTCAAAATCAGCCCTCACAATCATACATGCCCACCTCTTCCGCGATAGTCCCTGGGCCTTGAGGAGTTGAATAGCTTTAATTTCTTGCCCTGTGTCTCAAGAATGCAGTTTATTTTGATTGGCATCTTCTACAGGGCCTGAAGATGAGGCTTTAATTGGCTGTCAGTGTTTAAGATTTAGCAGGACTTGGTGTCCTTTTTAGACCCAGGAGTTGAATCCCTGTTACTCAATGTCACAAGGACTTTAAAAGAACATACAAGGAGGTACATGGATATAATAACCTTAATTTAAAAAAATTTTTTTCTCAGTTTTTTTTCTAAGCAAACCAAAACTTGATAATAATATGACAACTTGATCCATATTAACATTAAAAAAAATAAATCATCTTGTGATTTACACTGACTGTTGATGACATACTTGTGTTACAGGAAAGGAGTCCCAATCCAGACCTCAAGAGAAGGTACCTGGATCTCGTGCAAGAAAGAATTCAGGGCGAATCCATAGAGTAAAGTGAAAGCAAGTTTATTAAGAAAGTAAAGGAACAAAAGAATGGCTACTCCATAGACTTAGCAGCCCCAAGGGGTGCTGGTTGCCCATTCTTATGGTTATTTCTTGATGCTATGCTAAACAAGGGTGGATTATTCATGCCTCCCATTTTTAGACCATATAGGGTAACTTCCTGACGTTGCCATGGCATTTGTAAACTGTCATGTCACTGGTCAGAGTGTAGCAAGATAGCATGGCCATCTTGTTTATGGTGGGTTTTGGCTGGCTTCTTTGCTGCAACCTGTTTTATCAGCAAGGTCTTTATGTCCTGTGTCTTGTGCTGACTTCCTATCTCATCCTGTGACTTAGAATGCCTTAACCATCTGGGAATGCAGCCCAGTAGGTTTCAGCCTCATTTTATGAGGCTCCGCTCTTATTCAAGGTGGAGTTGCTCTGGTTCACATGCCTCTGACACTTATACTTCCTGATTTGTCCTGAATATCCCTCCTTCTTAAACAACCAGTTATTTTATTTTAGGACTAAATTTACCATACAAGATTCTTTCTCATATAAAATTGTTTCTCTTTAAGGTTTCTAACCGCAAAAAATACCTCTTTATTTTTATAACTTTCTTTACATCTTTTTTTGTTTCCTGGTTCCTTTTACCTTGTTTTATATATAACCTTTAAATAAACTGAATTAGACAAAACTTATTCACCTCTTTTTTTTTAAAGGACACACTTGGTTTTCCTACAGTATCTATTTATTAGAAAATACCCAAATAGGCTGGGCGCAGTGGCTCACCCCTGTAATTCCAGCACTTTGGGAGGCCAAGGCGGGCAGATCATGAGGTCAGGAGATTGAGACCATCCGGGCTAACATGGTGAAACCCTGTCTCTACTAAAAATACAAAAAATTAGGCAGGCGTGGCGGTGGGCACCTGTAGTCCCAGCTACTCGGGAGTCTGAGGCAGAAGAATGGTGTGAACCCAGGAGGCGGAGCTTGCAGTGAGCCGAGATCGCGCCACTGCACTCCATCCAGCCTGGGCGACAGAGCGAGACTCCATCTGAAAATAAAATAAAATAAAATACCCAAATAATGAAATATCTATAATATATAACTTTATATTCTAAATTATGATGTTTGCCTACAAGTATCTATTCCATTACATTTACTTATTTTACTTTGTTTACCTAGATTATTTATGAAAACTGTGATAGTCATGAAACCACCACTGCAAAAATATAACAGGCAGTGAAAAAGATATGACCTAACTGACTCCATCTTGTTTCTAATCTCCAAGCTGTGCCTGTTCATTCCTGGACTTTGGGAGGAACTTGGTTTATAGTTTAGTTTTGAAACAAAGACAATAACAGCCTTTTCCCAAAACAAACCTCTTTACTCCCTGTGTACTAGATTACCTAAAAGCCACAAGATTAGAAGTTATGGTAATCTTACTAAATTTAAGATACAGCTATTTTCATTAAACCAATATCAATGTCTTATTTATTAAAAACTACACAAGTAAAGATCATTCGTTTTGGGCTGGGTTTATAGTTTTGTAACCCCTATGCCAAATTTTAACACCTTTATAGTATTTGGCAGAAATAAGTATGAAATTGCCTGATTAATAAATGCAAACGAAAAATGTTTGGTGGCAATTCTTAAGAAATTTCTAATATTACTTTACCAATATTTTAAAGCTAGCTTATTAAAGATTTTACTTAAGTTACATAAACTTGAAAAAGCATTTGACTAGTCTTTTCTTTTTTAGTATCTGATTTAAGTGCTTTTATTTTTCTTTTAGCCAATTAATTAGAGCTCTCATGTATTTTTTGTAGTGAAATGTGTACACAACACATAAATACAATACATAAACATATTAGACATGCTGATGGAAGTACATTTTGTAGATTTATAAACAGCCCCTCTTTTTCCCCCCCATTTTAGACCTTCAGATCCTTGATAACCTATTTTACAACCCTAGGCAGTTGTCAGCTAAATAGCCTTAAATTTGCACATTAAAGGAAACAACTCAGGTGAAAATCAAATAGCAAAATGGACATCATAAGGTACAGAGAGAAAAAGTCTGGTGGTGCTAGAGGGAGATGCTTTTAATTTTTCTGAGCCAAATTAAACATAAAATTAAACTACACTCTTCCCTAAAAACCCAAGACTAGCCTCTGTTGCAATAGCTATTTTAGTCAAAAAATCAGGTGAAAACAGAATTCAGTCAACTGAGAAGAAAAGGAAAAAAAAAACTTGCACTCCAAAAAAAGACAGGGTCTTAGAATAGAAAAACAAATGTTGAAACCAAAAACATGAAGGCCTTTCAAATACAAACACGTACACATGCATACATACATCTTGGATGTTAGCCTTTTAATTAAGCTGACTTTTTTTTTTTTTTTTGAGACAGAATTTCGCTACTGTTGCCCAGGCTGGAGTGCAATGCCGCGATCTCGGCTCACCGCAACCTCTGCCTCCCGGGTTCAAGCAATTCTCCTGCCTCAGCCTCCCGAGTAGCTGGGATTACAGGCATGCATCACCATGCCCGGCTGATTTTGTATTTTTAGTAGAGATGAGATTTCTCCATGTTGGTCAGGCTGGTCTTGAACTCCCAATGTCAGGTGATCTGCCCGCCTCGGCCTTCCAAAGTGCTGGGATTACAGGCATGAGCCACTGTGACCAGCCTAATTAAGCTTTTAACCACTGAGCTCCTTAAAAAATTTTTTTAAAAATCTTATTACCGTATTTCAGCTAGGACAAAATGCTGCTATTTCAGAAGTACAACCATTGCTTTTTCAGTTTGGTCTGGCTGGCAAAAGGGTGGCCTTGTTATGTAAATAAAGCCCATTTAGTAGTCAAAATCAAAAATCTTTCCTCTTTTTTTTTGCTGGCCATTTTTTCTCCCACTTTAAAGGTCTTGTTCCCCATAATTTAGAGTTCCCCTTCGGATTTGACCAAGACAGAAACAACAAAACCATGAAGTAAATCTAACAGTGATCACACAAATGATATGATTTCTGAGCGCTCTAAGTGAAAGCAGAAATTAACACCAGCTGGTTGTTAATGCTAACTTTAATTTTTTAAAAAGAATTTGCAAGACAGAATCCCCGACCAGTTTCTTACCTAGTGATGGGTCTCAGGCTGTAGACTGCTCTCTGCCATCCTAGAAGCAGGACAACAAAACAAAACAAAAAAACCTTATGTTCTCTGTTGGAAGCAAGCTCAAACTCCATAAAGGAGTTACCTGCCTTCCATCATCATGGAAGCAGGAAAAACTTGCCTTCCTTGTTTTGGAAGCAAGTAAAACTCCAAAAAAAGAAAAAGAGGAGCTGTACAACAAAATACAAAATAAACTTTAGATCTTGACCAAATTTTGGGAGCTCAGGGATTCTCTGGAGGAGGTGCTCTCAGACTTCAGCAAATTGTCCTATTGGTTTGGGCCATAAAGTTAGCTCATGCTGGTACCAAGCACTGATAGGAGATTCGTCAAAGGTCAGAGGTATCTCCACTCAGAATCCCCCCATGGTGAACCCAGAAGGGTGGGTTCAGCAAAATGTGAACCCAGAAAATCTGAGACAGGTCTCAGTTAATTCAGAAAGTTTATTTTGCCAAGGTTGAGGACACGCCCGTGACACAGCCTCAGGAGATCCTGGCAACATGTGCCCAAGGTGGTCGAGGCACAGCTTGGTTTTATACATTTTAGGGAGACATGAGACATCAATCAATATATGTAAGAAGTACATTGGTCGGTCTGGAAAGGCAGGACAACTTGAAGCAAAGGCAGGAAGACTCACAGTGGGGAAGGAGCTTCCAGGTCACAGATAGGTGAGATACAAATGGTTCATTCTTTTGAGTTTCTGATATATTTTTCCATATGAGGTAATAAGACTATGCATCTATCTCTGTGAGCAGAGGGATGACTTTGAATAGAATGGGAGGCAGATTTGCCTTGAGTGGTTCCCAGCTTGAAGGGGCCCAAGATACTTTCCATTTGCACATCCATCCCACATGTAAAAAACATTCACCCTATCTCAACATCCCCCAAAGTCTCAACCCATTAACAGCATCAACTCAAGCTCAAAATCTTACCTAAGTGTCATCAGCTCAAAAGTTCTAAATCTCATTGCCCATATAATCTAAATCAGGTGTGGAGGAGACTTTGGGCATGGTCCATCCTGGGCAAAATCTCTCTCCATCTGTGGAATTGTAAAAGTAGAAAACAAATGGTTTGCTTCCAGTACATAATTGCATGACAGGCACAGGATAACAGTTGTAGACATTCTCATTCCAAAAGGGAGAAAATGGAAGGAAAAAAGTCATCACTAGCCTCAAGCAATTTTGAATTCCAACTGAGCAAACTCCATTATGTCTCAAGACCTGGAAACAATTCTCTGTGGCTTGAGACTCCACCCTCTGGGCCCAAGGCACCCTACCTCAAAGTCGTCTTTCTTTTTCTTGAAGGGTAGCATATGTTTGCAGCTGAGCAGTTTTATCAGCCTGTTTGCTGCCTGTAGAATTTGGGACTCCGACAGTCTTCTTTCATTTCATTCTCTGTCCATCCCTTTCAGTCCAAGCTGGCAGTGCTGCTGTTATAATACTCTCAAAAACCTTTGTGGTCTCCGGTGTATGTCACAGAGATTTACTCCGTTAAACAAAAGGCTCCTCCATAGATCATTCAATCTCTATTCATGGCTTTTGCTAAAACGGTTGAGGGACTGCATGAATCACAAATGTAATCTCTTCAGCACTAGAAAAGGTTGTCTAGCCACACCTTTGGCCTTCAATCTGGAGCCCGCTTTCTTAACAGTGAATCCCTAGAACTTTGACATCTTTTGCAATCTGGAGAGTCTGAGAATTTCCCAGATCATCAAGCCTTGCTTCCTTTTTGCTTAACATTTCTTCCCTCTTTTTTTTTTTTTTGAAACAGAGTCTTGCTCTGTCGCCCAGGCTGGAGTGCAGTGGTATCATCTCGGCTCACTGCAACCTCCACTTCCTGGGTTCAAGTAGCTCTCCTGCCTCAGCCTCCTGAGTAGCTGGGACTACAGGCCCCGCCCGCCACCACACCCAGCCAATTTTTTGTATTTTTAGTAGAGACAGGGTTTCACTGTGTTAGCCAGGATGGTCTGGATCTCCTGACCTCGTGATCCGCCCGCCTCGACTTCCCAAAGTGCTGGGATTACAGGAATAAATTTTAATCTTACAGAGTATGTTTTCTTATGACAACAATTGGTTCTTATTAAATCAATACTAGGATAACTAGAAAAGCCCCACATATTTGAAAATTAAACAGCATCCATGGAACAAGAAGGAAACTGCAAGGGAAATTAGAAAATATTTCAAACTGAGTGAAAATCCACCATAGCAAATTTAAGGGCTGCAGTTAAGGCAGTGCTTAGAGTAAAATTTATAGCACTAAATGCTTACAGTGTTATAAAAGAAGAACATTTTTAAAATGATGATCCAAATCTCACTTTAAGAACTAGAAAAGAAAAGCAAATTAAACCCATAATAAGTAGCAGAAAGGAAGTAATAAAGATAAGAACAGAAGTTAACACAATACAAACAATGAATTAACAAATCCAGAAGTTCTCTGAAAAGATTAATAAAATTGATAAACTCCAGTAAGGCCGATTATGAAGAAAAAGAAAAAATATCAATTATCAATATCAGCATGAAAGAGGGGAGATCATCATAGATCTTACAGAGACATCAAAAAGATAAAAAATGAATATTATTAGAATGGCATGCCATTAAATTCAGTAGCCTAGATGAAATGAGAAAATTCCTTGAAAAATACAAATCATCAAAACTGACACAAGAGTACACAAAATCTAAATTGTCCCTTTTAATAGGTATTGCCTATTACAGATACTGACTTCCTAGTTTAAAACCTTCCCACAGATAAAACTTCAGGCCCAGATGGTTCCACTGGTAAATTCTTTAAAACATTTAAGGACAAATTAATAGTGCCAATCTTATACAAACTCTTTCAGAACGTGAAGGAGGAAGAAATAGTTTCCAATTTGTTTGATGAGAACAGCAAAAAACTGTCCTGAAATCAAAATAGAACAAAGATGCCAGAAGAAAAGAAAATTACTTACCAATATTCCTCATGAACATGGACGTACCAATCTTTAACAAAATATTAGCAACTTGAATCCAGCAACATATAAAAAGAACAATACCTCAAGTCCAAAAGGAGTTTATCCTAGGAGTGCAAGGTTGATTTCATACTGGAAATCAATCAATATAATTAACTATGAATGGAATAATGAAAAACCATATGATCATCTCAGTAGATGTCAGAAAAACATTTGACAATTCAATACTCATTCATAATGATTCTCAGAAATGCAGGAATATAAGATGATTTTCTCATTCTGATAAAGGCTATGTATCATACTTACTGGTGAAATACCGAATGCTTTCCTCTTAGATCGGGAAAAATGCAAGAATGTCTATTCTTGCTCCTATTCAACATTACCTGGCCAGACCCTGATTTTAAGATTTCTACAAGGCCCGGCGCAGTGGCTCACACCTGTAATCCCAACACTTTGGGAGGCCAGGGCTGGGGGAATCACGAGGTCAGGAGATCCAGACCATCCTGGCCAACATTGTGAAACCCCGTCTCTACTAAAAATACAAAAAATTAGCCGGGCGTGGTGGCACACGCCTGTAGTCCCAGCTACTCGGGAGGCTGAGGCAGGAGAATTGCTTGAACCTGGGAGGTGGAGGTTGCAGTGAGCCAAGATCGTGCCACTGCACTCCAGCCTGGGCCACAAAGCGAGACTCTGTCTCAAAAAAGAAAAAAAAATAAAAAAAAGAGGGTCCATAGATAGATGGTCACTTGAGTTCTGACAAAGATACCAAGATAATTCAATAGGGAGAGGAAGTCTTATTAACAAATATGGTGCTGGAACTATTGAATCAATGTATGGGAAAAAATAAACCTTGCCCCCCATTTCATAAATCTAAATGCTAACACTATAAAGCTTCTAGAACAAATTTAGATGAATATTCTCATAACTTTGGAATAGGACAAGTTTTCTCAGAGCAGTCACAAAAAAAGCACTAAACATAAAATTAAAAATGGAAAAGTAGGCCAGGCATGGTGGCTCACACCTGTAATCCCAGCACTTTGGGAGGCTGAGGTTGGTGGATCCCTTGAGGTCGGGAGTTCGAGACCAGCCTGGCCGACATGGTGAAACTCAATCTCTTCTAAAAAATACAAAAATTAGCTGGGCATGGTGGTGGGTGCCTGTAATCCCAGCTACTCAGGAGGCTAAGGCAGGAGAATCGCTTGAACCTAGGAGGCAGAGAATGCAGTGAGCCAGAATTGCACCATCACACTCCAGCCTGGGCAACAAAGTAAGACTGAGACTCATTTCAAAATAATAATAATTAAGAAAAAAACTAACTCAGTGTGGTGGCATGCACCTGTGGTCCAGGTGCAGCGGTAGGAGGATCACTTGAGCCCAGTTGTTCAAGGTTACAGTGAGCTGTGATCACTGATGACAGAGCGAGACCCTGTCTCTTAAAAAAAATATATATATATATGTATATATGACAGCCACGAAAGAGTATCTACTGTATGGTTTCATTTATATGAAGTTTAAGAACAGGCAAAATTAATCTACAAGATAGAAATCAGAACAGTGGTTTCCTCTGGGGGGATAAAGATTAACTGAAAGGGAATACTGGGAAACTTTCTGAATGACAGAATATATTTTGTCTGGGTGGTGGTTATGTGGGTGTATACACTTATCCAAATCCAAATGTATCTTGTATATTCAACATACATCTGTGTGTTTCACTGCACATAAATTTTAATTTACTATATAATAATGCATAAGTATACAGGTGCATACTTATATTTGTGATGGCCATTCTAACAACTGAAAAGTAAGTTTTACTTAAAGATGAAAAAATATGATACATTTAACTACGTATTTTATCTCTTTTCTTGCCCATTGTAAACATAGAATATCTTAAAATAAATAATAAAGATTTAAAAAATGTTTATGTTGTCTTTTCCTTGGTATTTTCCTCTGTGTAATTTAAGCTTAAAGAGATTTTGCCCAGTTAGAAATTTGGAAAAAAGGCCAGGTGCAGTGGCTCATGCCTGTAATCCCAGCACTTTGGGAGGCTGAGGCAGGTGGATCACCTGAGGTCAGGAGTTTGATACCAGCCTGGCCAACGTTGTGAAACACCGTCTCTACTAAAAATACAAAAATTTAGCTGGAACCTGTAATCCCAGCTACTTGGGGGGCTGAGGCAGGAGAATCACCTGAACTCGGGAGGCAGAGGTTGCGGTGAGCCAAGATCGTGCCATTGCACTCCAGCCTGAGCAACAAGAGTGAGACTCCATCTCAAAAAAAAAAAAAAAAAGAAACTTGGAAAAAAAAATATGTATATATATATATATATTCTGTATTTCTCTGTATTCCGTCCAGAATTTGTTTGGAGGAGAGAAGGCCTGCTTCCAGTCACACAGAGGAAAGGCTTTCTTTCACATCCAAATTCCCTCCCTTGAGCTGCCTGCTCAGGTGACTGCTTCTTTTGGCCAAGGGAAAAGAAGAGGTAGCAAAGCGTGAGACATCCCTTCTTGGTGGGAGTTATAGAGGAGGTCTATCTGCCCCCAGCAGGGTGCTTGTCCTTTTTCTGCACATGACTGTCTTTCTCTAAGTGGCCTCATTTTCAGATTAATACAGCTTGAAATTGGCCTGTTTCCTTGAAAAAAAAAATTCTTTTTGAAACAGGGTCTGGCTCTGTTGCCCAGGATGGAGTGCAGTAGCACAATCATAGCTCACTGCAGCCTCAACTTCCTTGCTCAAGCGATCCTCCCACCTCCCAGCTCAGCCTCCTGAGTAGCTGGGGCTATAGGTGCATGCCACCACACCTGGCTAATTTTTTGATTTTTAAAAATTTTTTGTAGAGACGAGGTTTGGAACTCCTGTGCCTCAAGTGATCCTCCTGCCTCAGATGCCTGAAGCACTGAGATTACGAGCGTGAGCCACTGCACCCAGCCAGTTCCCTTGAAATTAGAGTAGTTCTTGAAATATTCAAAAGAAGATAAAGCAGAAATAGTCACCTGAAAGAATAGGAAATTGCTCTTGCTGGAATAGTATAACCATCCTGTGATACATATGAAGTGTTATACATTTGATAAGTATTAACCTTGGGGGAAATGATTGTTGGGTGATTGGCTTTGGTCTCTGGTATCAGACATGTGGACCTGGGAGTAGTTGGAAATTTTTGCAATATGAAGTGTCTGACTTATGGGGTTAAGTGCCAGGCTTGGTGGTACCTCTGCTTTATCCTCCAGCTAAAGAACAGCTAGCCTTGGCTCAAGTTGAAGAGAATATTGGTGTCTCAGAGTCTTCAAAGCCAGGCCTATATGACTATCCCTGTCAGCAACAGCAACATCTTCAAATTAAAAAAACTGCCAGGACCAGGCGCGGTGGCTCACTCCTGTAATCCCAGCACTTTAGAAGGCCGAGGCGGGCGGATCACGTGAGGTCGGGAGTTTGAGACCAGCCTGAACAACATGGAGAAACCCTGTCTCTACTAAAAATACAAAAATTAGTCTGGCGTGGTGTCACGTGCCTGTAATCCCAGCTACTCAGGAGGCTGAGTCAGGCGAATTGCTTGAACCCAGGAGGTGGAGGTTGTGGTGAGCTGAGATCATGCCATTGCACTCCAGCCTGGACAACAAGGGCGAAACTTGGTCTCAAAAAAAAAAAAAAAAAAAAAAAGCCAGGCAGTTAGTTAGTCTTCCACAGAGCTGCATAGCACTTATCTGAGGGTGTTTAGAGCTGAGAAATCAGAATTACATGGGCTTTGTAAATGCTGTAAAGCGTGCCACTGAGATAAAACTGAAACATCGTGACATGTAGCTACTTGCCTTTTTTTTTTTTTTTTTTTTTTTTGAGAAAGAGTCCCATTCTGTCACCCAGTCTGGAATGCAGTGGCATAATCTCTGCTCACTACAACCTCTGCCTCCTGGGTTAAAGTGATTCTCAAGCCTCAGCCTCTCGAGTACCTAGGATTACAGGCACTTGCCACTACACCCAGCTAATTTTTGTGGGTTTTTTTTTAGTAGAGACAGGGCTTCACCATGTTGGCCAGGCTGATCTCAAACTCCTAACCTCAAGTGATCCACCCTCTATTTAATCACCATGGAAGACACTGCCAGTGCCTTTCTTAGAACCCTTTTTGGATTTCTTCTGTTAAAATTGCTGTCAGAGTCAGCATATGATCCACATGAGGGAAATCAGCTCAGTTTTCTTAATTCAGAGCAGTTGGTTCTAAATAACTTTTGGCTGTTTCAAAACATCCAATCCACCCCAGAACAAAGATTTGCCACTAGTAAAGATATTAAAGAGAATGTGCTTTTGACATTTTTGCCAGCAGGGTTGCAGATGTACATCAGTTGGTAGTGACAAAGATTCTGTGCTTGGTCAAATGTTAGTCAGAGTCCTGAAACTTCTCCTAGGCCCATCTGTGCACCTTCTTGTAAAATCCAGTTTTAACAAGATGCTAAATCAGCTTAGCCAGAACCCCCCACCCTCTATATCCAGTCACTCTCAATATCTGATGGGATTCTTCAGCCCCTGCTACCTGCCAGGTGATGTCTGATTGCCCTGGCTTGTTTTCAGCCAGAATCCTGTTAGGTTGGGGGTGGGAGGGATATTGTGAAATATATACAGTATTTCGTCTTTGTCTCTCTTTTCTAGCATACTACTCCTAAACTCCTTGGGATTCCCAAAAAGTAAATGTCTTTTTGTGTGCTAAAGAGTTGACTAATGGCTGGCAGTCCCTAGGTAGCTTTAGGATGGGGCTGGTCACCCATTTGAAAAGAGGCAGGATTAGAGGATTAGGACTTTCAGCCCCACTCCTCAACCTCCTGGGAGAGGGGAGGGACTGAAGATTAAGTCCATCCCCTGTAGCCAACGATATAACAATCATGCCTTTGTAATGATGCCTCCATAGAACCCCAGAAGAACAGAGTTGGGTGAGCTTCTGGATAACTGAACACATGGAGGTTCCCAGAGGTTGGCACATTCAGGGAGGGCATGGAAGCTCTGTGCCCTCCCACATCCCTTACCCCATGCCTTGCTTCTATTGGTGTCCCGGGTTTCAGCACCAAATGTTACATGCGTCCGTGTGAAGAGACCACCAAACAGGCTTTGTGTGAGCCATAAAGCTTTTTAATCACCTGGGTGCAGGCGGACTGAGTCCGAGAAAGGAGTCAGCAAAGGGAGACAGGGGTGGGGCAGTTTTCTAGGATTTGGGTAGGTAGTAGAAAATTACAGTTAAAGGGGTTTTTTTTCTTGTGGGCAGCAGCGGGGGTCACAAGGTGCTCAGTGGGGAGCTCCTGAGACTCATTGTCCAGGAGAAGGAATGTTACAAGGTCAATTCATCAGTTAGGGTGGGGCAGGAACAAATCACAATGATGGAATGTCATCAGTTAAGGCAGGAACTTGCTATTTCTTATTTTGTGGTTCTTTAGTTGCTTCAGGCCATCTGGATGTATACGTGCGAGTCACAGGTTTTATAATGGCTTAGCTTGGGCTCAGAGGCCTGACATTCCTGTCTTCTTATATTAATAAGAAAAACAAAACAAAATAGTGGTGAAGTATTGGGGTGGCGAAAATGTTTGGGGGTGGCATGGAGAGATAATGGGCCATGTTTCTCAGGGCTGCTTCAAGCAGGATTAGGGGCAGTGTGGGAACCTACAGTGGGAGAGATTAAACTAAAGAAAGATTTTGGGGTAGGGGGTGATATTGTGGGATTGTTAGAAGGAGCATTTGTCATATAGAATGATTGGTGATGGCCTGGATGCGGTTTTGTATGAATTGAGAAACTAAACAGAAGACACAAGGTCCAAATAAGAGGAGAAAAACAGGTATTAAAGGACTAAGAATGGGAGGACCCGTAACATCCAATTAGAGAGTGCCCAAGGGGGTTCAGCATAATTATTTGCTTGGTTGGCAAGTTTTTGGTCTCTATCCTTGAAATACAGTCATGTGGTTCAGGACTTGGGTGCTAAGTGAGAAGCCGGGTTGAAATCGGGCCCATGGGTAATAGTTACTGTTTGAGTTTCAACAAAGAGTGAATAGAGCTGGTGGAGTCAAGGGGCAGGCAATAAGTGTGAAAGGTGTGAGGAGGATATTAATGCTTGAAGGTTGTGAGAACTGTAAAGGGTAAGTGGAGCATATCCTGTGATTTTGAAGGCCTCTAGAAGTATTAAAGCGGTGGCTGCCACCACACACAGACATGAGGGCCAGCCCAGAACTGTGAGGTCAAATTGTTTTCATAGAAAGGCAACAGGTCATGGGCCTGGCTCCTGTGTGAGGATTCCAGCAGCACAGCGTTGTATTTCAGCTGTGTGTAAGGAAAAAGGATGGGACAAGTCGGGGAGTGCTGGTGTGGGACCTGTCTCCAGGGCCTTTTTGAGAGAGCGAAAGGAAGAATAGGGAAAAAGCTTAGGGTCTATGGGATCAGTTAAGTTACTCTTTGTGAGCTTGTAAAGTGGTTTGGTTTGGATAGCAAAGCCTGGTATCCAGAGTTGGAAATACCAAACAATGCCTAAGAAGGAAAGGAGTTGTTGTTTGGTGGTGGGGATTGGGGTCTGGGAGATTAACTGAACACAGTCTGCAGGAATGGCACATGTATGTTGCTGGAGGATTATGCCAAGATAGGTAACGCTAGGGGAAGAAATTTGTGCGTTGGAGGGGGATACTCAGTACCCCTTTGAGTGGAGATGTAGAAGAAGCAGGATAGTGTCCTGCTGGGAAAATTGGTAAGAGGGGCTGCAAAGATGAGGATCATCAAAATATTGAATAAGGTGGGAGGCAGACAGGCGAAAAGAAAGCAGATCATGAGAAAGGGCCTGGCCAAAGTAGTGTGGGCTGTCCCTGAAGCCTTGGGGTAGAACAGTCCAGGTGAGTTGTTGGGATTGGTGGGTGTCAGGGTCAGTCTAAGTAAAGGCAGAAAGAGGCTGGGAGGAGGGATGCAAGGGGATAGTAAAGAAGGTGTCTTTGAGGTTGATAACAGTATACTGAGTTGTGGAAGGGGGTATTGAAGATAGGAGGATTACAGGTTTGGCACTATAGGATGGATGGGAAGGACGATTTGATTAATAAAGTGAAGATCCTGAAACAACCTGTACGACTTTGTCTGGTTTCTGGACTGGTAGGATAGGGGAGTTGTAAGGAGAATTTGTAGGCTTTAAGAGGCCATGTTGTAACAGGCGGGTGATTACAGGCTTCAACCCTTTTAAAGCGTGCTGTGGGATGGGATTGGCATTGAGCGGGGTAAGGTGATTAAGTTTTAATGGGATGGTAAGGGGTGCATGATTGGTCACCAAGGAGGGAGTAGAGGTATCCCATACTTGTGGATTAAGGTAGGGAGACACAAGGGGAGGATGCGAAGGAGGCTTTGAACTGGGGAAAAGGGCGACAATGAGGTATGGCTGTAGCCCAGGAATAGTCAAGGAAGCAGATAATTTAGTTAAAATGTCTCGACCTAATAAGGGAGCTGGGCAGGTGGGGATAACAAAAAGGAGTGCATAAAAGAATGTTGTCTAAGTTGGCACCAGAGTTGGGGAGTTTTAAGAGGTTTAGAAGCCTGGCCGTCAATACCCACAACAGTTATGGAGGCAAGGGAAACAGGCCCTTGAAAAGAAGGTAATGTGGAGTGGGTAGCCTCCGTATCAATTAAGAAGAGGACGGGCTTACCCTCCACCATCAGAGTTACCTGAAGTGTCTGTGATGGTGCAGGAGGCTTCCAAGGCGATCGGGCAGCATCAGTCTTCAGCCATTAAGCCGAGAAGATCTGGGAAGGAGTCAGTCAGAGAGCCTTGGGCCAGAGTTCCAGGGGCTCTGGGAGTGGCTGCTAGGTGAATTGGACAGTCTGATTTCCAGTGGGGTCCCGCACAGATGGGACACAGCTTAGGAGGAATCCCGGGCTGCAGGCATTCCTTGGCCCAGTGGCCAGATTTCCAGCACTTGAAGCAAGATCCTGGGGGAGGAGGTCCTGGAGGAACGCCTGGCCATTGTGGTTTAGGCGTTTTGAAGTTCTTGTGTGCTGGAGCTGTGGCTAGGGTTTCTCTCACAGCAGAGACAAATAATTGCAACTCAGAAATAAGTTGCTGCTTGGCCGCCTCTTCTCTATTATTCTACACCTTGAAGGCGAGGTTAGTTAAGTCCTGTTATGGGGTTTGAGGGCTGGAATCTAATTTTTGCAGCTTTTTCTAATATCGGGAGCAGATTGGGTAATAAAATGCATATTGAGAATAAGACAGCCTTCTGGCCCCTCTGGGTCTAGGGCAGTAAAACCTCTGAGGGTTGTTGCCAAAAGGGCCATGAACTATGCTGAGTTTTTATATTTGATGAGAAAGAGCCTAAACGCTAACTGATTTGGGAGAGGTTGGATAAAGAAAATGGAGCATTAACCTTGACTACGCCTTCAGCTCCAGCCATCTCTCTAAGAGGAAATTGTTGGGCAGGTGGGGGAGAGCTGGTCGTGGAACAAAACTGTAAGCCAGACCGGGTGTGAGGAGGGGAGGTGATAGAAGGATTATAGGGTGGGGAGCGGAGGCTGAGGAAGAATTGGGACCTGGCTTGGCCTGGCGAGGAGCAGCCTTGGGAGGAGGGGAGAGGTCAGATGGGTCCATAGAAAAGGATTCAGAGGGCTCAGAGCTTGGGGTGGAGACTGAAGGAACAGACAAGAGAGAGAAAGAAGAAGAAATATTTGGGACGAGTTGCATTGGGAGCAGAGACTAGGGAGGGACCGATGTGTAAAGAATCCCTGGACGTCAGGCACCTCAGACCACTTGCCCATTTTATGACAAAAATTATCTAGATCTCGTAGGATGGAGAAATTGAAAGTGTTGTTTTCCAGCCATTTGGAACTATTTTTGAGTTCGTACTGGGGCCAAGCAGTATTACAGAAGAAAATAGGACATTTAGGTTTTAGGTCAGGTGTTAGTCAAAGGGGTTTTAGGTTTTTAAGAAAACAGGCTAAGGGAGAAGAAGGGAGAATGGAGGGTGGAAGGTTGCCCATAGTGAAGGAGGTAAGTTTAAAGAAGAAGGTAGAGACATGGAGAAGTGGTGGGGGGGTGGGAGATGAGCAGCCCTGCGCTGTAATGTGGGTGAGCAGCCAAAGCAGGCGTCCCCATAATTGACCTGCCACCAAGTGAGTGTGGGTGAATGATCAAGGCAGGCATCCTCATGGAGATCAGACACCAAGGGAAGACTGTCTTCCCAAATCCGTGACTGACGTTGGAGTTTTTGAGTTCACAGATAAAATGTGTCTCCTTTGTCTCTACTAGAGAGGAAAAGAACTGGAATTGGAAGGATAGGGAGATTGAAGGGTAGCGAGAGAGGCTGGAGAAGAGAGTGAAGAGACCACTTAGCTGATTTGAAATTGCTGAGATGTTCCTTGGGCTGGTCTGAGGACCCAAGGTCGTACGTGGATCTCCTCACGGAGTGAGGGCGAGGACAGGGGGCCGGTCTCCCGAAGGAGTCCCCCGTCCTGGGTTTCGGCACGTGTCCGTGTGAAGAGACCACCAAGCAGGCTTTGTGTGAGCAACAAGGCTGTTTATTTTCACTTGGGTGCAAGTGGGCTGAGTTCAAAAAGAGAGTCAGCAAAGGGAGATGGGGTGGGGCAGTTTTATAGGATTTGAGTAGGTAGTGGAAAATTGCAGTTAAAGGGGATTTTCTCTTGCAGGCAGGGGCAGGGATCACAAGGTGCTTGGTGGGGAGCTCCTGAGACTCACTGTCCAGAAGGAATGTCACAAGGTCAATTGATCAGAGCAGGGCAGGAACAAATCACAATGGTGGAATGTCATCAGTTAAGGCAGGAACTGGCTATTTCACTTCTTTTGTGGTTCTTTAGTTGTTTCAGGCCATCTGGATGTATACGTGCAGGTCATAGGGGTTATGATGGCTTAGCTTGGGCTCAGAGGCCTGACAGTCATAAACCCATAAATGTAAGTATAATGTTTCCCTGAGTTCTGTGAGCTGCTCCAGCAAATTAGTGGAACCTGAAGATGGAGCCATGGGAACCTCAGTTTATAGCTTAATTTAGAGCTGTTCATTGAAGGACAGGTTAAAGAACTTGGGGCTTCCAATTGGCTTTGAAAGTAGGGGGGAGGGAGCAGTCATGGAGACTGATCCCTCACCCTGCAGGATCTGACACTATCCCAGGTGGATAATGTCAGAATTGAATTGGAGAACACCCAGTTGGAGGACCAAGTGGAGGTCCACTGCAGGATTGATTGTTCGCTCCAGGTGTGGGGAAAATCCTCCCCACAGCTGGTGTCAGAAGTGTGTTGTGAGGCTATAATGGGAGAAAGTGAGTTTGTTTATTTCTATATTCTCAGAGTCGGTTGAACTAGGACCCCTTGTCCCTGATGTAATTTTCCACCCACCCAGCCTCACCTTGCTCTTTGCCTATAGAGTCTCAGTTGCTTATGCTGTATTCCGAATTGAGCCCACTTCTATACTGAGGACCTGTTTCCCCTACTGCAATGGTGCTGAATGAAGTCTCCTTTTACCATGTTAACTACCACCCGGCTCTGGCATTTCCTTGACAGCAGCACTGCCTGTGGAGGTTGCTCTAAGGGGGCTCCTCTTGTTTGGACATAGGGGTCCTGCCAGGCTGTCATCACGGCGGCCTCCCTAGTTCATGGCCCTGCTGCCCATGAGCTAGGGGTTTGTGATTGGGACCATGCAAGGCACTGGACACTAGATGTGAACATCGCTCACAGATTTCCCTGCTGCTGGAAAGTGAAAAACAAATGATGTCAAGCCTGTGTCTCCATTTCCACATTCTTTTTTTCCAAATTTGTTATCCTCTCCTGCTGGTACCTGATGGTTTCAAGGATGAGTGGTGGTGACGCTGTTCTTAGGGGTGGAAAGAAAAACACATTTATCTCATTCATAGCTTCTTTCACCACAATTTCCAAGCCTAAAAAAAAAAAAAACCACTTTAGGCCGGGCACAGTGGCTCACACCTGTAATTCCAGCACTTTGGGAGGCTGAGGCGGGTGAATCACCTGAGGTCGGGAGTTCGAGACTAGTCTGACCAATGGTGAAACTCTATCTCTACCAAGAAATACAAAAATTAGCCGAGCATGGTGGCACGTGACTGTAATCCCAGCCACTCAGGAGGCTTAGGCAGGAGGATTGCTTGAACCCGGGAGGCAGAGGCTGTAGTTAGCAGTGGAGTGGAGGTTGCACTCCAGCCTGGGTGACAGAGTGAGACCCTGTCTCAAAACAACAACAACAACAACAACAAAATAACCACTTTCCTGCCTGGATGATTCAGAACAGGAACAGTGATTCACCTGGATCCTAGGGGAGGGCTGAGTTCCCTCCTTCTTTGAACCATCTTCCTTCTGTCCCAACTTTCTCCTCTAGGCCCCCAGTAATAATCCCTTCAGAACAGTTCCTAAAATGTTTATTTGCCTTTGCTTTCCTCTTTCTGCCTGTCCTATCCTCCCTGACTTTGTCTGATAAGGATTCTTTCTTGTGTACTTTTATTTAAAATTGTTTTTGAAATTCCAAATGATTTCATGTTAAAATAAAATACTTAAAAATATATATCCCCAAATGACTATAACTCCTATTGATGACATTTCTAAATGCGAAGTACTCTCTGGTTATTAAATTACAGTCCCTTTCTAGCCTATCTGTCCCTCTGCCTTTTGTTTTTTACTTATTTATTTTAAAATTTGATAAAATACACATAAAATTTACTATCATAACCATTTTAAGTATACAGTTTTAATAGTATTAAGGAAACTTACATTATTGTGCAGCCATCACCACCATCCATCTCTAGAACTTTTTAAAGAAAATTATTAAACATTTTTTTTTTTTGAGATGGAGTTTTGCTCTTGTTGCCCAGACTAGAGTGCAATGGCACGATCTCAGCTCACCACAACCTCCGCCTCCCAGGTTCAAGCAATTCTCCTGCTTTAGCCTCCCAAGTAGCTGGGATTACAGGCATGCACCACCACTCCCTGCTAATTTTTTGTATTTTTAGTAGTGACAAGGTTTCTCCATGTTGGTCAGGCTGGTCTCAAACTCCTGACCTCAGGTGATCTGCCTGCCTCAGCCTCCCAAAGTGCTGAGATTACAGGTGTGAGCCACCATGCCCAGCCAAATTATTAAACTTTTTAAAGAGCAGTTTAGTGTCACAACTTCTTAAGGAACAGTTTTAGGTTCACAGAAAAATTGGGTGCAGAGTATAGTTCCTATGTACCCACTGTCCCCACAGGTGCACGGATCCCCTCCTTGACATCTTCCACCAGAGTGCTGCACTCGTTATGATCAGTGAACCTACACTGACACATCATTATCACTCAAAGTTCTCCAGAACCTTTCATCTTGCATAACTGAAACTCCATCCCCATTAAACAGTAACTCCCATTTTCTTCCCCCCAGCCCCTGGTAGCCACCATTCTGCTGTCTGTCTCCATGGTTTTCATGACTAGGTATGTCATATAAGTGGGCTCACACAGTATTTATCTTTTTGTGTCTGACCTAAATTACTTAGTGTAATGTGTTCTCAAGGTTCATCTGTGTTGTAGGATTTGTCAGAATTTCCATCCTTTTTTTTTTTCTTTTTGAGACAGTCTTGCTCTGTTGCCCAGACTGGAGTACAGTGGAGCAATCTTGGCTCACCACAGCCTCCACCTCCCAGATTCAAGCGAGTCTCCTGCCTCATGTCAGCATGCCCAGCTAATTTTTGTATTTTGAGTAGAGACGGAGTTTCATCATGTTAGCCAGGCTGGTCTTGAACTCCTGACCTCATGATACATTCACCTTGGCCTCCCAAAGTGTTGGGATTACAGATGTGAGCCACCGTGCCCAGCAGAATTTCCATCCTTTTTTTTTGAGACAGAGTTTTGCTCTTGTCGTCCAGGCTGGAGTTCAATGGCACGATCTTGGCTCACCGTAACCTCCGCCTCCTGGGTTCAAGCGATTCTCCTGCCTCAGCCTCCTGAGTAGCTGGGATTACAGGCGCCCGCCACCATGCCCAGCTAATTTTTTGTATTTTTAGTAGAGACAAGGTTTCACTATGTTGGCCAGGCTGGTCTCGAACTCCTGACCTCAGGGGATCCACCCACCTCAGCCTCCCAAAGTGCTGGGATTACAGGCATGAGCCACCATGCCCGGCTCAATTTCCATCCTTTTAAAGGGCAAATCATATTCCTTTGTGAGTATATACCACATTTTGGTGATCTATTGTTCTGTTGAGGGACATTTGTGTTGCCTCCACCTTTTGGCTATTTGGAATGATGCTGCTATGAACAAAGGTGTGCAGCTATCTCTTTGAGACCGTGCTTTCAATTTTTGTAGTTACACACTCAGAAGTGGAATTGGGGCCGGGCGCAGTGGCTCACGCCTGTAATCCCAGTGCTTTGGGAGGCCAAGGCAGGCGGATCACATGAGGTCAGGAGTTTGAGACCAGCCTTGCCAACATGGTGAAACCCCGCCTCTACTAAAATACAAAAACTAGCCGGGCGTGGTGGCGGGTGCCTGTAATCCCACCTACTCAGGAGGCTGAGGCAGGAGAATCGTTTGAACCTGGTAGGCGGATGTTGCAGTGAGCCAAGATTGTGCCACTGCACTCCAGCCTGGGCAACAGAGCGAGACTCCGTCTCAAAAAAAAAAAAAAAAGAAGTGGAATTGCCAAATTGAATGGTCATTCCATTTTTAATTTTTTGAGGAACAGACATACTGCTTTCCACAGCAGCTGTACCATTCTACGTTTCCATTAACAGTGGACAAGAGTTCCAATTTCTCCATCCTCACCAACACTTATTTTCTTTCTTTATTTTTTTTAATAGTTGCCATCCTCATGGGTGTGAGGTGGTATACACTTTTGCTTTTTAGCTTTTATTAAAAGCCTGGTGTCTTTTGGCCACAATCCTTTTCTTTCAAAGCCTAACTGGGCACTTCAGTGTTCAGCTGTATATTTCCTTTCTCTAAATATGTGCAGTAGGAGTATGTTTTCTCTCTGACTTAGGGAAAGCTGAGTTGATGTATTCAGGTGGGGGAACAATTAGCCAGCAGAGACATCTGCCCCCTCAGAGAGTGCCTGGAATGATTCAGCCAAATTTTCTGACTTGTAAGGGGTCCTTTTCTGCTTTTAAGGCTCCTGAGCACCTGTCCCAAAGTTGTATGTTCCCCCAGAGAACAGCCTTCCCAGATGGAATCTTGGTGCAGCTGTCGGAGGTGCTTGGGTACCCTTCCAGGTTATATGTTATGTGCATGTGAATTTAGTGATAGGAACCTTGGTCTCACTGAGAAGTAGTGAAAAGGGTCTAAAGTCTGTGAAGCTAGGCCAGGGGCAGTGGCTCACGCCTGTAATCTCAGCACTTTGGAAGGCCAAGGAGGGTGGATCACCTGAGGTCAAGAGTTTGAGACCAGCGGCCGGGCGCGGTGGCTCACGCCTGTAATCGCTGCACTTCGGGAGGCCGAGGCGGGCGGATCACGAGGTCAGGAGATCAAGACCATCCTGGCTAACACAGTGAAACCCCGTCTCTACTAAAAATACAAAAAAATTAGCCGGGCGTGGTGGCGGGCGCCTGTAGTCCCAGCTCCTCAGGAGGCTGAGGCAGGAGAATGGCGTGAACCCGGGGGGCGGAGCTTGCAGTGAGCCGAGATCACGCCACTGCACTCCAGCCTGGGCGACAGAGCGAGACTCCATCTCAAAAAAAAAAAAAAAAAAAAAAAGAGTTTGAGACCAGCCTGGCCAACATGGTGAAATCCTATCTCTAATAAAAATACAAAAATTTGCCGGGCATGGTGGTGCGTGCCTGTAATCCCAGCTACTGGGGAGGCTGAGGCAGGAGAATCACTTGAACCCAGTAGGCAGACGTTGCAGTGAGCTGAGATCGCGCCATTGCACTCCAGCCTGGGTGACAGAGCAAGACCCCATCTCAGAAAATAAATAAAGAAAGAAAGAAATAAAAGTCATCCGGGCGCGGTGGCTGACGCCTGTAATCTCAGCACTTTGGGAGGCCAAGGCAGGTGGATCACGAGGTCAGGAGTTCAAGACCAGCCTGGCCAAGATGGTGAAACTCCATCTCTACAAAAAATACAAAAATTAGCTGGGCATGGTGGCAGATGTCTGTAATTCCAGCTACTCAGGAGGCTGAGGCAGAGAATTGCTTGAACCCGGGAGGCGGAGGTTGCAGTGAGCTGAGTTCGTGCCACTGCACTCCAGACTGGGTGGCAGAGCAAGACTCTGTCTCAAAAATAAATAAATAAATAAATAAATCTGTGATTATAGAAGGTAATCATTATTACAACATTATACATTACAGCAATGTATCCTACAATTACGTTGAAGTTCGTAAAACACAAGTGGCACAATTGTTCCTTTTGGAGCCTCAGGGGTCTTGAGGCAGTGTCCCCAGGGGCTCACTCTTTGGTTTCCGCCTCGGAGTGCTCAGCCCCCAGCCCAGTGCCTCCGGCCCGAGACCAGGGCCGCGAAGCAGCTTGTCTCCCGCTAGAGGGCGCTGGGCTCCTTGGTTCAGATCGTCTTCGGGACTCCAGGGAGGCCTCTGGCTCTCTTCCGGTTTGACTCTGCCTCCAGGGGCTCTATTTTTAGGCCTCCGTGTTGGCCTTGGGCGTTCAGACCTGGAGACCCCGCTGAATCAGGGAACAGCGTTGTCTCTCACAGGATATGGGTGGTGACCTCTCAGGAGTCAGGGTCCCTGTGAGGGTGGGGTCACAGTTCACAGAGCACCCAAGGACCACGCGGCGGAGGTGGGGGGGGGAAGAAAGCCTTTTTCTCACGTTTCGAGATTCGTTCTCACATTCGTTCTCACACTTTGTTCTCACATTCTTTTTCAAAAGGAAAATAAAATTTTAAAAGAAAAATGCTAGGGACCAAAGAAAAACGTATTCATCTACATTGCCTTCTCCTATGGTACTTCCTGAAAAGTTGAAAATTGTGTGGGAGGCGCAGGAAGACATCCCTTCTGCTTCCTCACTTGCTGTTGCGACCTTCTCGCAGCGTTTGGGCTCTGCAAGCTTTCAGAGGCACCAGTTCTGAGAGCGGGCGCCCAGGCCCCACCCTCAGAGCTTCCCACTCCGTAGAGCCGGGTGTGGCCCAAGAATCTGCCTTTTTTGGCAAACACCTTGTTGGAGTCTCAGGCGGGTAATCCTCAAACCACACTTTGAGGCACTTTCCACTGATGGCCTCATGTCCTCTGATGCTGTTTGCTTACTTCTTACAGTTCTCACAGAAATTTTACACTCCCAATAGGAAGCTGCCATGCAGGAATTCCACACGTTTTAGTATTTTAGACTACGAGTTCCTTCTGCTCTATGCGAGTCCCCAGGCAGGCCCTATCCTGAGTCCTGAAACGTGGTGGTGTCTTCAGCAACCCCTCAGTTCTAACCCCTGCTTCCTCAGTTCTAACCCTTGCTTCCCATTCCCGACCCTCAGCCTCCTACTTCTGATGCTCCGGGGCTGCCCTGAGCCTGGCAGCCTTCTAAATTTCTTTCATTTATTGCACTGAGCTGTTGGAAGAAATCTTCCCTCCTGAGATAGAAGCCCTTAAATAAGAGTCTGGCTTTCCCTCTCTTTCCCTAGGATCAGGGTCTCACTCAACTCCAACTCCAAACTCACAAACGCACACATGCTGTGTAGCTGTTAACAACTGTGGCTGTTCCCCAGGCATACTCCGGCAGCTAGACAACAGCTGATGTTCAGGCTTTGTGCAGTGCGTCCTGCTTTGATGGTGCTGGGTAAAAGCTGAGGTCACCGGGCCTGGCGCTCATGCCGGTAAATCCCAGCATTTTGGGAGCCCGAGGCGGGAGGATCGCTTGAGCCCAGGAGTATGAGATCAGCCTGAGGAACATAGGGAGACCCCATCTCTACAAAATAAATAAATAATGTAGCCAGGCGTGGTGGTGCGGGCCTGCAGATCCAGCTATTCAGGAGGCTGAGCTGGGAGAATTGCTTGAGCCCAGGAGGTTGAGGCTGCAGTAAGATGTGATTGCACCACGGCACTCCAGGCTGGGCGACAGAGGGAAACCCTGTGTCAAAAAAAAAAAAAGAGAAAAAAAAAAAAAAGCTGAGGTCAACAAATTTAGGAATCAGTCATTACCCCACCCATGTCTGAGACAGCTGGGAATAGAACATACTGAGCAAAAATCCACTTTGGAGGCTGGGCGCAGTGCCTCACACCTGTAATCTCAGCACTTTGGGAGGGTGAGGCAGGTGGATCACAAGGTCAGGAGTTCAAGACTAGCCTGGCCAAGATGGTGAAACCCTGTCTCTACTAAAAATGCAAAAATTAACCAAGTGCGGTGGCAGGCACCTGTAATCCCAGCTGCTTGGGAGACTGAGGCAGGAGAATCACTTGAACCCGGGAGGCGGAAGTTGCAGTGAGCCGAGACCGCACCATTGCACTCCAGCCTCGGTGACAGGGCGAGACTCCATCTCAAAACAACAACGACAACAACAACAACAAAATCCACTTTGGAGAATTTGATGCAGAGATGACTGGTAATTGGGAGAGGGGCTCCTGGCACCTCTGAGACTGACACAAATGGTATCTTTAAGCGCACAGCTGCACAAACTACTGCATCTTCAGCATGTATGAGAATGCAGGCAGAAGCAGACATCTCATTTCCTCCACTTCCCAGCTTTGATCACCTTCTTGCTCAATTTGCATACTAATTACTAAGTCTCTGGTTAGCAGGCCCTAGCTATCTGCCCTAGGTCTCCTGTCAAGGTCTCACATCAATTCTGTCACCCATTTGACTCAACTATCAGGGTCAGCCTCTTGGAAGGGCTACTCCTGAGCCTATAGTCTGAGAGGCCACCCCACCCTCCCCCACTCAAGTATCAACTTCCCAGTGCCAATGGCAGCCATCAAAGAGAGCTGTCTGTCAGCACAGAGAGGTCCAGGGTTGTAGGAAGGGGGCTCGCAAGTTGGCCTGGCCCTAAAGAAGGTAGGTACCATGGCCCAGGTTCCAGACCTCAGTCTTGCATGCTATTTTGTCCATGGCTCTGTGGTGTGGGGACTCAAGAAGCTCACAAGAGACTGATGCATAAAGCCACCACTTAAAATGAGAAATAAGATCAGATAATTGTGTCCACATGACCAACCAAACAGGCAGGGGCAGGGCGCCGGGGGCTTTCCTTGGTGGTCATGGGTCAGAACAAGTATGGCAAGAGGTAGATTCCAGTGGAAATGGCACGGCTCTCTGCCTGCATTCAGTCAGCCAATATTCAGCTGGAAGCTTCCCCATGACTACACCAGTTATTAATGGCTGGCATCTGTTCAAATTGGTCAATGTCTTTGCGACATCAGACCAACTGTTGTAATATCAGTTACATATTATGGCCATCACCTTTAACAATAGGTACACATACACCTGCTGGAAGAGTCAGTTTTTAGTAGGCTGGCAGCACTGTCTCTCCTCTAGACTGACTACACAATTCCTTATGTGAAGTCCTGATTAGATAAGTAAGCAACAAGAGGAAGGGGCCCCAGGTGGGGAAGAACAATGAACAATCGTTCTGAGAAACACGAATCAGAATCACAAACAATGGCCTGTTCTGGGGGCACAATGTCCTCATTCAGCACATAGCCCCCTCCAGCACAGCCCTATAAAACTTCCCTCCAGGCCCCCACCTCTTGACAGACAGATGCTTCTCTGCTGTGCTGCCCATTGCAACCTTGCAAGGTATTTTCATACTTCCTCTCATAATCTGCCTTTCTTTACCTACAACTGTCTTGGTAAATTCCTTTACCACCTGCGACCATGGCCCCAGCTAGTCGTACCCGTGCCATATTACACTTTAAGAGGTTCTATTCATTGGTTAGCTACCAGCACCTAGCACATAGTAGACGCTCAACGGCACAAATCAGCGTTCATGATGTTGAGCTCAACCGACCGCTAATGCCTAGATGGACTCTGCCAGTTTGCCTCCATGCTTCCCTTTCCCGAGCCTCGATGGTTAACTACTCTGTAAACTGTGACATTCTTTCCTTGCATCTACCAGACTCAGGTGACCTTGCTGGCTCAACAATGAATATTTTACTGAGCACTTACTATATGCCAGGCTTTGGGGATATGGCAGTGGATAAAATAGTCACAGTTCCTGCCTGCTAAAGTCTCACATCTAAGGAAGGAGTTAGGCATTAAACACAGGAGATGAGGAGTGTGGATGGAGAAGGATCCAGGCTGTGGGAGCACGTGGGAGAGGGATGGCATGGTCTCCTGGAGGAAGTGATGTTTCAGCTGAGATATCAGTGAGTTGGGAGAAGGGAAAGGGGACAGGGGAGGTGAGAAGATGAGTAATTTGGGCACAGCAAACAGCCTTTACAAAGACTCACATATGGGAAAGAGTAAGTTGGATTGGCACAGCAGGAGTGGAAGAGGTGGGCCAGAGATGAGATGAGGATTGGGAGCATGGTGGCCAGGGGAACGCACCTTGTAGACCTCTAACTCTGGGCAGCAAAATTGATCAGGGGCTCCTGCCACTCATCCCAAAGTCAGGCTTCCCCCAGGGACGGAAATCCTTTGTCACTAGCTTTGGCTCAAGGATTCCATGGTGGTTTGCTGAACTTTCCTTAGACTTCAGGGTCGGTAGACTACGTCTACCCTCCATTCTCATCTTCCCCTTCCTGTGGGGCCAGACTCACATCACACTGGATGGGTCTCCCAGACTCCTGCAGCTCCCTTCCACATTTCTGTCACAATTTCCCCAGATAAAACCCTTGCATGCGGGCATGGTGGCACACACCTGTAGTCCCAGCTACTCAGGAGGCTAAGGCAGGAGAATCGCTTGAACCCGGGAGGCAGAGGTTGCAGTGAGCTGAGATGGTGCCGCTGCACTCCAGCCTGCGCAACAGAGCGTGACTCTGTCTCAAAAAACAAAACAAAACAAAAAACCTTTGCAGGTTTAATCCTTAACTTTGTGTCTGCTTCTGGGAGGATCTGAACTAACACAGGAGGCTTTACCCTAATGATACTGTTAAGCCATTGAAGAGCTTTAAATGAGGAAGTGACATGATGAGATTACATGTAAAGCTCAGTCTGGCTGCTGGGTAGAGAATTTGACAGACGGGACCAAAAGTAGGGGCAGGAAGGCCCATTTGGAGGCTCTTACTACAGTGATCCAGGTGAGACGGCTTGGAGTAGGGTGTGGGAGAGGAGATTTTAAGCTGTGGTTGAATATGGGAGATACTTAGGAAGAAGAGATGGCGCTTGGTATTGGATTGAATGTGGAGTTGAGGATGATTCTAGGATCCTGGCTCATGCGACAAGAGGGAAAAAGCTAGCGGCTGGGAGTTGTATCCAGCTCTGCTTAGGGAAAAATGCAGAATCTGGCCCGTAGAAAGGTGAGTTCTGTTGTCAGTCAGGATGGCTCACTGTCCTCCCTGCTACCTGGGTGAAACACCCCTTGGCAACACCCACCACCAAGTTCATGTTCATGTTCATGTTCATGTTCATGTTCATGTTCATGTTCACCAAACAGCGTTCTGATTGTTCATTTGGCCACACAGGTGTTCAAACACCAGGCAGACCCTTCTGGAAAGGAATAGTGCCTGATAAAAAGGAATAAATGAATTCATTGGAATTCCAGTTTATCCAACAATGTCACAGGTATCTAGTGGTTCCAAGCTAACATCTCCAAGTCTGAGATACTGGCAAAGATGAAGCCCAGACTCTGGTAAACTCGCCAGAGGAATGCTGGTCTCAGGGCCTTTGTGTAGACAGCCAGCTGGCCTTCCTTAGAGACACACCAGGGCAGGCTGAATAATGGCCCCAAATATGTCCACACCCTGAATCTCTGGAAACTGTGACCATGTTACCATAAAAGGGACTGTGCAGGTGTGATTGAGTCAAAGACCTTGAAGTGAGGGGCTCATCCTGAATTATCTGGGTGAGGCCAGTGTAATCTCAAGGGTCCTTATAAGAGGGGCCATGCAAGGAAGGGGCCAGAAGCCAAGGAATGCAGATGGCCCTGAGGAGATGAAAAGACAAGGAAACATTCTCCTAGAGCCTCTAGAAGGAATGCCAGCTTGCCCACACCTTGGATTTGGCCTAGCAAAACTGATTTTAAAATTCTGACCTCCAGAACTATAAAAGAATAAATTTGTGCTGTTTTAAGCTACTGAGTTTGTGATAAGTTGTTACATCAGCAGTAGGAAGCTAATACACTCCAGCTGCACCATCTTACCTTTTTAAAAGACAAGTAGCAGATTATATATATATATATATATCCCTATTATATTGTATATTATATATAATATATATATTCCTATCTTTAGACCACAGTAACTAAAATGAGGGAGCCATGTAGAATGAACATGTGTCATATTTGTGTATGCTTAATATCTTTTGAATAAATTCCTTTCCTATATTTAGGCACTTTCAGGCCAGGCTGCATTTCCCAGTATCTCCTGCAGCTAGGACACAAACATTTGGCCTGGGCACCCCCAATCATATGCACCTTAGTGAGAAGGCCCCTGGAGGATTCCTCTCCTGGGGGCTCTGTGGAGCAGTCACTGAGATCTCAGGGGCAGCAGGGGCAGAGGTCCTGGCTGTGGTGTCCCATCTCAGTATCTGAAGTGTGCACCTGCACTCAGCAGTGGTGGGAGGATGATCTGGGTATTGTTCCAGGCTATAGAGTCTCCAGGCCTGATTTGCTGGCCTTTCTGGAAATCCTGTGAGCCACACAGTATCCTTCTATAAATCTGTTTGCTACTTAATCTTGTACTGTGGATTCTTTCATTTGCCACTAAGAACTCTGACTGATACATACCTTATGGCAAGGCTGTCAGTGTTAGTGCTGGAAGGTGAAGCATTTTGCTTTTCCAGACAGCCAGAATCATTCAGCAAGATCAGGATATGGAAGCCAAAGTGCACATTAGTTCCTAATTACAGCTGCAGAGCATCCCAGCAACCACAGAACAGCTGGTGCTCTTTAGTCCTGGAGTGGCCATGGAGGGGAACCATGTCCAGAGAATACGTGACTATGAGGTTTCCAGGTGGGCTGCAGAAGGGCCCATCTAGGAGAGGTGAGGGATGACTGGCACAGTTTCCTCAGACGCAGGTGAGGGAGGTGCTAGGAGCACTCTCTCAGAGCCACTTTCCCCCAGGGATAGCCAGTTCCTATTTCAGTTTGGGGAGAGGTGCCTGAAGTCCTCCTGGCTTTCCTCTCCCTCCCCTCCCTTCCCATCCCCTCCCTGGAGGAGTCTGGGCCAAGAAGGCTCACAGATGAGGAGCCAGATGTGAGCAGAGCCTTGACACACAGCCGCTTCCAGGAGCTCGTGCTCAGCCTGGAACACTGTCAAGGAGATGACAGATGTGCCTTCCTCATTGGGTCAGCTTCAGATGAAGTCATCCTTTCCCTCTGGACTCTATCAGGATTAGCCCTTGGTATTTCTGAGTCACTTGACAGTTTATAAGCACTTTGGAAACCAGAAGTATCGTGTGAAAATCTCTGCAGATGAGATTTTTATCCTGGGCTTTTACTTTTGAGGATGCTCTTGAGACCCTGAACCAAGAACATTGACCAGAAAATTGAATGTTATTTTGAGCATTTTGAGAATTAAGAAGCATAAAAGAAGGAGAAACACATTGGTGATGAATGTGTTCAGGAGGCCATAGGGGTTGCAGCTACTATAAAATCAAATCCGTGCCTCTGAAGTGCTCCCACACCCTCCGGGGGATGCTGTTTATGAGTTTTCTTGGATCTTACAAGGGGCAAGTAAGATTGCCTAGTCTCACATACAACTTCCTTTGAAGAATGCTAATCCTATGAGGACTTTTCCTTCCACGATATTGTGGAGGAGGTGTTTTCTGATTACCATTGCCTGAAATGGCTTAAGGCTAAAATATCCTAACCCAAAAGTCTTTAGAAAGGGAAAAGTTAAGACCTTGTCAATAATTTATAATCTAGTGGTAATCGATATGTTAGTATTCAATCGGATTGTTTTCAGCATCCCTTCAGCAGAACAATTTCCCAAGAAATGTGTGTCCATAATTATGTTTTTATTGGGGAGAGGGGTAAGGACATTCGTTGATGAGGAAATTACATTAGGGAGACACAGACCATTCACAGGGAGCCCTTTGTCGAGCAGAGCAAAGCTGGAAAGCTGTCATGTCGAGGACCCGTCCTTCCTTCCTTGATGGTATGTGTGTTTTATCTATTACACTGGAAAATGTAGCTCTACAGAGGGTTTGCTCTGAGCATGACTCTATCAATTGAGAGCTCAAGTAGAATTCTGATAGAAACTAAGATTACAATGTAATACAAAACCAGTGACCTGTGTTAATTGTGCTTTGCTGATATAGCTGCAATAAGTTGAATTCATTGCTGATGTGGGTCCAACAACTTGGTGTACATAGTGAACACAGGAGACCAAGGGCTGTCCTTCTCAACCAAGGGCTCCCTGAGTGATGCCCTCTTGTTCCCACTGCCACTCTTCTCTCCCGTGGGAAGATCCCTGTCCCTTCCCATTTCTGGGGCAAGTGTATTGCTTTCCCAACATGGGCATTATTGGCCAGCTTCTGTTACTCCTCAAGAAAATCTAGCTATTATTATCTCTCCCGCCTTCCCAAGACAGTTTCTTTCCCCAGAACTGAATTTCAGAGCTCGGTAATCCCTGGCACGGTCTCCATGAGTCCAGATGGGATACACTTGACAGATAGAGCTGCACACCCCCTTCTATGCACCTCACTCCCTTGACACTTCTTTTTTGTTTGTTTGTTTTTTTGAGATGGAGTTTCACTCTTGTCACCCAGGCTGGAGTATAATGGCGCGATCTCTGCTCACTAAAACCTCCGCCTCCGGGGTTCAAGAGATTCTCTGCCTCGGCTTTCTGAGTAGCTGGGATTACAGCTGCCCACCACCACGCCCAGCTAATTTTTGTATTTTTAGTACAGACAGGGTTTTCACCATGTTGGCCAGGCTGGTCTCAAACTCCTGACCTCAGGTGATCCGCCTGCCTCGGCCTCCCAAAGTGCTGGGATTACAGGCGTGAGCCACCACGCCCAGCCCCTTGACACTTCTTGACACTGTTCAGACCCCACATAATGTACAGACTTGACTGGGATTACCTGCTTTGCAGGATCTTGACTCCTGAAGCTAGGAAATCCCTGGAGACATCTGTAAAGGTCACCAATTAGTTTTCTCCAATGCTGGCTCTAGTTTAATCCCAAATGGTCTAACACAAGTGAGCCCCACATTTTTTGTTTGTGTCTGCTTTGAGGTGACCCCAGCTCTTCCCGCACCCAAGGAAGCAGGATGTAGCCACTCTTCAATAATCTATAAAATACCAAGAATACCAAAAATCACCTAGTCAACATTCTGAAAATGATAGCAATCGTTTTGTAAGTACAATTGCAGCAGGGGGACATGGTCACATTAACTCGCATCCTGCTTTAGAACTAACAAAACATCCCCTTTAGCTCTTTGCTTCCTTTCCCTCCCCGAAGGAATTTGCTATTGTTTGTAAATATAGTATACCCCTAACACCAGCTTTATTTAACTCCACTTCAAATTTAGCCTTTCTGAAAATTCATACTAGGTAGGTTTTACTTTTTTGAAACAATTCCATTGAGGTAGAATTTATATACAATAAATTGGACTGGTAGGGTCAGGCTCAGAGTACTGTTTTATTTTTTACTTTATTTTTAAAAATTTTTGTGGGTACATAGTAGGTGTATATATTTATGGGATACATGAGCTATTTTGGTACCATGCAGTGCATAATAATTAAACCATGGAAAATTGGGTATCCATCCCCTCAAGCATTTATCCTCTGTGTTACAAACAATCCAATTATATTCTTTTAGTTATTTTTTGAAATGTACAATTAAATTATTATTAACTGTAGTCTTCCTGTTGTGCTATCAGATACTAGGTTTTCATTCATTCATTCATTCTTTTTTTTTTTTTTTTTGAGATGGAGTTTCGCTCTTGTTGCCCAGGCTGGAGTGCAATGGCATGATCTCAGCTCACTGCAACCTCTGCTTCCCAGGTTCAAGCAATTCTCCTGCCTCAGCCTCCTGAGTAGCTGGGATGACAGGCATGCACCACCATGCTCGGCTAATTTTGTATTTTTAGTAGAGACGGGGTTTCTCCATGTTGGTCAGGCTGGTCTTGAACTCCCAACCTCAGGTGATTCACCTGCCTCGGCCTCCCAAAGTGCTGGGATTACAGGCATGAGCCACCGTGCCTGGCCTTAATTCATTCTTTCTATTTTTTTTGGTACCCATTTATTATCCCTACCTCTCCCCACCTCGCCCCCCACCACCCTTCCCAGTCTCTGGTCATCATCTTCTACTCTATGCTCATGAATTCAATTGTTTTGATTTTTAGATCCCACAAATAAGTGAGAACGTTGAGCACTGTTTTAAGTGAACAATTCAGTGAGTTTTGACAAATGTATATGCCTATGTAACTACCACCATATTCAAGATATAGAATGTTTCTGTCGCCCCAAAAAGTTCTCTCATGCCTCTTTGCCATCAACCATCCTCTCCACCCTCAGCTCCAGGCAACTGCTGATCTGCTTTCTGTCATTATTGATTCATTTTGATGGGCTTTAATTTTAAGGAGAATATACTGTAGCCAATAAAATGGAGTTCTACTTGCTTCTGCTTGACACCCTGCAAGAATCCACATGAGAAAATGTTAACATTAAAAACATAGCAATTGTATGTCATCTGAGCCACACAACATTGATCCTCTGCTGAATTCTTTTCTTTCATTAGTGTAATAAATCGTTTTCAAAGATGGTGCCAACAATTCCTCCCTCATGCCACTCCTCCCATCAAGAGGTGGAGTCTGTCTCCCCTTTCTTTGAACCAGAAGTGATTTTGGTACTTGATTTGACTGAAAGAATGAGAAAGAAGGCCAGACGTGGTGGCTCTTGCCTGTAATCCCAACACTTTGAGAGGCTGAGGCAGGTGAATCACTTGAACCTGGGAGTTCATGGCAAAACCCTGTCTCTACAAAACAAAAAAGCCCCAAAACACAAATATTAGCCGGGCATCATGGCCTGCACCTGTAGTCCCAGCTACTCGGGAGGCTGAGGTGGGAGAATCACTGGAACCCAAGAGGGGGAGGTTGTGGTGAGCCAAGATTGCACCACTGAACTCCAGCCTGGGTGACAGAGTGAGACCCTATCTCAAAAAAAAAAGAAGTGATGCTCTGCCAGTTCCAGGCTCCCGCTTTACAAAGCTTGAGAATGTCTATTTGGCCTATTGGGATTCAGCCACCATGTAAGTAAGCTCAAGCCAGACTGCTAAATGATGAGAGACTCCGTGAAGAGGGAGCACTCAACCAGCTCCCTGCTCCTCAAGCCACCCCAGCTGAGGTGCCAGACATGTAAGTGAAGCCATCCTGTGCATTCCATCTAAATTCCAACTAAAGCTCCCAACTAAATGCAGCCACATGAGTGACCTTGAGCAACTCAATACAGAGCAGAAGAACTGCTCAGCTGAGCCCAGCCAACCCCCAGAATTGTGAGAAATAATAAATCTTTGTTTTAAGCCACTGAGTTTTGGGGTAGTTTGTTATACAGCAGTAGATAACTGAAGCCATTGGGAATGTTGATGGAAGGTAATGCCCTCTTAGAAACACCTGAAACAACATCAGCAGAGGGAAAGAACATGCGGCCTCCATAATACTGTGAAGCAGTGACTGCCCCTTTGTGAAGTCCCAGAGGCAGGTCATTAAACCAGCTCCTCCCAAAGGAAGCAGAACCCAGGATGCAGTCACAGCCAAGAGAGGCTTCTTCAGGGGCTCTCAGGAACTCAGTGTGGGGAGTTGGCTCAAGGGAAAAGGGACTCCAGGTCCTTCTCCTTCTCTTTCTCTTTGTGGCTTTCAAAGGGAGAGTCTCACCCAGGTGGGAGGAGTCATAGCTGAAGAATTTGAGTTTCTAGGGAGACCTAGGATGATTTAAGAGGTTAAGAGCAGAGCTTCTTAGAGCCACGTCTTCTTAGGAAGACCCAGATGAGAAATGATTCAGGAATTCCCATGATCAAAGGCTAGCACAATCTGTGGCCTGCAATAGCTACTCACAAAAGTGTTTGTTAAGTCAATACATTTCTGCTTGAGTTATCTGGATATTCCACAGGCTAATTAGATTTAGGGAATCCAAGACTGGTGCTGAGGTGTCCACCAGGCATGAACAATTCACTTTGACAGTTCCTAGACCATCATGCACTCTGCAGACCAGAGAGAGCCGTAGAAACCTTAATTTGAAGATTAGTTATTTAGCCTGTTGTAGACTTAGCCTTCACCTAGCATTTAACTATAAAGTGGGAGCAAGTTTGGGACATTCGTATAAACCCATCATCACTTGCCCTTTCTTTCCTGGAAGACTTGATAATCTTCAACCAAACCTCCAGGTCATGGAAAAAGGATCTCTAGCAGCAGCTTATTTGAATTGAGGAGGACTCCTAATGGGGTGTATGGAAATCGTTGCTCTAGATGTTTGAATAACCAGGTGGTAAAGCAAGGGGACCAGCATTTCCTGATAAATACAGGCAGTCTGCTGCTAGCTGAGGCTGTTTTGAATTGGATATGGTAACAAGAGCAACACCACTTCACCTCTGTCTCACCTGAATTATCCAGTGGTTGGTGAGCCCCTCAGAGGAAAGAAGATGGGGACAGGAGAACTTTTCTGAATCTGCACCCGAGGGATGCTTCTGCACCCCCAGCTTAATTTTTTTTTTTTTAAGACAGGGTCTCACTCTGTCACCCAGGCTGGAGTGCAGTGGCGCAATCTCGGCTCACTGCAACCCCTGTCTCCTGGGTTCAAGTGATTCTCCAGAGTCAGCCCCCTGAGTAGCTGGGACTACAGGTGTGTGCCACCACGCCTGGCTAATTTTTGTATTTTTAGTAGAGACAAGGTTTCACCATGTTGGCCAGGCTGGTCGTGAACTCCTGACTTCAAGTGATCAGCTCGCCTCGGCATCCCAAAGTGCTGGGATTACAGGTGTGAACCTCTGCGCCCCGCCCCCAGCTTAATTTTTCAATGTTTGCGATGGTCATAGCACATCCTCTGCATCTTCATTGTTCCCTGTGCATGCATTGAGATGTTTCCTTAGTGTCACCTGCAGAAAGCAGAGGAAGGAGAAAGAGGTGGGAATATGACAATTCCAGAAGTCTTCCTGCAAGAAGGGCCACAGCTAAGTGACAAAGACAAGGAGGGACAGGGACAGGCCAGCAGTAAATGTGGAGCAGCGCCAAGTGCATGTCAAAAAGTCAGAGTTTTCACTTTCTAAGTTGGTTTGTGTCTTATTGAATAAATCAAAAGGACTTGACCCTGTGCTTATGCAAGATCTCTTAGTGGCGTGCAAGCATTTAGAAATGCTTGAAGTGCTGTACACATGAAAGGCAGAGTGACTTTGTTATTAGCTCCGTCTGTAACTGGATGATGGCCACACCCTTTGGCATCTGACTGAGTAGGAAAAAGGCCCCAGGGTGTCCTGTGCTGGGGACACCAGGTGACTGTACAGAGTCCATGCCAGCCAGGAGATCCCAGCAGGTGCGAGGCTGATGGGAAATGAGCAAGCTTGGACGGTTTTCCTGCCTGGATGGAGCGTCCGGCTTAGTCACTCTTCCCTCTGCCTGGGGGAGTGAAGTCACAAGCTCTCTGCTCTCACCGTCTTGCCAGCCCTTCTTCTCCCTCCCCTCGGCCCTCTTGCCTTCTCTAGGACCACAGACTAATTGTAACTAGAACCCTAAACACACTTACTGTAAGAGGCTTTCCCTTATAAACATAAGGTCTAAAAAAAGAGGGTGAAATGGCAAACAAACACCCTCAAAAGCAAGAAACAGCCAGATTCTGCAAAGCCAAGATACTCTCAAGGATTTTTTTTTTCTTTTATAGAGACAGGATCTGTCACCCAGGCTGGGGCGTAGTGGCTGGATCATAGCTCACTGTAGCCTTAAACTCCTGGACTCAAGTGACTCTCCTGACTCAGCCTCCTGAGTAGCTGGGACTATAGGCCCATGCCACCATGCCCAGCTAATTTTTTAGACAAAATAAGGAGTAGGGTATAATCCACGGTCAGGGCAGTTACAAAGAAATCCCTACTTGTGCTTTTGTAGGCTGATAAATGATATTGATATTCTTAATGATAACTATAAAATACAGATCTTGAGACAAATTTTTAAAATTATTTTAAAATTTTATTATTAATATCTAGTGTGTATGCCACCCCCACATCCTTTTTGGAAAGAAACAAGGCAATATTAATAATAAATTCTCATGTTGATTTCAGGTGCTTTCACATACATTATTTCTTTGGTTTTCCCACAGCCTGTTGAGCTGGCAGAGTCTTGAACATATCAGGGACAGCTGTCTCTCGGATTTGTCTGAATCTGTAAGCACAGTGTTGGAGCAGTCACCACCATCAAGGCAGTGGCAGGGTGGGTGTGTCTGTCCTGCAGTGCAGGGGTCTTGAAGGCTTTCTTGGGTTTTGCTGACCCTGTTGGCATATATTGGCAGATAACTTTTTTTTTTTTTTTTTTTTGAGACAGAGTCTTGCTCTGTCACCCAGGCTGGAGTGCAGTGGTGCAATCTGAGCTCACTGCAACCTCCTCCTCCTAGGCTCAAGCAGTTCTCATGTGTTGGCAGACACTTTCTGACAATGTGTTAGGGACAGTATTTTAATCTCTGTGGCATGTCAGAATGCAGCCTCATTGGCTGGGAAGATTCCTTCGATCATTATAAAGGTGAAGGTTACCTTTGGACTCTTCTAGTCACAAGATACAGAAACCTGTTTAAATTGGCTCCAGTAAAAAGGGGACATTTATATCAGGATGTGCTAATGTCTCAAGAACCCAAAGGCAGAAAGAGTCAGTAGTCTTGTGAGAGACTGGAACTAGAACAAATGCACGTGTCACACAGATGTCGCATTTCTGCACCTGTGGGCAGAGAATGTGAGACTCTTACACAACTAGGGCAAGGCTGGGCCTGATGCTCAAAGTCAAGATCTAGTCAAGCCTTGTTAGGATTGATTTACAAGGATCGCTCAGCATAACAGTGTAGATATTATTGACCTGTTCAGCCTAACAGTGTAGTCCCAACCAAAAAGGGGTCAGGGAGACAGGTTTCAAAGCCAGAAAAAAACACTTTTATATTAATATATAAAAATTAAATTTGTGATAAAACATAACAAGTGGGAAAAATTATTCAACAAATTGTGCCAATCTCATTTAGAAGTTCACTTTATTTAATACTCCAAAATAAGTGCCAAACTAAAGGGTAAACATTTTTTAAAAGTATACCATAAAACCAAAATAAAATATAACTTAATGTTAATTAAGGGTTTACTGAAAAGAAGGGAATGACTCCTAAGCCCAGAAACCACAGAGTAAAAATCATAAAGCAACATTGAGCTAGTTTGACATTTATTGAATACTTTATTATAAACAGTCTCTATTTTGAAGTACTTTGCCCACATTATCTAATGTATCTTCCAACCTTATGAAGATGGTATTATTCTCCTTTTTAAAGCTGAGTAAACTCCGGCACAGAGATGTTAAGTAACCTGCCCAAATCCCACAGTAAGTGGTAGAGCCCTGCTTTATACTGGAGCTGTCTGTCTCCCAAGTGGTGCTCTGGCCCTCTATGCCCTACTGTCTCTTTATACAAATTCAAATAGATTAAAAGGGCAAAGTTAATTCTATATGTATTTATCAAGCTGCCCCTAAGGGATGGCCACTCCAGACCATAAAGAAATAAATGAATGGCCAGGTACAGTGGCTCACGCCTGTAACCCCAACACTTGGAGACCAAGGCAGGTGGATCACTTGAGCCCAGGAGTTGGAGACCAGCCTGGACAACATAGAGAAACCCTGTCTCTATAAAAAATACAATAATTAGCTGGGTGTGGTTGTGTGCGCGTGTAGTCCCAGCTACTGGGGAGGCTGAGGTGGGAGGATTGCTTGAGCCTGGCTGGTGGGGGTTGCACTGAGCTGTGATCCTACCACTGCACTCCAGCCTGGGTGACAGAGTGGGACCCCATCTCAAAAAGGAAAGGGAGGGAGGGAGGGAGGAAGGAAGGAAGGAAGGAAGGAAGGAAGGAAGGAAGGAAGGAAGGAAGGGAGGGAAAGGAAAGGAGAGTTTCTGATCCTAGCAGTTACTGCAAAGAAGAAAGGAGGTTATGTGATGAATGACGACCTGGCATGAGTTGGGTGGTCAGGGAAGGGTAGATGGGGGAGACTGGCTGGGAGATGGGATATATGGAGTATGGAAAAGGAGGGATCACGAAGGGCTCCTGGGTTGTGGGCAAAGGTGGATTATAGTGCCATTTACTAAGACAGGGAAGACCAGAGAAAGGACAGCAGGTTTAGGGAGGAAAATCTGGGGTTACATTTTGACATCTTAAATTTAAATGGCCCATTAGATATCCAAGTGGAGTGATAATACATGCTGAGCAAATATCACAAAGCAGTAACCTCAGATATATCTACAAAACCCACTGAACTCCCCACAGATATGTGGGCAAAGGATGGAAACTGATACTTTAGGAAAGGGAAAATATAGTCAATAAACAAACATGGGAAAATGTTCAGTCTCACTAGTAATCCAAGAAATGCAACTTGAGACATTGATGAGGGAGTACATTCATCCCATGGTAGCAGTGGCGGATTGGTTCCAGGACCACTCAGGGAAACCAAAATTCGAGAATGCTCAAGTCTTTTACATAAAGTGACATTGTATTTGCACATCTTCCCATATACTTTAAGCCACCCAGATAACTTATAATACCTAATACAATATAAATGCTATTTAAATAGCTGTTAGACTAGATTGTTTTTAAATTTCGTATTATTTTTATGGACATATTGTTATTTTTTATTGTTCTTTTCCCAAATATTTTCAGTCTCTGGCTGGTTGAATCTATGGATGTGCAACCCCTGGAAACAGAGGGCAGACTGTATATTTTTAACTACTAAGTTGGAAAAATATTCAACAAATGATAAGACTAACAGAGTCAGGGTGAAACTGGTGCTCTCACATGTTGATGGTGACATTATACAGTGGTGCAAATACTTGAAAAGGAATTTGGCAAGAGTCATAAAGATTCTTATATTCTTTGACCAATTTTTTTCACTTTGGGGATTCTATCTTAAGGGAAAGCTACCATGAGCCCATGGTATTTATCATGAGGATATTAAGAGTGAAAAGTCAAAAAACAAAAAGTAGGGGAATGGTTGTATAAATTATGATAAACCTTCTCCATTCCAGTGTTGTGCAGCCATTGCCTATGTTGGTGGCTTTCCTTCAAGTAACTAACAGAGTGGGGGAAAGTTCCAGCCTCCTGGCAGCTAAGTTGATCCCAATGGAAGCTGAAGAGGCCAGGGAGGGCTCTTGTCACAGGCCTCTTGTGGGGCCTAGGCCTGGGTCGGGGAAGGCTTCAGGCTGGTCCCTACAGCCTGGGACACCTGGAGAGATGGGGCACTGGAGCTCCTGGGATTGGCTGGGATCTCTGAGATGCTGTCTTAGTCCATTCGCACACTGCTATAAAGAAATACTTGAGACAGAGTAATGTATAAAGAAAAGAGGTTGAATTGGCTCCCGGTTCTGTAGGCTGTACAGGAGGCATGGCGGCTTCTGCTTTGGAGGAGGTCTCAGGGAGCTTCCAGTCATGGTGTAAGGGCAAATGGGAGCAGGCACATCACAGCTGGAGAAGGAGGAGAAGAGAGAGGTGGGGTAGGTGCCACATACTTTTAAATGACCAGATCTCATGAGAATTCACCTACCATGAGAACAGCACTGAAGGGGAAATCCACCCCAGTGATCCAATCACCTCCCACCAGGTTCCACCTCCAACATCAGGGATTACCATTTGACATGAGATATGGGTAGGGACACAGACCCAAACCACATCAGATGCCCAGAAGGCAAGTGGGGTAAGAACCCACTGCCTGGAGGCCTGTGCCCGATTTCTACTTTACATTATGAAATTTCCAGCAACAGAGGGCACAGCTGCACTGAACTTTCCCTGAGCTGGAGATGGAGCCCAGTGACCCTGTGCTGCCCAGAGAGAGATGACAGGGAACTGGTCAGCTGATGGGAAGCTGATACCGACCCAAGTTACCCCATCACATTCTGCATTTCTCACACCATCCTCCACTTGGCATGGGGTTCATCTTAAAGGCATCTGAAATCACAAGCAAAGTGGGTCAAGGTCAGTGCCCTTTTCGGCTACTCAGTAAGCTATTCAAATGTGTGGTGTTCAGCACAACATCACGCCACCAAGCTGCTGCCACCAGTTACCAGGCAATTTCTGTGGTGACTGCTAAAGCCGGCTTGGAATGCATTCTCCAGTCTTTAGTGGTTAGCTGGAAATCAGCAGTCTGCTCGGAGGGGTATTTTATGGGAATCAAATGACCTCCCCGTTTTTCCATTTGTGTAAGCAGGAGAAAATTCAGCCCCCACCTCCTGGAGAGCCTTTGTTCAGCCTCATGACCCCTCTGAGCTGCTTTGGCCAAGGGCCCTTCAAAAATGACCCGAGGAAGTTAAAACCAACCAGGGAATGAGGCCAGGAGAATCAGGAGGCTCAGAGAAACACTCCCGTCATACCATAGAAAATCAGGAATCCGGAATCATTTCATGCTCCTTCCCGTGACTCCCTTGCAGAGACTACTGTGTCCAAGTCAAACAGCACTTGGGAGCCTCCCTGCACCCTGAGCTGGGCCTGGGTTGCATCCCAGGGGCAGAGCACCACTTGCCAAACATGAATGACTGCAGACGGAGCTGCTGATGGACCAGTGGAGGCCACGGCAGGAGCTGGCAGAGATGTTCCAGGGTGAGTGCAAGCATCCTCTGCACTCTGACACACCACCACTGCTCCTGGTGGCCATATACCTGCACGCCGTGCCAGGCATAATGCCAACACCGGGAACCTGCTTTAAAGCACAAGGGAAGTATCAGGTCGCCTCATAACAATGTCCACGGTGGAAATTCTGAATGCTTGGTGTATTGCCTTCCTCAGTTCCCAGCTCACTCAAATACTCAGGTTGCAGAGACCTCTTTAGAGCTGCCAATCACTGCTGCCATGCCCACTGCCCTGCTAAGGAGATCTGCCCTGAACCCCTCCTAAATGAATCCAGGGGGTCGAACCAGGCAGAGCATCTTACCTGAGGCCATCGACTGTTGGTGTGAAAAAGGCTGATTAGATTTCTCTCTTGGTTCATTCTGAATGGGATTCTGAATGGGGAAACTGAGGGACCAAAAGATGGTATTGCCAAAGCAGAGAATCAGTTAAGAAGGAATAGAAAGTATGGGTAAAGCAAGCTGGCTGGAGACAGAAAAGGGCAGATGAGCAGGGAGAGGCAGAAGTTCCAAGAAGTGATTACAAGAACTTGAGGGAGCCAGTGGAGAAAGAGAAAGAGATGAGACAGTGTGGTCTGGATGGATTTCTGTCCTTTTGAAGCTGAGCTATGCAGATCTTCCTTTGCTTAGATTCCCATGAAGTGTCCCTACAGTTGTTCCCTGTTTACTGGAACTGATCACGCTTGAGCGGGACTCTGTTCCCAATGGCCATGCACTCCTGGGGTTCAGAACACATCTCAGTCCCTCTCCTGCGTCCCCATGGAGGCCTTCCCAGCACCCCTCCCTCGTCTGCACCATCTGGAGAGCCAGGGTGGGCTTTTCCTGTTTGTTTGTGGTTCCGACTCTTCCCCACCTTGTATCAGGAGAGCATCAGCCTTCGGATCCCTGGGGAAGCCCATAGGCACACAGCCAGACTGCTGCTCACACAGCACATGCTGGCTGCACCCCCTCTCCCCGCAGAGGACCCTCATGCGCTGCGCAGAGGCAGCCACACACAGCCCTATGGCACCACAGGGTCAGCAGAGGGGCTCTGAACGTCCAGAGCCTCCTGAGGATCATGCAAAGGACCCCACCCCTGGAGCCAGGATCTGCTAGGGCAGAGTCCAGGGGGCCCAGAAAGAGTCTGCAGAAAGGACACAAGTGTCTCCTTAGGAAGCTGAAGGCAGCACCTGGCTCCCAGCCTCTGCAGGGGTCAGCCAGCAGGAAGAAGAACTCTTTCTTGGAGCCCTCTGGAGTGACCACAGTCCTAAAACTTTACCCTGAGCTGTGTGCCAAGGCTCCAGACAAGGGAATCCCCAGCGACAGACTCTTTCCCCCGGGTAGCTGGGTCTGATGCGTCCTAGGGCTCTTCTAGAGTGCCGACCCCGGAGCATCCCCGTGGGCAGGTCTGACATTTCCTCAGACCCCAGAAGCAGGAAGCCAGTGCTTCCCATTACCTCACTCCTGTTCTCTCTCAGGTGCTTGACTGCCCACTGGGCGTTCTCCAAGGTTGAAAGCTCCATAGCCATACTGATGCCCCTGTGGAATACCGCAGCCGAGTCTTCAGCCTCACTTGACAAGCCCAGGCCATCCTGGGGCTTGGTTGGGCTATTTTTGCCTGGGTTGGTCTGGATTCCAGGCTGTGCCAGAATCCCTGCAGGAGAAAGGCTATTGATAACAGACCTCCAGCTCTGAGCCCAGACTTGGTGAAGCAGAATCTCCAGACGTGGAGCCCAGCGTCTGGGTTTTTTGATGCTCCCCAGGTGATTCAGATGCACAGCCAGGGACAGAGCTCCTGGCCTAAGCCAGGCCCCTCTATTCCAGGTGTGGAAATAGGCCAAGGGAGGTGAGAGGTCTTATGGCCACTCAAGCTTTTAATGGTGGGAGCAGCCAAGGGCTTTTCTTTCCAAACAAGGCAAATCCCCAAACAAGACTCTTTCAATGCAGTCGTGTGGGTGTGATGCCTCCTGTGCTCATCGGGGCACATAGGTAGGGAGAGAGGAAACGGACAAAGTGACATTTATTTAGCACTCACTAGGATTTGGGCCCTGGACACACCCCCTTTATCCACAGTCTTACAGATATATATATATAACATGCACGTAATAATAAATGTTTTAGTTGAGCAAAAGGGAGATGGAAAGGACACTGCTTAGAATTTCCGTTCCTGGCTACTTGGGCAAATTATTGTTGCTGGCTCTTGAGCTGGCTATTAGAGCTTGCCCTGGTCCAGAGCTGACTGTGGGAAGGAATCTGCTTGCTCTCAGTATAAGCCACATTTTCTAACACCAGCCTATAACAATAGGAAATCAACATACACAGATCTTCAGCATTGATGGGTGGAACAACGAGTTTATTCTACTCCCAACCCATACAAGGATCAACAAACAAGATGAAGCTGGAGAAGCCTTCCTAAACACCCAAGGGCAGAGCCAGATCTCTTTTGCTCACCCCATATGTATTCCCAGATCTGGGTGCAGTATCCGACATATATTGGTGCTCACTAAATGTTTGTCAAACAAATCAAACTTCAGGCTTTTCATGGCTTCTATTAACCCAGCTTTATTGGTCTCTTGTATGTGGCAAACTTCAGTGATCCTTCTGGCCTCTGGAATGAAGGGGTGTTCTGTAAGGCACGAGCAATACCTGCTTCTAGAGCGTCGCAGAATTGCTTTCCCTTTTACCTAGCCATGACAACTCCCTCATCCTTCTTCACTGCTGTGTCTCCCATCCCAGTGAATGGAACCTCCATCCATTCAGGTTCCCAAGCCGGGAGTATCAGGCCTCCTCCCACACAGTGACTTCACTCACTGTACCCAACCTGTTCTACCTCTTCAACAGGCCTCTCTTAGTTTTCCTGTTCTGTCTGTCGGCCTCAAGTCCTCCTCTGTTCCTCCCCGAAATGATTCTCCCTCTCCTCACTTCCTCCCAAAGAGCAAGTATGGTGGTCTGATGGGTTGGTTTCCCAGCTACCATTCCTTGTGGGCTCTAATGGGGCAAGTGAGTTTGCCCACTCGCCAGCTTCTGAGGCTACCCTGAGGCCTTTCCTCATGTTGAAGCTTACCCCTTTAATTTGGGAGTTGGACTTAGGGACAATAAAATGCATTGATCTCAAACCCAGGCCAAAGCATAATGCACATGGTTCAACCCAGTTTAATAGAGGTTGGAGTTTGGGGCCAAAGCACCAGATTATGTTAAATTTAGGGTGTGAGGGGCCATAACAAATGACATGCTTGTTTTTGTCATCCAACTTCCGAACCAGTTAAGAGACAAAAAAGGAGAAATAAGGCATATGGATATCAAATTGTCGTTTTTGCTGTAGATAAAGGTGGTTTTAGAAAATGTGGCTTATACTGAGAGCAAGCAGATTTCTTCCCACGGTCAGCTCTGGACCAGGGCAGCCTCTGGACTGGGAAACTGGGAGATCCAGCTCCCGTAAAACTGGAGGGATGGAGCAGCAGGCCGTGTGCTGTCGGCCCTGGGAGTATGTGGAGGAGTGGAGGGAGACCAGGGTATCGCACTCCTTGATATCCTGACACTTGCAAGGAAACATGAGGAGAGGGGAGTTCATATGACAACTGAACAAAAGAAGCATTTTCTTTTCCTTGCTCTGCCTCTGTTTCCTGGATATTTCCTGAGGAGCTCTGTGGGTAAGCAGGTGGTTGGGCTGAGGCATGATTAGACATTTTGGGTTCTCTACATGAAACCTCATGACAGGACCCTGGCCCATTGGCACCCCCAACCTCTCCATTCCTCAAACTGCTGCAGAATTGCAGGCCTTTCCAGGCGCAGTGGCTCACATCTGTAATCCCAGCACTTGGGGAAGCTGAGGTGGGCAGATCACTTGAGGTCAGGAGTTCAAGACCAGCCTGGCTAATATGATGAAACCCTGTCTCCACTTTAAAAAAATACAAAAATTAGCTGGGCATGGTGGCATGCACGTGTTGTCCCAGCTACTCAAGAGGCTGAGGCAGGAGAATCGCTTGAACCCGGGAGGCGGAGGTTGCAGTGAGCCGAGATCATGCCACTGCACTACAGCCTGGGTGACAGAGCGAGACCCTATCTGGAAAAAAAAAAAAAAAAAGATTTGCAGGGCTTTGTCACCAACTTCCATCCAGGTTATGCCACTGGTTTTCCACTGGTGCCTGCAAGGCCAGTTTCCCCTCAGAACCCACCATCCACACACACCCAGGGTGATCTTTGTGAAAATATACATCTGACCAGGTGATCCTGCTCCTCAAACCCTGAGCAGACTCTTCATTGGTTACATAATAAAGTTCTGATTAGCATGCCTGTGCCTAGTAAGAGCTCAGACCTTCTGGTGGAGGGGACAGCGTGAAGACAGTGTCATTTCTGGTTGCCAAGACTGACATTTCCTCAATCTGAGTCGTCTGAAAATGTCACTCAAAAAATTGTGGTAAACTTTATCTAAGCTCACATGAAGACTGAAGCTCTCAGATTCCTTAGCTCAGCATCAAACCCGAAACCCAAATGTGTACTACCCATCTTTCAATGGCTGGATATCAGACCTGGTGTAAGCAAAATATTTAGACAATCGATGCATCTTCCCTTTTCCATCTGTACCTTTGGAGTCTACAGCAGCAACCTCAGCCTGGAGTCTCTGATTTAACTCCTCCTGTATGAAGCTATGAGAAAGTTGAAATCTAATAACAAATAGTTATCAGCTCCGGCCCTGGTCTCTCTGGTCCCATAAGGACCCCATACTCTCTAGGATGAAAAAAACTCAATGTAAAGCATTTTTGTGCTAGCTGCCACCATGTGTGATCCCTGCCCACCATGTCACAGATGAGATCTGCCGCCCACAAAGGCAGAGCTTCAACTGCATTTCCACCCTACTGGGTGTCCTTACTGCCACACAGTGAGAAGAGACAGGGGACATGGATTTCCATCTGCCTGCCTTAAACACCTCATTGGCCCATGCACAGTGCAGACACAGCTGCGGGACTGCTCTTATCTGCCTTCTGCAAATGCTCAGTTCAGCTCTTTCCTGAGCACCCTTGTGGGATGACATTCACTCACCTCATGCATCTCCCAGCCCCCATGACGCGGGGCGTCCAGAGGTCACCATTGTCCTCCAACCAATCTTCTCTGAATGTGGAACTCAACCTGAGAGGTGTAAAGTAAACTGTTTTTTGATGACAGATGGTTCTGGGGTGGAAAATAAAAGCAAGAAAAGAATAATGATACTAGTCATTCCAACTTTTTTTCCCTTTAAGGGAAATGTCATACATAAAACAGAAGGAAGCAAGATTTTGCCACCAAATATATTTTCCCAGAATACTTCGACAGTGGCTCTGTTGAGTGTTCAAGGTCTGGTCTGGATGATCTAGACACTTACACAATCAAGGATGAGACAGCGACCCCAGCCCAGACCCCTGGAGTCACCTCCGCTTCCTGTGGGGATGCCTTGGCGTGGGACTCGGCTCCCCCAGACACAGCAGGTGGCCAGCAGCTGCTTCTGTCGGCAGGAAGAGCCACCTGGAAGGGCTGAAGCCCATTGACACTCACCTCTGACGGGTATGGGATGGTCAGTCTCACCCTGGAGCCCCTTCCCAAGGCTACCTAGGCTACTTTGGATCTCTGGAAAGAGCAGCTGAGGTCCCAGGTGAGAAGCTGGGCCTGGGTAGATGCTGGTACTCCTCACACAGGTGAGAAGCAGCGCTGCCAGCAGAGGGACAGACCTGGTTCCAAAACCCTGTACCACCTTAACCTCCCAAGTAGCTGGGAACACAGGTGTGCACCATCATCCCTGGAGATATACATATACATGTAATTTATTTATTTATTTATTTTTAGAGACAGGGTCTTGCTATGTTGCCCAGGCTAATCTGGAACTCCTGGGCTCAAGCGATCCTCCCACCTTGGACTTCTGAAGCGCTGGGATAACAGGCTGAGCCACTGCACCCAGCCTTATATCTACCTTTAAGAAGAAAGCAAAGGCTGCTTCAGGACAGGCCTTCTTCTCAACTAACAGATGCTGGCAGCTTTTGTTTTGTTGTTGTGCTAGTTCTAATTGTCAAAGTCTTCCTACCGGGTGAGACCACCAGCTGGATTTTATGTGGTTACCAGCCCCTGGAGGGTATCCGAGGGATGGTGCAGCTCTGCCCCTCCCTCTGGGGAGCCCTCCAGAGCGACTGTCCAGGAGCTGTCAGACCCCCTCAGGATTGTTGAAGTTGGGATCATGGAGGCCACTGAACATCGACCGGGTGTTGGGTGGATTCTCAAAGAGGGTTGATGGAGGTGTTTTAAAGTCTCCTCGAGGCTGGGTGTGGTGGCTCACACCTGCAATCCCAGCACTTTAAGAGGCTGAGGCAGATGGATTGCTTGAGCTCAGGAGTTCAAGACCAGCCTGGGCAACATGGCAAAATGCCAACTCTACAAAAATACAAAAATTAGCTGGGCGTGGTGGCTCATGCCAGTGGTCCCAGCTACTCTGGGGCCTGAGGTGGGAGGATCGCTTGAGCCCAGGAGGTTGAGGCTGCAGTGAGCCATGATTTGTGCCACTGCACTCCAGGCTGGGCAACAAAGTGAGACCCTGACTCAAATAATCATAAACAAATAATACATAAATAAAGTCTCCTCGAGCTGAGCGACTCTTCCCTGTGCTCTGTAGCATGAGCACATTTGTCCCCACCGACTACCCCCAGGCCCCCCTGTCCAAGCCACATGGCAGCACCTTTTCCTTGGGTTCCTCTTGGTCCAGCCTCAGTTCCTCTGCAGTCATTGGCTCTGCCCTCTGGGGTCTCGAGGAAGAGGGGTCTGTTCATGCTGCTTTAATGAAATACCTTAGACTGGGTGGCTCATAAACAGCACAAATGTACTTCTCGCAGTTCTGGAGGTCAAGAAGTCTGAAATCGACATGCCAGAAGATTTGGTGTCTGGTGAGGGCCATTTCTTGGTTCACATGCTCTCTGGGGTCTCTTTTATAAGGCACAGTTCCCTTGCATGAGGGCTCCACCTTCTTGACTTCATCACTTTCCAAAGGTCTCACCTCCTAATACACATTGTAGGGGTAAGGGTCTCAACATAGGAACTGTGGGGGGAAGCAAACATCTCTAGCAAAAGGGTTCTCTTATCCAGTGCCACCTGGGGGGGTAATGAGTGCCACCTTCTACATACGCTCACCGCCTGCACATCGGCCTCCCTCACTCACGGGGCAGGGGGAAGGTATCCGAGGCCCCTTCCTCCCCGCTCAGCCCTGGGTGGCTTTCTCTACCGTCTTCTCTCCCCGATTTCCACTAATCCTAAACTTAACTACAATCGTGTTCAATCGGCAACGTATTCCACACTCCCTAGAGAAGCCCTTTCTCACAGTCTAAGAAAATCAGAAATAAGTCCATAAGGACTGGTTTAGACTGTGGGCTCCAACTCCGGGATGCCCACAGGGCAGCTCCCAGGGACCACATCTTCCCACCTCCGCCAGGGACAGGATCCCAAGGCATCCGGTGATGGGAGAAGCCACAGAGGGATAATTAGCAACAAACCTGATCATCAAAAATACCCAAAGATACCACAATAGTCCAGCTAATAGAAATGCTTTTGGATTAATTCTTTAAGCACCTCACTTTTTTCAATTTTATCCATCATTAATAGAGACCTTTCAGAAATGTTTCACTGGGCCAGGCATGGTGGCTCAGGCCTATAATCCTAGCACTTTGGGAGGCTAAAGTGGGCAGATCACTTGAGCCTGGGAATTGGAGGCCAGCCTGGGCGACATGGCAAAACCTCGTCACTACAAAAAACTTAAAAATTAGCCGGGTGTTGATTGCGCTGCTGCTCTCCAGCCTGAGTGACAGAGGGAGACCCTGTCTCAAAAAAAAAAAAAGTGTTTTATTGACTTGCCTGTCGTCTTAGACAATTATGTCAAAATGAACTTCTTCTGCATTTCCTGACTGGGTTATCATATTGCATGTCAGTTAATGCTGTGTGTTCATGCTCCGAGGAACCAAGGCATTACTGAAAGCTGCTTGTAGCTGCCACAGTTGGCCCTTGTCTACTGTGTGTTTTGAAGTCTTGTATCTACTTTTCTTTCTTCCTAAGTAATAAAGAAAACATATTTCTATAAGTAGAGTAAAAACTCTTTTCCTTTCTTCCAATTTTTTGTCTCCAGTGAATATAGAATGAGATAATGAAATCTGATAGAACTGTTTGTAAACTGTCTTGAGTGAGAATATGAGGGTTCTCCTGGGAGTGAAGTTCAAGATATCTACGGCAGAAATTTTGTGGCACCTAAGCTGCTCTCAGGTCCTTTTCTCACTTATTTAATCATTCAACAAATCTTTCTTGAGGACCTACCCATTGCTAGGGCCTTTGCTAGGGTTGAGGCTACAAAAGTGAACAAGAGAACAAGCGCCCTTCTGCACTAAGCGATTTGAATGCTAGTGGGTGGCTGTAGTCCCCAAGGTGAAATTGCTAAGTTACTAAGTTCCAGGGAGACAAAATGTGGCATGTTTGCTTTTTGTATGTGGTTCAGAGACATCTATTTAGTTCAGAAATGTGTTAGGACACACACATACTCCTCAGACACAATGTTCCCAAATCCCTCTAAATCTACCCCAATTTCCTCCTGCCTTAGGTGCCCAAGATACAACTTGGAGTGAAGAAACTCAATCACTTGCAGAAAATAGAATCCTGACTTTAATTGCTGTCTGTGGACAGGTGCTAGACACATATTTTTGAGATAAATCTCAAAAAGAAAATTTCATATTTCCCAAAATGTCCTCCCCACTTCCCTACTTTTCTTTTATTCATTCAGCAAAATTTATTGAGCATCTACTACATGCCAGGCCCTTGGCTAAGTACTGATAATACGAAGTTAAAGAAGTCTTGCCTCTTACCCTGAGGGCCTGACAGTGTGAACTGATTATCGTAATGTGGTATGAGGAATACCAGGACAGAGAGATGCACTACTGCACAGGAAAAGGTGGGGACACAGAGGAGAGAGATTTAATCCTGAATGGGAAGAGCAGTGGGAATGAGACAGAGAATCAAGGAAGGCTTCCTGGAGGAGGAGGCGGTGGAACTCAATTTTGAAAGATGAATGAGGACAGATATGCCTCTCACTTTGACATCTAACAACTGAGTCAGGTCCCCTAGGTCAGAGTGTTTAGGAGAGGTTGGCAAGAATGGAGCCAGTGAGGGATCAGACAGGGCCCCTAGAATCCTTGAAAGACCCACAATGTTCACCTCCTTCCTGACTGGCCACTTCCAAGGTACAGCTAGAATAAGCTGACAGCTTCTTATAGCAATCTATATGACCTCAAGTAAATCAAAATTGCCCAGACACGCCCTCAAGTCACCTGAACCATTTCAGGTTTCTTAAAAAAAAAAAAAAAAAAATGGCTATCGATTACCTTTTTTTCTTCTTCTTTTGCAAAGATTTCTTAAGAGCTTGAGAGCCAAAATGAGTGTCTCTGCATCTTTGCTTACTTGCTAAAGTATGCAGTGTCTTAAAGTTTTCTTTTTCTTTAAAAAAAAATTTTTTTTTGAGACAAAGTCTCCGTTACCCAGGCTGGAGTGCAGTGGTGTGATCATAGCTCACTGCAGCCTCAACCTCCTGGGCTCAAAATAATCCTCCCACCTCAGCCTCTTGAGTAGCTGGGACCACAGACACACATCATCCTGCCCAGCTAATTTTTAAATTTTTTTGTAGAGACAGGGTTTCACCATGTGAACTCCTGGGCTCAAGCGATCCACCCGCGTCGGCCCCCCAAAGTGCTGGGTTTGCAGGCCTGAGCCACTATGCCTGGTTTAATAAACAGTTTTCTTCCTGTGTTGCTTTTGTTAAGAAAAATGAGACACACACCCCTTTCCTTTCTTCTAATGATGAGGCAGAGAACAGAATATTTTCCACTTGACGTTCTCCCCCTTTCTTCTCAAACCAGTTTGGCATTTTTCCACTTTCCACCTTCAGGTTCAAAGCGTGTCTGCGTGATGAGAACCAGGACACGGCTGGAACTCCGGCCATGGCGGGAGCTCACGCCTACCCTGTAGGCATAACATTCTAGGTTTCCCTTTTTTTCAGCAGTAATACCTGGGTATGGTGGGAAAGAAGCTGGAATCAATCCCGGCTCTAGCACTTACCAGCCACAACCTTGGACACGGACCTCTATGACTCTATTTTCTCCTCTGTAAAGTGGGTGCAGATGAACCACCGAGACCAGTTGTTGACTGTCTCAGGTTGCAAGGGACAGGGACCAATGCTGGTCTCCACAGGCTGGGGAGCACAATTGTAGGGATAAACTGGAAGTAAAGCAACACTGGAAATCAGTTTGGCATCAAGACAATCAGAGCTTTAGGAGAACTGGAGTGTTGTTCAGGATTCCACAGCAGCAGGTGTGCCTTCAGAAGCAGTGCCCACGCTGTGCCCCACGGAGCGATCTGCCCAAGGCGTGACTCAGTTTCCCAGGGACGCTGCAGCATCTGTAGCTGCTCCTCGTGCCCTTGCGGCTGTCTTCACACACCTTCGTCCTGCCTCATGGCTTCTGCTTACTCACGAGTTTCCCCACCGCCCTTCTTTTGGCTGTCCCTCGGCTGCAGAAGTCCCCTCCATGTGTCTCTCCTGCCAGCTCCCACAGGGCTGCCTCAGACAGAAGAGGCTCCCGGGCCTGGTCAGGGGTGGGGTCACAGGTACGCAGGCGGGGTCACTGCATTCAGGAAACTGCCAGGGGCTGGTGTTCTCGGAGGGGAGCCACAGCTGGGCGGCCACTCAGCACACATCCTGTCCAGTTACGGGCCCTTTGTATGGATGAGGAAATGGCCCCCTTGGAAGATTCAGTATTGACGAGCAGCAGAGCAGCCATCACATCACACTGTGCTCCGGTGTCTCCAACCCCGTCACACTCCTCTGCTTCCTGTTTCTGTTCACCCACGCAGGATGCCGAGGGAAGCGGGGCTTCTCCTGCCTCTACCTGCCTTCAGCCCCTGTTCTGATATGACCTGAGTGCCACCCATCAAAAGACCCGTCCACCCCAAAACATCCCCAACCCACATCCCACTGCTAGTCCCTGATGAATTAGACAGTGAGGGCCTTATCTCCCCGAGACCCCAGTGAGCCCACCATTGGCATGACGGTCAGATGAGTCCTGGGACAGTGGGAGGGCAGGGGCCAGGCTCAGGAAACGGAGGAGCAGCAGGAGAGGTGCTCTCATGTGGCACAGTTCAGAGCGGGGAGCCTGGGGTACCAGTGAGAAACAAGGCAAGGTCTCCACTTTAACCTCTCACCTAGGACTGCCAGTGTGCAGCTGATCAGGTTTTTGGGCCCTGAACTGGAACATACCATTTTTAGACAGTGAGATAAAGATTCAAAATCAGGACTGCCCTGGAAACTCCAAGACCTATTGTGGTGTTCAGGTTGGGTGTCGTGTGGTTGGGTCAAACTTCATTTGAGAGCTTCAGTCAACCACAGGTGGCTGGGGGCCCAGGAAGGAGGCGGCTCCTGCAAACAGATAAGGGCCACACTGGTGAGAGGCGCTCTCCCCAGAGCAGCAGGCCCCAACTGCTCTCAGTTCCTGTGGTAAACTCGGTTCACTTGTGAAGATCAGGAGAGACAGGACCCATTACCTCCTCCTTGTGAAGATCAGGAGAGACAAGACCCATTACCTCCTCCTTCTCTCCACCACGTGTCTTCCTCCTGTGTCCCCTCAGCCACTGAAGGTTTCCATGTGCCCTGATTTGTCCCCTCTTCCCAGCTCTCTGTATACAAAGTGCCCAGCTATTCCTCCCACCTTGCAGATGGAGAAATGGAGGCCTTAAGGCAGTGAGAAAGTTTTCCATGATGATGGTTAGACAGTGAGATTCCAAGATTCAAAATCAGGACTGCCCTGGAAACTCCAAGACCTCCTGTGGTATTCCGGTTGGGTGAATACTTTCCAAGAGCACATGTGAAGGCTGAACAGGATTCCACTGAAAGCTGCTGTCATTTAAGAATCAGTCAGCCTGGGAACAGTGGCTCATGCATGTAATCCCAGCATTTTGGGAAGGTGAGGCACATGGATCACCTGACGTCAGGAGTTCAAGACCAGCCTGGCCAACATGGCGAAACCCTGTCTTTATTAAAAATACAAAAAATGGCTGGGCACGGTGGCTCACACCTGTAATCCCAGCACTTTGGGAGGCTGAGGTGGGTGGATCATGAGGTCAGGAGATCAAGACCATCCTGGCTAACACGGTGAAACCCCGTCTCTACTAAAAATACAAAAAATTAGCCCAGCCTGGTGGCGGGTGCCTGTAATCCCAGCTACCAGGAAGGCTGAGGCAGGAGAATTGCTTGGACACAGGGTACAGAGGTTGCAGTGAGCCGAGATCGCACCACTGTACTCTAGCCTGGGCGACAGAGTGAGACTCCATCTCAAAAAAAAAAAAAAAAAGAATCAGTCAGTTGGTCATATCTATCCGCAAGAAGATACTGTGCCTTGTGTCCAGGGCTTAGTTGACAGCTGTGAGAATCAAAATACAAAAAAGATGAAAATTTCTGCTCAGGAGGGTTGTGGTCTACTTGCAGAGGTAAAACAGGAAAGCAGAGAATTAGAGACTGAAATTCAACCTGAGCTCGGGTCCCCAAGCTGTGTGCCCTGGTCAAAGGCTGGAAGAGCCAACTTTTTTTTTTTTTTTTTTTTTTTTGAGACAGAGTCTCCTTATGTTGCCAGGCTGGAGTGCAGTGGAGCTATCTTGGCTCACAGTAACCTCCACCTCCCGGGTTCAAGCAATTCTCCTGCCTCAGCCTCCTGAGTAGCTGGGATTATAGGCACCCACCACCATGCCCAGACAATTTTTGTATTTTTAGTAGAGACGGGGTTTCACTGTGTTGGCCAGGATGGTCTTGATCTCCTGACCTTGTGATCCACCCGCTTCAGCCTCCCAAAGTGCTGGGATTACAGGTGTGAGCCACCACGCCCGGCAAGAGCCACCTTTTAAAAATCTGAACCAAAGGTGCCATATGGGCTAGTGGAGACCCTGGGAGAGGTGAGATCCCCCAGGAGGGCCAAGCTAGACAGAGTTCTTTAACCTTAAGACAATCGGCAATAGGAGCTGGGCATGATGGCTCATGCCTATAATCCTAGCACTTTAGGAGGCTGAGGCAGAAGGACTGCTTGAGCCCAGGAGCTTGAGACCAGCCTGGGCAACATAGCAAGACCCTGTTTGTACAAAAATTAAAAACAAAAACCAAAACGCAGCTGGGCATGGTGGTGTATCTGTTGTCCTAGCTACTCAGGTGGCAGAGATGGGAGGATCTTGGGCTTAAGCCCAAGAGTTCGAGGATGCAGTGAACTATGATCTTGCCACTGCACTCCAGACTAGGTGACACAGCCAGACCCTATCTCAAAAAAAGAAAGAAGACCAGACGCGGTGGCTCACGCCTGTAATCCCAGCACTTTGGGAGGCCGAGGCGGGCGGATCATGAGGTTAGGAGATCGAGACAATCCTGGCTAACACGGTGAAACCCCGTCTCTACTAAAAATACAAAAAATTAGCCGGGCGTGGTGGCGGGCGCCCGTAGTCCCAGCTCCTCGGGAGTCTGAGGCAGGAGAATGGCGTGAACCCGGGAGGCGGAGCTTGCAGTGAACCGAGATCGCGCCACTGCACTCCAGCCTGGGCGACAGAGCGAGACTCCATCTCAAGAAAAAAAAAAGGAACAAAAAAAACAATAGCCAATACTGAGCAATCGTGTGTTACGGAGCTACTGAGTACAGAAAGCAGGGCTGTGGGAAGGTGGGCAGTAAAAGGAGGTGCAAAATGGACTGGAGAGGGAGAGGCAGGAAGGAGGCTTTGCTACAGTCCGCAGCCAATGCGGTGATGGTGGAGACAGCACAGAGCTGGGAATGACAATAAGGTTACCTCTTCCCTCCAGCCCAGGCCATCACATACATTTATGGTACAATGCTTAGCCTGATTATAATTGAACATCCTTATGTGTGGTATCTGATAAATGCCTGTCCTCTGCTCATTCCACCCTCACCACCAACGCCCCGCCCCGCCCCCCGCAGACTGAATACTTCGTGAGTGCAGGGGTTGTATCTAATTTGTTCTCTTGTATCCCAAGCGTGTAGTAGCCTCTCTATAAATGATTATTAAGCAAATGACGGGAAGAAAGACAGAATGAATGCATGAGTGAATAAATGACCAGTCACCGTACAGAGTATTTTGATGAAGGGGTTTTATATTCCCTTCCAGTTTCCAGTTCCCACTTTCTTGCTGGCTGAAATGATACACTTTGCTTTTCTCTTTCTCTTGGATTTCAAAGGTAGAGTAATAGTAGATACCACTTTAGGAAAAAAGAGTGGTATTCCTCTGGGATATGTTTTCTTTTTTTCTTTCAGTTTCTGATCATGAGAATAAAACATGGTCATTACAGAAAATTTAAAATGTGGAAAAAAAAAACACAATGAAGCTGGAAAAAACCACACAGGAAGAGGCTCCCCCGACCAGCTTGTTGGCATAGGACTCTCCAGGACTCTGACACACTCAGGGGTAAATAAGACTTCAAGGATGTCCATGTGAGGACTCCTCAGGCCTCTGTCCCAGCTGCCTTATTTCTCAAGGATATCAAGGGGCCAGTCCCCTACCCTTCTCCTCTTTCTCTGGCCTAGGGCTTTCCCAAGGCCTTGGAGAGCTTTGGAAAGGCTCATTCTTCCACTTCATAATAAAATGATGAAATGCCTTTGGACTTGAGTTTTTCACCTGTAGCTTGGCAGCCACGTTTTCCTACTAAATGGGTATCAGGTGCATGGGTGCTTGGGATTATATTAATCCCTTTTCCAACGTTTTGGAGTCCCCTGGTTTTCTCGAAACTTTCAAACAGTTGAATCAGCCATCAGCCCATCACTAAAATCAGCTATGAGGTTTCTTCAAAACCTAAGCTGTCATGGGTTTTTATAATTTTGGCATTTTCAGGATTATGCTAGTTCCTTCTGTGTCTCTCCTGGGAATAACACTGGTACTTGGAAACTATAGAGTTACAGGCAGGGATGGAAAGAGGTTTCATCTGCATGCCCAATCTGCAATTGGCAATATTGCAGCAGCTCCAGGAGCTCTGTTAAGAAGGATTCTGAGACCATGTCCAAGCTCAGTGGGAAAAAGTGATGTGGTTGATTAGTGATGTCTGCTGTGGGAATAGCATGGGAATGGGGGAATGGAAGCTCTTATTGCCATCCCTGAATATAAGAAATCTAAGCCTTCAAGGAGCTTCATGATTTCTATGGGAAAGACAAGTTAAATTCAAAGTCAAATGACATATGCTAAGTGGTATATGTGAGTGGTACTATAAGAAATCAAAATGGGCTGGAAGATTTTCGGAAAAAAGGGATATGAGCTGGTCCTGAGTGGAATCTAGACAATGGCTGAGCAGGGAGGAAATGAGAGCACACTCCAGACTAAGGAAAGAATTTAAGGAAAGAACAATCATGTCATCTTTCAGGGTACTGGGAAGAGAGCAGCCTCTTTAAAGTAGACATAACACTTTAGAATATGTGTAGTTTGAATTTATTTGGTAAGTTAAATCATATCAAGAACAGAGTAAAAATTCATTTAAACTTTTAAAAGTGATGATGACCATTTTCAAACTGGTGAAATGTTTAAAGATAGGAAAAACACAAAAATGACATAACAAACACCTATTCTTCACAGTTTACATTTTTTCATATTTGCCTCCGGCCTCTTTCTGTTTTTAAAGAAATAAAATATTACAGATAAAACTTCAGTCCTTTTAACCACTACCCGTTCATCTCCCCAGAAACACCCACTGTCAGAAATGTGAAGGTTTTCCTTCTATCTAATTTAATCCTGACCAACATGGTGAAATCCCGTCTCTACTAAAAATACAAAAATTGACTGGCATGGTGGTGCATGCCTGTAGTCCCAGCCACTCGGGAGGCTGAGGCAGGAGAATGGCGTGAACCCAGGAGGTGCAGCTTGCAGTGAGCCGAGATTGTGCCACTGCACTCCAGCCTGGGAGACAGAGTGAGACTCTATCTCAAGGAAAAAAAAAAAAAAGAAGAAGAAGGGAGGAGTATATCCTTCTTTCTCTCTTCATTCTCTCTGCCTTCTGGACTGCAGACATAATGGCTAGAGCTCCAGTAGCTATCTTGAGCCTTGGAAATGGAAGCCATAGAAAACAGTGCAACAAGATAGAAGACCTGGTTCCCTGACACCATGGAGGGCTGCACCAGCCCTGAGCTGGCTACCTCCAGATTTCTTAAATCTGAGAAGGAAATAAACTCCTATTTCACTTTAGCTACTGTTACTCTGGGCTTCATTGTTACTTACCATCAGCCTGAAAATCAAACGAATGCAACAAGCCTTTCTGAAGATACATTGAAAAGGGTCTTGTTTATCTAAAGAGTTTTCAGAAATCATCCCTCATTCTAGAGAAAGAATCATTTCCAACCTAGACGATGATTCTTTTCATGCCTTACCTTGTATTAAGCATTTAAACAAAACTGAATTGTGTGGGAACATATTTTATTCAAAGTTTCCATTTTTGATACAACTAATGAACTTAATAGCTTTATGAAACTCTCATTTTTTCAGCTACTTCTTCAGTCTACTTTCATCTCCCCTAAAGATAGAGAACGTTATGAGTAGCCTGGCTTTGTGCTCACCAGCTCTTAATTTATGACAGTGATTCTTTTAAAAATGCATCTTAAGAATTTTACAAACCAAATAGTAAAGATTATTCTGGCATGCCCATTACATTAATATTATTGTTATTATTAATATTATTATTTTTATTATTATTTTCAGACAGGGTCTTGCTCTGTCACCCAGGCTGGAGTGCAGTGGCACAACCTCAGCTCACTGCAACCTCTGCCTCCTGGGCTCAAGTGATCCTCACACCTCAGCCTCCCTCCTCAGCCACCATGCTCAGCTAATTTTTTTTTATTTTTTGTAGAGATGACATCTTGCTAGGTTGTCCAGGCTGGTCTCGAACTCCTAGGCTCAAGTGATCCTCCAGCCTCAGCCTCCCGAAGTGCTAGGAAGACAGGTGTGAGACACTGTGCCTAGTCCTATTATATTACCGATGGATTCAGAATATATGTATGATGTAATAACCATCAATTGTTAGGTAACAGGGGTACCTTAATGGTGCCGGTTCCAGGTTCTTCTCCCCTCCTTGACCGGGCACTGTCTGAACCCGCCAAAGGAGGGCCAATCAGAAAGAAGCATCTCCCGCCTTCCCTTGAGCCCGCCCCATGTAGGCCCAAGGGATATAAAACCCAGCACAGCAGCAGCTCTCTCTCTTCTCCTCTCTTCTCTTCCTTCTCCTCTCTCTCTTCTCTTCCCTCTCCGCTCGATACGTCCAATAAAGATCTCTTGACCGCGACCGGTGTAGTCTGATCCTTGCCCGGCCTCTTTCATCAATAACGCACTTTTTTTAAAGGATGCTGTGGTTCCTGAAAGGTATAAAATAGCAGCTTCTGTCCTAAAAAGTATTATTATTTGTTGGGGCAATATGTACATAGAAAGATAAGTAGCATACAACGTATTCATTAAGCATGATACAATCAGCAAGTGATAGGTAATTCAGAAGTGGAGGAAGGACAGGGTATGATAAAAGCAAAGGAGGAAAGAAAACCATGAAGACTGGAGAAATGAAGGGAATGGGTGGATCAGTTGGCTGAGACGGAAGTTTGTTAAATTCTTCCTGCCTTCTCTGGGTAGAATTACTGCATCTTCCCCACTGTGTTTCCACATTGCTTTCTGAATGCCTCTAATATCACACATAGTGCAGGAGGGTGATGATACCATGAACTCTCTTATAGAGAGCCATTCTCATTTTTATAAGCCTCATACCTACCAGGGCTCCAGAAACATTTGTTACATGGACTCCTGAAGGTCTAATGAGGCCAGGCGCAGTGGCTCACACCTGTAATCCCAGCACTTTGGGAGGCCAAGGTAGGTGGATCACTTGAGGTCAGGAGTTCAAGACCAGCCTGGCCATATGGTGAAACCCCATCTCTACTAAAATACAAGAATTAGCTGGGCATGGTGGTACTCAGGAGGCTGAGGCAGGAGAATCACTTGAACCTGGGAGGCGGAGATTGCAGTGAGCCAAGATCACGCCACTGCACTCCAGCCTGGGCGACAGAGCAAGACTTCCTCTCAAAAAATAAAAATAAATAAATAAATAAGTAAAAGTCTGATGAATGAATATCATTTCTGATGAGTGCGTATACTACATCTTTAAACAAATCATCCCCATCTATATTTTCCTTAAAATTCCATAAACAAATCCTGTTTATTGTAGAATGGTTCTAAAATACTTAGATAAACATAAAAACGGGAGTTAAAGCCCACATCTTAATATTTTCAGCATCCACAGATAAGACACAATCACCATAAACATTTTGCTGCATACCCTCCCCATCACACAGATAGTTTTCACTTTTTAAAGTCTGTCTTGGAAACCTGGATCTGCCTAATTTCTCTGAAATGGCTGTTCCAATATTTGTAGGATGTAGTGAATATATATATATATATAAAAATATAAATTTCAGAGTGTCCCGACTCAAGCTGGCCAAGCATGAACCCAGAAGCTAAGGCAGGCAGCCAGTTGGTGAAGTTAATCAAGTCCTGATTCAGCTCTTGTTGCATCAAAGACATGGTAACTCCAAGAGCAGTTAGTGCTTTACAGGTACGGTAAGTCCCCACTGACTGTCAGATGGGTTCTCAGAAACTACAACTTTCAGTGAAATGATGCATAATGAAAGCAATTTTGCCATAGGCTAATAAGAGTAAAGTTCCTCCGTTATATTTCTGGTCATAAAAATATCACCAAACTTGTAAATAGAGACCCAAAACACTTCTACTATTAACCATGTGAAATAAAAATGAGGTATATATGTGTGTATATATGAAAAATTAATCAAAACAAGTAAGATTTTTACCCAACTTTGGAAAATAAGTAATCAACGAATGACAGTGGTCGTGGTTGGTGGTGGGTTACACCAATGAATAAATGTTTGCAAAGGGAAAATTTTCGGGATCATCTCTGACCACCATGAAGTTCAAAAAAAAACTAACCACTATGGTGGCTTGTTGAGCATTTTTGTACTATGTTTTTTATTGTCTTGCATTTTTATGATTATTGTCTACTTTACAGATTTTTACTGGACAATAATTTGTATTCATTCATTCATTCATTTTCCAGCGTGCTTATTCCACTTCAAGGTCAGAGGGGACCAGAGTCCATCCCAGGAGCTCAGAGTACAAGGTAGGAATCAACCCTGGACAGGGCACCATTCCTGCACTGGCACAATCACACTCACACCCACACTCACACTGGGACCATAGAGACACAACAGTGAACCTCATGTGCACAGCTTTGGGATGTGCAAGGAATCCGGAGTGCCTGGAGAAAACCCACGCAGACATGGGGAGACAGTAAACTCACACAGATGGTTACCCCAGCTGGGAATCTATTTTTTCTCTTATCACTGTTGTAATGCAACAACATTGAATGAAACGAACATTATTTGAGGATCTGCCAGAAGGGTTCTGAGTGGAGAGAATGGAGGAGAATCTCTTCAGAGAGCTTAAAGAATAACTCATCACAGGGTTCACAGGCAACCACTCCTGAGGTTCCATTGTGAAACACTATCATTTCATTGGCTCCTTTTATTTAAAATAATTATTGAGGTCAAATTCAGATAACATAAAATTAAGCATTTTAAAGTGAACAATTCAGTAGCAGTTAGTAATTCGCAATGCTATGCCACCTCCTCCTCTATCTAGTTCCAAATAAAATTTGGAACTAGATAAATTAGTTCCTCCGAAATAAAATTCCATATCCATCAGCAGTTTCTCCTCATTTTCCCCTTTCCGCATCCTCTGGCAACCCCAACCTGTGTTCGGTCTCTATGGATTTAGCTATTCTAAATATTTCGGGTACATGGGACCAAACAATACGTGACCTTTTGTGTCTGGCTTCTTTCATGGAGCAGAATGCCTTCAAGGTTCACCCACATCATAGTGTGTGTTAGTACTTCCATTTTATGGCTGAAATATATTCCATCGTATGTTTATAACACAATTGGTTTATTCTTTCATCCATTGATGGACATCTGGACGATCCCTTTACTTTCACTAAGGCCTCTGTAAAAGGAAATATTTGCAGATCTGGAAATTTATAGACTGGGCCTCATAAATAGGGGGCAGTGGTTCATTTGGGGGTCACCATGTCAAATTGTATCATCCTCAATTTGGGGGTGTCTAGTGCACTTAAGTGCTCTTACGGCTACAAATGATGGGACTCAGAAAAACTCATAAACTCCATATTTGCGTCTCAACTTTAAAACAACTATGTGAGACAATCAGGACAGAAGAAATTGTTCCATTTTATAGATGTGAAACCTGAATTCCAGAGACTAGAAGTTAAATACCCTGGCTGGGAAGTGTTAAGAGTCAGGGGACACCCCCAAGCCTTCTGACCAAACATAGCCCCTGCCTCCTTTAAACAGTTATTGACAATAACTGCATTGAAAGACACAGACTCGGGTAGGAGGGAGATTTGTGTGTCAGGAATAAATTTAGTGGTGAATAAATGGAAGTGAACAATTGCAAGTCTATGAGAGCAGGAATGAGACTGGTGCCCAAAGACAGAGAAGGCTTTTCTTGACCTAAACACTCCATCCTCATTGTCCTCCATCTACTGCCCACACAGCAAGGCATTTGACCAGCAATTCACATTTCATCTCTATGGATCCTGTTTCCTGAAAACCTGGGAAGGTGGCTTCCTTGGATATGGTGGGCATAGGGTGGGCAGAGAATGTTTGGTATGGGAGGCAGGCAACATACTGCCTCCCTACATGTAGAGGTACTTGGGCAACCCCTGTGGAATGAATGAATGAAGATGGTTCAAAGCACTTTTGAAACCTCTGCATTGAAAACAAAAGCCAAAATCTCTATCAAACAGTGGCCATCAATAGTTTAATGTCTGTGCCTTTCCCCCTCCTCCAGGGAGGAAGGGGAGCAGAACTTTCTTATGTAAACTAGTTAGGGTGAGGCTATCCTGCTGTACCAAAGAGGCCCCAACATGTCAGTGACTTAGAACAGACAGTTTCAATCTCTCTCATGTGTAGTTCCAGGTGAGCGTTCCATGCTGGTGTGAAGCTCTGCCCTGCCTGGTCATTCTGAGACCCCGCTTCTTTCCAAGTCACTGCTCTGTGACACCGTTGTCACTTGCATGTCAAAGCTTGGTTGCAGCCAGGCATGGTGGCTCACGCCTGTAATCCAAACACTTTGGGAGGCCGAGGCAGGTGGATCACCTGAGGTCAGGAGTTCGAGACCAGCCTGGCCAACATGGTGAAACCCCATCTCTACTAAAAATACAAAAATTCGCCAGGCGTGGTGGCATGTGCATGTAATCCCAGCTACTTGGGAGGCTGAGACAGGAGAATCGCGTGAACCCAGGAGGCAGAGGTTGCAGTGGGCTGAGATAGCACCACTGCACTCTAGCCTAGGCAACAGAGCAAGACTCCATCTCAAAAAAAAAAAAAAAAAAGCTTGGTTGCTGCAGGTTCCAACTGTCCAGCTGGAGGAAAGAGAACAAAAGCATGAAGGAGGAAGGCTCATTCTTTTAATGCGTAGTAAGAGTTATGCATATAATTTCTGCTCATATTCTATTGGCAAGAACTTTGTCACATAACCATACTACTATACTGCAATGAAGGCAGGACAATGTAGTTTACCTGTGTGCCCTGGAAGAAAGGGAGAATTGCATTTCCCTCACCACCTGTATGCTTGCAGTTTATTTTTAGAAAGTAGCATAGAAGGCTCATGTCCATGCCCAGATAGACGGGACTCTCTATTTAGCTGGCATTTTTTTCCCTGGCCTGTCCACCCCCACATGGAAGGGAGTCAACTTTGAAGGGTAAAGATGAGCACAGACTTTTGCTTGGGAAGAAGGACCCCTCAGTCTGGAAAGGTGAAAGACAGAGGGAAAACCATTGAGACTGATGAAATCAAACACAGATGGCCTGTGTACAATGAACGCTCAATCCCTATAGGGTTGTCTCCTCTGACATTTGAAAAAAAAATGTATTAATAAATTTAAGACAAGATGCTCAGCTTCACATAGTGGGCAATAAATGTGTAGAGTTTTTAGAAAAGTTTCTAATAACACAGGGATTGACCTTTCAACTTGACTTCAGGGAGTATACCAATAGCCCCTAACACACACACACAGACAGAAACACACACAGACAGACACACACACACACAGACACACAGACACAGACACACACAGACACAGACACACACACGCACAGACACACGCACAGACACACACACAGAGACACACACACACAGACACACAAACACACACACAGACACACACCACCACCACTACGCATCCACTATATGCCTTTGGGGGGGGTCCCTAGTAACAAATGGGTTTGGGGAGGAGGCTGGCCCAACTTTTGCCTAGGTACCCATCAAGAACCTTGAACCAAGCCCAAGCCCTGACTGCGCAGGAGCAAGCCGGCCTTAAATGGCATTCATCAATGTCACAGCCACTTGCAACAAGAGCTCTTTCCTGGTTACTTAAAATGACACCAGGAAGCTTTTCGGGAAGAAAAAACTGTCAAGTGGCAAATGAAACCCATCCATGGCTATCTTCATAATTTGGAGCCTCTCAAAACGGAAAACCTTTTTTTTTTTTTTTTTTTTTTTTGA